>NC_142205.1:4035625-4337500 GCF_049639895.1 Pseudopodoces humilis | reverse complement strand
TGCAAATCCATGTCCAATCTGGCCTTGGACATTCCAGGGATGGGGTATACATCTGAGTCCAAGTGTCTGTGACACATAGTTCTTAAGAAGAAATGGAGTCATTGGACATTTTAATGTATGTGGCAAATATTGTTGTACACACACATCCCCTTTGCAGCTTCTGTACTGATTTTTCAAAAAGGTTTCTCATCCACCCAGAACACTGATTCATGTTTATGTGATTCCACGTTTAACTTGCCAGGGGAGTCACACAGGACAAAAGTTTTTGTGTCTTTTGCATGAAAACTGACCTCATGCTGAGCTTATAATTCCTGTTGAACAGTCCTTGGGGGACAGATTGCTGAGGGACATTAAATGCAGAAAAGGAATGAGGGGGTGATGGTGCTGTATTGTAGAAAGGGGAAGCTAATTAGAAAACAGAAGGTTATGAAGAGATACTGAGAGGGGAGATCAGCAAAAAGTGATGGATGAAGAACTTTCCTTGGAAAGGTGTAAGGCGATTGCGGAATAATCTGAATCCTACATACAAAACATTGAGGAAGCTTATCCTTCTGGTGAGGAGAGGATCCAAAGGTTATCTGGTGAAAGAGGTCAGCTCCACTTTCTCTTTCCAAGAGCAAATTAAAGTTTAAAAAAAGGAAGTCTTACTGGCATATGCTTCAGAGACTTGTTGCCTCTTTTAGGTTTGTGATAGATTGATGCTTTCGATGTTTTTGTAAGCCAGAGAATGTCTCATCGTCAGATGCTGAGATTATTTTGTACCTAAAATAATAGATATAAAAATAGCACCTGATAAAGCACAGATGTCTCCTTCACTCCCACTCCCCAAAAGGGCAGGAAGAAGCGCTGTGATGGCTCCAGCTATGGTGTGACTGCTCCAGAAAGCCCAGACACATTCAGCCTGCACAGCCACTCGGCTTCGTCAGTGTGACTCAGATCTTAAATTACGAGGGATGCATTTGAAATGTTCAAGGGTGCATTTTAAAGTCAAAGCAAGCTTGTAAAATGTCCAAATTTGTATATTCAGAGCTGTCTTGTGTCATGTACTTCCTGCTATCTTCAATTACACTAATAAAATTTTCATTTTGGAAAAGAGGTTGGATATAAAACTGGATAAATTCTTCGAGTTCTTTTTTCTTTTTAGATTATTTATTAGTGATAACAACTAATGTACTGCTTAAGGGTAATGAATCTTATTAAACACACTTTAAATTATCTCCTAAATTAATACCAGAGTGCAGTTCCAGTGCTAAAGACCCACATAGGACTGGCAGAGGAACTAATATTTGCTTCTTATGAAAGACTCTGCATTGCCTCCAGCTAAATTATGTATATCCAAATTCTTGTCCCTAATACAGATGTAACATGTGTAAGCAGATAAAAATGTTATGTACTCCTTACAGGAGATATCTATAGATTCCATTCAGAGAGTCTGCCTCTTCATTTCGTACAACCTCTATGTGATAACTTTTTTTTACTTATTTCTCAACATATTTATGAGACATTACTTGCTTCATGACATAGGTCAGTGTAATCATGCTACATCAGTAAAAGTGAAGGGATTTTGTCTCCAGGGATAAAATCACTACTGCAAGATGCAAACTTATTTTTGGGGTGAAAGTCAGATTTCTAAAAATTAAGCAGTGTGTGCATGTAGCTGCCTTAAGAACACACAACTTCATCTATTCCCCAGCTTCTGCCTTACTCTCAGCTACTCTTGTCTCTTACCTCTGCTCTCATGAGCTAGTCTGTGGCTCTAGAGAGGTCTTAGATGTGACTATAATAAGAGAATGCTCGATGGGAATGGTTATTTGCATTCCTTTTAGCCTGGCTATCCCATTAATATTCTGTCTTTGGAGCACACCGCCAAGTTTGAATTTAAATGCATCTCTGTGTCTCCTGTGCACTACCAGAGGTGAGCTACCACAAAAAGTCAGTCTCATTTCGGCTCCTGAACATGAGAGAGAGAGATTTAAGGGAGGATTATCAGCAAAGAAGACTGAGGAAAAAGTCTGGGAAAGTGAGAGGATTAGTGGTCAGGTTTTATGCTCACCAGGGTTTCCTTTCCATATTGATGGAGTGAACAGTTTCCTTCATCTTTTGTCACATGTAGTAACATTTTTGATGACACAACAAACTTCTTTAGCCAACTTTTCAGCAGTGTGGAGGTTTCCTAAAACTCCCTTTACCAGAGGCAAGCTGGGCCTGCTCCCAGGGTGCTGCTGAGTCTCCTGTGACACTGACAAAAATTTCAGGTACTGCAAAGGAAAGGCTGACAACATTGTTGAACACAAACAAAATAAGTAAAAAAATACATCAGGTGTAAAAAGATCCAGGAGTTTTCATTTCTTCAGAGGACACAATGGTCCCAAACTTGGGTAGATATGAGATTTCTGTACTGACTTCAACTGTAAACTAGCAGTTAACCACAAAATGCACATTAGAAAATCACTGAACTCATTTCAATATTTGAATAATTTGTATTATTCCTAGTCTTTCTTGATGCTTAAAATCAATCTTTCCCTTGAATATTTCAGAAGTAGGTTACTACCAATATTCTTTGGCAATAGATTTAGTTCTTGGAACAGTAGTAAAGTTTTCTTTCTTTTTGGTAAAGTTTTCTTGAAACATTCTTCCATGTTTTCACCTTTTTCTTAGCAGTTATATCACGTTCAAACTTGTTTGTCTTACAACCATCACTGTCATCAGCAGCCAATGTATTGATCTGCTGCTTTTTCCTCTTCATAGTTAGTGCACAGAGAAATTTATTTCCATCTTGAGCTGTTCTAGCAGTACACATTTAGAACAGACTAATTAGAAATACATGGGCAAAGCAGCTGATAACCAGAGCTCTCCTACTTGAAAATTCCCTGTTTCATTTTCCATTTTATATTTTGCACCAAATTAACAAGGCTGTGAGCACTTGCTCTAAGTTCCGTGATGAGCTGCTTTCTGAGCTGTCACATCTGATCACACACAACCAGGCCTCTCAATTTTCATGGATTCTTGGCTTTCTTGACTGCCTGACATACAAAAATTTTATCACATGGTGAACTCCTATTAAGGGCTGGTGCAGAAGCTCAGTGACCAAGGCATGGGAAGATGATTAGATCATAGAATGGCCTTGCTGTAACAGAGAGCTGAGGATTCTACCCAGGGATTCCATTGCAGGGCTCACCTCAGGTGAAGACTTCTGCAGAGCCTGAACTGATAAACAACAAAACAAACAAACTCAGTGATTCATTACTTTTTTTGTTGTTATGTTTTATTAAGAGCAGCTGAGAAATTTGGGTCTGTTCAGCCTGGAGAACAGAAGGGAGATCTTCCAGAAACTTCCAGTCCTTAAAGGGGCTCCAAGAGAGCTGGAGAGGGACTTGGGACAAGGGCCTGGAGAGACAGGACAAGGGGGAATGGTTTCAAACTGACAGAGGGCAGGGTTGGATGGGATATTGGGGAGAAATTTGTCCCTGTGAGGGTGGGCAGGCCCTGGCACAGGGTGCCCAGAGAAGCTGTGGCTGCCCCTGGATCCCTGGAAGTGTCCAAGGCCAGGTTGGATGGGGCTTGGAGCACCCTGGGATAGTTGAAGGTGTCCCTGCCCATGGCAGAAGGTGGAATGGGATAATCCTTGAAGGTCCCTTCCAACCCAAACCATTCTGTGATTCTGTGGCTCATGGAGCTGATGGAATCAGTAATTCCACCTGATCTCCAGTAGGAGTTGTTCATGTTCTGCAGTTCTGAAAATCAGGTTTTATTTCATACCATTACTGCCATGCAGAAGCAGGTTTTCATGCACAAAGAGATAATCAAATTTCCGTGAAAAATGATAGATAGATTTCATAAAACCTTTTTTTTTTTTCTGTAAAGCAAGATAACATCCATCCACACAAAAAATGCCAAAAGAATTTGATGTCAACATCATTAGGATATAAGCTATTTGTTACCTCCATACTCTTGTATTTAAGGGTACATTCATAATTTTGATTTATAGTAGTGTTATCAGGCAGTTGTAATAATACTTATTTATTAAGAGTATCCTATAACTCATAAAATAAATATTAGGAAAAAAAAGGTCTCCTGGATAAAAAAAGCACCATAAGACAGGCCCTCCCCTTTAATGGTACAAAGACTGTGACCTGTCATAATGATTTTATCAATAATATATCAATTAATAATTAAAGCTCCATCATTTATAAACTGGAGACTCAGATAGGTCTTTCTTTAGAATATAATGACACCGTGGCAATGAGAAGAATGGTAGATGGAGAATAATGATTGATAAAATTGTTAAAAATGGGAAAGTGGATTAGAACAAGAAAACAAGTTGCAATATAATTGCAAGGGACTCATCCTACAAACTGTCACCTAGCTTTTGTGCCTGGAGAGGAATAACAAGAATAATAAATAATGGTTCATTTATTACTCAATGAGGATGTTTCTGATTAAAAAATTTTCTACTTTTCTTTTTTTTTCCTATGCCATACTTTTTAACTCCCTTGATGCTGTGGACCAATAATTACAATATACTGTTATTGAAGATTTGCCTGTGAAAAGCCAAGTGATGACTGGGAGATTTTTAGCATGGACAATTAAAATATTTTATTTTTTTTTATTAAAGAGCAGATGGGTTTACTTTAAATATCAAGTTTGGGAATTTGGAATGATTGCCAACAGAGAGGAGTAAAGTGTGGGGGGGGAGTAGAAGAGGGAGAGGAAACAGAGTGGAGGAAGGGAGACAGATATTTCTCAACAGGGACAGCATCCCACACACCACAGTGTCAAGACATTTACCTTTGTCTAATTCACCAGAGGTAACATTGCATTGCATGAGCCCTGTTAAATTTCACTTAGGCAATTCACAGACTCCTCCAGCAGATATGACTAATTTTATGGATTTTTACTCACCAGAGCATGGAGATTGGATAAGATGACGCTGAAGAAAAGCCAGTTGTCTTATCTGTCCATGCAGTTTTCACAGAGCAGTTGCTAGCACGTGGGGATCTCAAGCAGGGTGGCAATGACACCTCTGAGTGGAGATTTCTCATCTGACTGGAGCAGATGATGCCATGAAGGCTCCTGTACTCAAGGAGCAAGATTCTCCCTGGAGGATGGGGTGCCCTTTTACAGCTTGCTCAGCTGGGCTGTGCTCAGTGGTCAGCAAGGAGAGCTGGACTTCTTGCTGGTCTCGTGCCATGGCTGAACATAATTTTCTCCTGGTAGATCAGATGGTCACTGGTGCTGATATTTATGATTAATTTATGCTATCCAGGCTCTGCATTCAGCATATTTTTCATTCTTCATGGGCTGTAGAGGGAGCCTTAAGCATTACCTTAAACTAGACCCCTAATGGTAATGGGGAAAGAGATTAAAACTTTTACAGCACCACTGGTTGAGGAGGTTTCCACTTTGCTGTGGTTGGATTTAGGCAAAAGAAATTTTCAGTTCAGAGTGTAGCTTTCAAAACTCTGTCCTTTCCTAGGAATGTGTAGGTAACAGTGTTTGCCAAACTTACAGCAGTGCTTTGACCATTTCACAGAAGACCTTAGACACAAAATATAAATCATGTTATATGCTAGGGCTCCACTATATCTGCGTTTACAAGAGATAACTTGCACACCCAGCGCCCTACAGGTTTTTCTCCCTTTATGAATTCAGGCAGTTTTTCAAACAAAGCATGTATTATGTATACAGCAAGGGAAATGTCTGCTTCAGAAAAGCTGATGTCTCGAAGGTAAACATGTATAAATGTTTATACATTTTTTAACACATATTATTTACCCAGAAGAGCGCAACAGCTGCTTCAGAGTTGTTCTGGTCTCAGTGGTAAATAGGTATTTTGGCAGTTGTTAGAAACAGAAATGATTCTTTGGTTCCATTCCATTCCAGCCTCTCCACTTGTTATTCTAATGATTGTTCCAGAGGAATCAGGTGTCAGATTGATTTCACTTCACATGAAGCTTCGCACTGATTAGATTGGTACTTCCATGGAAAGCCCTGAGTAGAAGGCACCATTTGTTTTTAATTCTGAGTCATAATTTAGTCTCTACTCCCCCCTGACCTTGTGATTTGCATGGCCTTCAAATACAGATGAATTTTTTCCTATCCAGCCTCACCTGAGGGTATTTGTGTAGGTGTTCACCAGCCACCCTCATCCCAGCTAGCAGCAGCAGTCCAGTTGGAATGGCACAGCACTATTTAAATCTGATTTCTTGCCCTAGTCACTCTCCAGAACACCAGATGAGCTTGAAAGAAATCTCATTGCTTCTGTCAATGCTGAGAGAGAGACCAAATGCTCTCACACATGCTGCAGTGAGTGCACTGCTGGCTGGATAGGCAAGAATTGGCCAGATGCTTGAAGATTAAACTAGGTACTTCCTGATCCTGCAGGAAAGCAGGAACCTGCCCCCTCCAGCCTCTCACAGCGCTGGGACACAGGGCTCCAGTGCCTCCCCAGTGGGTAGTTCACAGGTTATTTTTACATTCAGGCCTACAGCCAATCACTAATTAAGCCCCAAGTGCACACCATGTGCATCACTATTGCATCTGTGTGTTATAATTTGTGATTCTCCTGGCTATGCTCATTTGTTATAACATCAGCTCGCTTTCCTAGCTAAAATCCTCTGCAGCACTAGAGAGGGTTGTTAGCTGGGATTAGTCCTGATGTGTTTTATGCCCTGAAGTTTATCACAGAGATCTGATTTCTCTGGTCTGTGGTAGCTGTTCCAGCTGTTTCCCCACAGCTTTCCAGCCTTCCAGTACTTACTGCGGCTTACAAGAAAACTGAAGAGGAACTTTTCCCAAGGGCATGTAGTGACAGGAAAAGGGGGAATGGTCTTAAATTAAGAAGTAAGGTTTTAGATTAGCTATTAGGAAGAAGTTCTTTACTATAAGGGTGTGGAGGCCCTGGCACAGGGTGCCCAGAGAAGCTGTGGCTGCCCCTGGATCCCTGGAAGTGTCCAAGGCCAGGCTGGACACCGGGGCTTGGATCAACCTTGGCCAGTGGAAGATGTCCCTGCCCATGGCAGGTGATGAAACTGGATGGGTTTTAAGATCCCTTCCAACCCAAACCATTCTATGATTCCATGACCTTCATGGCTCTAAACAAACCTCTTGAACTAATGGGAAGGAGTAGATTATACCACCTCCTCTGCCATTTGTGTTTACTTGTGACAAATGCAATTTTATTTTGTGTAGAAAAGTGGTTATCTGTCATTTTGCTCCACTTCACAGACCACCACATTAGTGCAAACTCACTGTGATTATAAATTCAGCTACAGAACGATTAAATGCAGCAGAATATGCATCGGGACGTTTTCTCTTAGCCTGTGTTCAGGGTGTGGTAAACTCCCATTGAGGGAGACAGAGCTGAGAGCTTTTATGTGTTAAACTGCCACAGAAGATTCTCCAGAGCTCATCTGGAGAGCTCATCTTTGGAAATAAATATGATCCATTAAATCAACCACCAGAGTAAATGTTATGAGATGATCTATTAAAGCAAAGTTGCTTTCTTACATATCAGGACACAGAGGAAACAGAAATGCCACTGAACTTACAAAAAATGCACTTTATTGATATTTTTTCATGAGCTATCTTAACATTCAGTGGTTTCCTTGCAGATTTGAATTGTGTTAGCTTTTGGGCTTTTTTTTTTTTAGTATTGTATCAAGTATGGCAAATAATTAAAGCAAAAAGGTTCATAATATTAAAAGGTCAGATGGCTCAGAGAGGTGGTGATGGGATGAAGAAGTGATTATTGTGAAGTCACAGACTGAACAGAAAGTCATTGAGGATGTTCTTACATCAACTACAGTCTCAGGATGTATTTTAAGTCAGTTTTGTAGCCTTTCTTAGCAGTCAGTGAAGAGCAGCAGTCACCTCCAGGAAGTAATTAATCTCACCCTCCATAGATATTGAGAATGGATGGATATTTTTCCAGGAGGTGAATCTTTCCAAGCAGAGTTCTTTAGTAGCCAACTGATAAGAATGTAGAGTCTTCAATGTGAGTTCATGCAGCATTCTGTATTCACAAACCAACATTACGTTTGCTGACAGCCTTAGATTAGATGAAAAGACAAGGCAAAGTGAACAAATGAAATATTTCACTACTGCTAGAAAAGAGAGATCAGGAGAGATTAGTTCCCCTTGCTCTTAAAAGGGAGCTGTAGTCCAGCGTGCAGTTCTTGACAGGTAATGTTGATAGTTTAATCACTTTATGTTAGCCAGGGAGATTAATTTATTAGTTTATTTTCCCTGAATCAGCAGCACATTTACTCACAAAACAGTATTTGAAGGACTTTGTTTAACAGAGTAGTTACTGGAAGTTGGCAAACAAGGGCAGTGCTCATCAAATGTGAAAGTGCCTGGGAGTATCTAATGAGTGATCTACATTTCAGGGAATAATGTGCACTGTAAAATTATTGTTTGTATCTGGATTCAAGTGACAAGAATCCTTCCAGAAGGTGTTTATTAGACAAGAACTGAAGGAGGTGAAGATGTTTGGGTGGGAGATGCAGTAAAATACCTGCATTTTCTGTACCATACTGTCAGCATCAATACGGAGGTGCAGTCTAGCCTGCTTATAAGCATCTTTAATGGAGATTTTATTGTCTTTGCTGATTTACCTTAGTTATAAATGTCTTCAAACACTTTCTGATACATTTTAATTTGAAGATCTCTCGATGCTATGTAGCTTAATTTTTTATAGAATCCTAAAAACAATTTCCATCCACGTCCAAAAGGAAATTCCAGTTATTGCAGTCTCAATCTCCTGAAACTTGCCACACTTGATTCCTGCAAGCCTTCCATCTGAGAACATTTCTGCTCCTGTCTACATCAAATATCTAAGCTTCCTATGGCTTTGAGGTTATCATAACATCCTTAACAAGCCCCAATCTTTATCTCAATTTTTTTTCTGATCAAAGAAATGGCTGGACCTCATGTAGCATTAGGTTCAATTTATCTGTCTTCAGTGGCTAATTCTGAGTTACAGATATATGATCTTTTTTTCCTAGAAACTTCTCACCAGTCCTAATCAACCTTTCTATTAATTCATTAATCCTAAAACTGCCTCAAAATATCTAATATTTTCTTCTGAACTCCTTTCTAATTATCTGGGATCACAGTTACTGAAAGGTTCATTACAGCCCTCTGAATTTTGAGTTCCTTATCCCATCTGACAGATATTTTTCTCATGTGTCACCCTTTTCAGCCCATTCTGACTCCAAGTTCCATCTTCTTTGGGCCTCCTGTCATGGAATGAAAAAATACTCTAATTCTTTAAATACTTTGTTATCACTTTTATCCATAAAAGATGGGAAGGAATCAAAACTCTCCTCCTTTAGAAAATTTCAAAGGAAAATATTGCTTGTCTGCAGCTCAAGTTTAATAGCCTGGTCATCACAAATTAAAGTGAAGGCATGGGCAAATTTCCAAATAGTCAAAGAGAAGGATGGGGTAAGGCTCTCTCTCAACTTTATCTTAATTCATCCCATTCATTTAATACTTAGTACTTGAATACTTGAATCTGGCTTTTATCCTCATAGGCTTTTAGAAATGTTCATCACACAACTTCCCTGAAATAGAACCAGACTATTTCTGCTTTACAGGAAAGGATTCATCAGAGAAGCTAAATGAATAGATGGAGACGAGAGATCAAGATTAAAAAATGAAGTTGACCAAGATATCCAACCTCTTTCAGTACTCCTATTTCTATTTCTTACTATTTCTGCTCAAGCATCATACTTTCTGTATACTGGCCTTTGTTGGAGTATCCTGCTTGATTCTCTTGTCTATGATAAATGAAGCTAAACTGCAGTAGTAAATAAGATACCACAGTGGGATCTCCAGTAACTATTTCGTATGTTGAGAAGAATCAATAACTTCAAAGTTTAGGACTTGTTTTTGCTCCCATGTGTCCTTGAGCAAGTCAGTTTGCTTTCAGGGACAAATCCTTCAAAGCTGCAGAGCTGGAAGTACAGTTTGGGCTTTTGCAAGAGCTAAGCATGGCTGTGAGGAAAAATACCAGGTTTATTTTCTCTCCTTTGTTTCCTTGGTGTGGGTTTCTCTTGGGCTTCTTGGTTCTTAAACTCTCATTCCTTCTTTATCACACTCTCCTTTGGCCTTTCCAAACACAGGAAGCTACAGAGGACCCTGGCCAGGGGCCTAGAAAGGCACAGCTGGAAATGAGTGGCAGAAATGCTGATCCTTTTCGACTCCTACCTCCCCTCAGCCCACACACCTCCTTAGTTATTACTTTGGAAAGAGCCAGCCAGAAAATATGGTTGGTTTATGGTCTTGTTAAGACCTTGCACAACTCACTTTTTTCATTCAGCCATTTATATCCAGCAAGTCTCTTTTTTAAGGAATGTGCTGTTGCTACGCAACCAAAGGAACCATATAGAGAAAGGAAGCAGGAAGGATGAAGGCAAGAGGGAGGTAAAAAAAGAAAGATGTTCTTGGGGAAAAAAAGAGGGAAGTCATAGACTATGATTCGAAAATCAAAGATAAGAAAAGCTTTTCCTTTAGCTGGGCAAAGGCAGGACGCAGAAATGAAGGATTTCTCCCTTGCTCTCCACTCCTTTTCTTGACCTTGTCCAATCACTTCCAGGTTGAGGAACATGGCCAGATGATAAAACAGTTGGAGAAATGGCAATTTGTGTGGTTGGAGTGTCTGACTGCAATTCAGGAGGTCTGTCAGATATTCCCAGTTTACCAAGTGTCTTAATGGGTCACCTAAGGAAAACTATTTAATCTCCTGTCCTAATGTCCTTCCTCTAATATAAGGATAACGCCTTGATTTCTGCCCTGTCATTTTAGACTAGAAAACTTCCTTAATAAGCAATGAATAAACACCCCAGTGAGCTCTCAGGGTCTCGGCTTTAAAGAATAGATATTATTATTAAAATAAGGATCATCACACCTCGCTCACCTTCCCACTCTGAGTGTGCAAAACATCTTAAAGCCCTTAGTGTTGACACCTTAGTGTTGACATTCCCTTTCTGTCTTATCCTCCACTTTTCAAGGCTGTGCTTCAAATGCAGGAGGACTTAAATCTACTCCAGCTTACTACAGGCCTATGAAAGGAAGTATTTTGTTCCTTGGGAAGCCAGGCCCCTTCTGTACTCTGTGGGTATACCTTTAGATCTAATTCACACTTCAGAAACGCCCATTTTGCTTTCTTTTGAACATCTTCTTCTAGCAAAACTCTAGGGTGAATAGGTGCCTGAGTTACTTCTCTGAAGTTGAATAAGATGCATTCAGGCCAATGTGTTTTTCATCTCATTTATATATGTATTTTACTGTGTGGTGTTTCCACACAGTAGAAACCTTGCTTTCCCCCATGCCATGAAAGAAAATTTCCAAACAGAGTAAGAGAAGCAGCAGAAGGTAGAACTGAGCCCTTCAAGAGAACTGGCAGGATGATGCTGCCTCATTTAGAATTAATTTGTTTGTACAGGCTTGTTAAAGTGAAAGTGGCATTTTGTTTGCTCTGATGAAGGCAGAATTAATTTAACTACAATTAACATTTCTTCTTCTTATAGATATTCACTGGTGCTCAGCTTTTTTGCCTGTGATGGAGGATCATTTACAAACATAATTAAGAGTAAAAGCCCCTTGTCTATACTGACATGACAATGTTTCCGAATACTAAGTTTTTTTGTAGCACTTTGAGGCTTTCTGCAGTTTCGTTTTAATAATCAGTGTGGTTGATGTGCTGGTCACTCTCCTTGTAAAACAAGGATCAGTTGTCATTGGCCATGAAATCAGCAATGGAGATTATTGGTCCAGATTCCTCCTGGCTGTACCTTGCAGTGCATCCTCATGGAGCGAGTCAACTCCCTCCTGATTACCTGGAATATCCTTTGTCTGCCTAATCTGTTCAGAAAATGAAATCTTTGGTGGAACTTTAAAGCCCAGACTTTAGGCAAAGGACTGAATAGTCAAGCATCTAAGGTGTCTTGGATCAGGAGTTTAAGACTTGTTTTATATTTATCCATCTCTAAATGGGTCCTGGTTAGGACACCAGCCTTAATCTGACTAGCTCAGGGAAACACTTGGTTCTGATATCTGCTGTGTGGTTTCACAGACACAATGATAATGGAGAAATTTCACTTCCAGAGACAGAATTGGAAATGTCATATTCACATATGCATACTGTCAGTTTTCTAAAACACTTGATCTTTTCCTTTTCCTTTTCCTTTTCCTTTTCCTTTTCCTTTTCCTTTTCCTTTTCCTTTTCCTTTTCCTTTTCCTTTTCCTTTTCCTTTTCCTTTTCCTTTTCCTTTTCCTTTTCCTTTTCCTTTTCCTTTTCCTTTCCCTTTCCCTTTCCCTTTCCCTTTCCCTTTCCTTTCCTTTCCATAAATAATTTTGGGTGTAGAAAGCCTGATTATTTGAGGTCATTAACAGGGGTGGAGCACCAGCAATAAGCAGGTGATTTTAGTACAAGCATCAGGTAGCTGACATTAAATTTTGTATTATCTTCCAGTGATAATTAATTGGGATCAACAGCCTTTGACTAAACACTGCAAGCTTCTGAAGACTGTTGAACTGTGATCCTCAGTTTACATAATGTATTTTTTGTATCATAATGAGATTCTAACAAAAAAAAAATCAAAATTATCTGTCAAATGTACCTCATGCCTTGAAAGCATGTGTTACCTCATGGGAAAAGGAAGAAAAAAAACCCCAGAAAATGGAATACAAACGCTTTGTCCTCAACTTGAATTGCCAGTTGTTTATGTTGGGTAGGGGAATGACCATGAAATACATTTTTTTTAAGTATGCATTTCAAGTTTTGTAAAGATATCCATGGAGTTTTTTTTTAAGAGAGTGAAATTCTTGCCACAAGCACAATGAAGTGTATCATGTATCTGCTGTGATGGAAGGAAGATTGACTTGCTGCCACACTGTTGTTTAAATAGCTGCCAAAACCCATGTCTGATGAATGCATTGCTATAAATGATCTCCACTTTTCACATCCTTCTACAAAGACCTTGTTAGACAAAGAGCTTATCTCCAATACTGCAAAGATTTAGCAATATCTTAGTCATGTGTTATACTGAATCATAGAAAACACTTCAATTCAATATATATTTAGCTTTTACAAAGTAAAAGACTCAGGAAATTTGACAGTAGGTAAAGTAATATTCAGTTTTGATATGAAAAGGTAGCTTTAATTAAAAAAAAGTTAAACTTGGCCTATATTCCAACTATCTATTTATACTGTTGATGCAGAAGGAAAGGCCACTAGAAGATCACTTGTTTTTAAATCTGGACTGATAAAAATTAAAAAGCTTTTTGTTAATAACTGAATATTTTGATAACAATTTCAACAGGATCACCTGAAGTCCTTTCCTTCCAGTACCTAAAGGGATTTACAAGAAGGCTGAAGAGGAACTTTTCATTTTCACAAGGGCTTGCAATCACAGGACAACGGGGGATGGCCTTAGACTGAAGGAGGTTTAATGAGATATTAGGAAGGAATTGTTCCCTGTGAGGGTGGGCAGCCCTAGCACAGGGTGCCCAGAGAAGCTGTGGCTGCCCCTGGATCCCTGGAAGTGTCCAAGGCCAGGCTGGATGGGGCTTGAAGCAGCCTGGGATGGTGGGAGGACACCCTGCCCATGGCAGGGGTGGAACTGGATAGGCATTAAGATCCCTTCCAACCCAAACTGTTCTGTGATTCTCTAATTATTTGCAAGCAACCATTTAGGTTGTAGAGGAGAATTTACTTTAGAGAGCTGGAATAGCCTTGGCAGAAGCAGGCACTTAACAGTGCAAAATTGTACGAGCAAGAGAAAATGGACTCAGGTTACAAAAAAGGTCTCTTTCCTCTAAGGGTTGTCATACCTTGGAATGGGCTGCCCAGGACAGTGGTGGATTCACCATCCATGGAGGCATTTAAGACATGCAGATGTGGTGCTTAGGGACATGGTTTAGTGGAAATCTTGGAAGGGTTAGGTTAAGGGTTGGACTCCACAGTCTAAGAGATTTTTTCTAGCCTAAATAATGTATGATTCTCTGAAATTGATGACTGAAGAGATTTCATCTATTTGTAGCTTCACTCAAGTTCCCTGTCCTGGTACAAGGGAAAGTTGCACATACATTAAACAAGGTATGGATTCCTGAGCAGAACATGGCACAAACACTGAGCAGATACAGAGCCAGTAAAGCAGTTATTAAGATATCATTTCAAAAGCAGTCCAGATTGAGTCAGGCAGCCTTGTCTATTTCCATGAGGTTCTAGAGGTAAAGGGGGAGAATTAAACAAAAGACATTTTTGCTTCACAGCTCTGTGTCTTTGGCCTGTTTTGCTGCCAGTATCTTGGCTGCATCTGCCACGTCTGTCAAGTGTGGAAGAGAACATTTGCCTCCCACCTCTTCTTCTTTGATCCATGCCTTCAAGTTGTAGCCTTTCCTCCTGATTTTCTTATGAAAGGGAGCTATTTCTCTTCATGAAATGTTCTCCTCTTATATGACTGGCATGGATTATCCTACCCTTTCTGGATCTGGTGCTCACAAGTGACCTTTCATGGCACTGAGGTGGATTCTGATGCTGATCCCGCTGGGATGCCTTGACACGCTGTCTGCTTGCCAGCTGCAGCACATGCTGCTTCAGGGAGATGTAGGGGAATGGGAACTTCCCAGTCCTCAGCTCACACATCTTCCTGACATCTTGGACCTCTAAAATCTTGTAGTGCCTGAGCCAGTGTGAGGAAAAGGTGAGTATTGTGGGGTTCAGATGTAGATTGTTGAGAAAAGAGGTGGGCTTTTCTCAGTGACCCCTTGAGATGGATTCCTTCCCTTAAAATCATTATTAAGGACTAATATTTTAGAATCATAGAATGGTTTGGGTTGGAAGTGACCTTAAAGACCACCCAGTTCCACCCCCCTGCCATGGACAGGGGCACCTTCCATTATCCCAGGTTGCTCCAAGCCCTGTCCTACCCTAGACACTTCCAGGGATGGTTCAGCCACAGCTTCTCTGGGGAGTCTGCTCTAAAAGGAACAGATATATTATTATATCTGTTCCTTTATATAATATATTATATATATAATATATAAAATATCATAATATATGTTTTAACCCATCTATATCTGCTGTGTAATTTATAGCATATATCTTTTCCTTCAGTGATCTAAAATGTAAATGTGAATGAGAATCTGGGCCCTATGTTCCATGATATTAAACTAAATAATTAAGAAAGTTGCTTCAATTAATGCTTAATCACCTAATGAGTGTTAAAACTTTTAGAGACTGTGAGTACTTACCTCTTCCACTAATTAAACAGAACATATTATTGAACAGGCCTCCAGAAAAACAGAACATTCAAGTGCCTAAATTTGGAAACCAAATAGGACTGATATGTTCTTGGTTATGTCTCAACTCACCGCCTAATTTATAATGAATAAATAAAAATAAATGTATTCACTAATCTGTTAAGATGCTTTCATGACAGGTATGACTAACAACATGATCATGTTCCTGTCCTTCTTTAGCAACACTTGCCATGGTCCTGATTACTGGCTTAGTTCATTATGTTATGGCTAAAATTAACCTGAAAATTATCTGGTACAAGCAAGGCCATACACAGATTTGAATCCTGTGAAATACTTGAAAATGCTAATGCAGTGCTAATAATAAAAGTGGGGTGCTGTGAAACTTAGTGAATTATACTCAAATGGGGATTGCATTCCTGAAATGGTAATAGTGTTTCTTGCAGTTGTGGTATTTGTAGAAATCAGTGCTCTCAAAACAATGTGATAAACCTAAGAGATGAAATTCTGTGTTTTTAAAGGGCACTGAGTGAGAGAGATTACTGTTGTGAGATCTGCAGTGAGAGTCAAAGATATCCACAGAATCTGGTATTCAAGGAGAAGGAGTAACCTTGTTGCAGCTGCCACTGTTGTACTCCAACACAAGGTCCCGATTCCAGAGGATGGTTCACATCCAGAGGATGGTGAACAACCCACTGTGGTGCACACACTGAGACATCCCCCACTCATGCTCCTATTTCAGCTTTGGGGGGCTCTTCCCTGTGCTCTGCCCTTATGCCAAGCACAGCTGTGTGCCCAAGCTCAGCACACAGGCCATACCCCGTGCTCTGCATACAAGTGCAGTCAAGTGGATCATCAGCTCAGCTCAGATCTGTGCTGTGGATGATCCAGTGCAGCACTACAGCTTTAGTAAGACATCATTACAGACATAAAAAGTATCTTTTTTAAAACTGTGGGTGATTTAGCTCAATGCGGTGGGACACAAATTATATATAAGATGACTGGTTTTATGAGCTAATCAGGATTAATATAATATCATCTATGAGCTTTGTGAGATTCCTCACATTTTTGATAAGTATAAAACTGTGTCCATCTTTTCAAACTACCAATTTGAGCATGGGCTGATTTATTTTACAGCACTTACTATGTGGGAAGAAAGACTCCATTCCATATATTGTAGCATAATATACATGTCGTTGTTCACATTACTCTGAAACAGTGGCTGGGAGCATTGAGCTGCAAAATGTGTATTGTTAATCATTGGGTCATTAACCTTAACAATGTCAATGCATTCCCCTATCAGATCCAACTAAATGACTGCCCGAGGTAATAGTTAAGAGCACATTTCACACAGATGAACATATTAATGCTTTATTTGGTTCTAAATGCAGTGTGAAGGATTTAGGTAGGAGCTAATGTATGTGAGGAGGAATAAGGAAGATGAAGCACAATTGAAAAAAGAGAAAGTTTAGCTTCCCAAAAGAAGGAGAGTAGTCCTCAGTTTTCTGCAGATGAGAAGTGCATCTTCAGTTCTCTTCAGTTGCAGTCATTCAAGTAAAAAATTGTGCTGGTTTGAAGAGGACCTAAAGTCCTGAGGTTTCATTAGAATCCAGAGACTTTTCTAATGTCTAATATCCAATTTCTGTATCTAATGTGAGTTCTGTGATCCGGTGTTTTCAAGGCAAAAGGCAGATGATAAGATTTATTCGGTTACAGCTGTTGGGCTTCTGCCTGATCTGTGCTCTCCATCGGGCAGATCAGCTCTCAAATATCTCTTTGGAGCAAGAAGATGCCACTGTTATCCCCCAAAATCTACTACACATGTCCAGCACAGCCGACCACAAGGCATAAAACCTGTGTTCAGTGGCTCTTTGGAAGAGAGGAGAGCCTGGGGAGATGTCACCCAGCAGCAGACTTCTGCCACTGACTCGTTTTGCGAGCTGCTCTCTGTAGACCTCTGTCCAAGGCATATCCCTCAAACCCAGGCTCAAACTGGGGGGCAGCCCAGGGTAAATCTGGTGCTGCTCCTGGATACCATCATTTCCAGGGAGCTGAAGGAAGTCTGTAGTAATTTTCTCTGGCTCGTTTCCACATGAGCATTTGTCACCTTGTGGGGCAGCTCAGAAAGCCAATAACACAAATTAGCTTCTTGCCACTGCCTGAAAAATCCATGTAATCAGCAGCCATTTCCCAGGTTGCACGCAGAGAAAAGGTTCTAATAATGCACTGGAAATTGGATGATTGCTTCTGGAGGCCTGCAAATGGCCTGGAGGGTGTATAGGAAAATATTCAAATTGAAGGACTTCTAAAACAACTGCACCAAGTTTTTTCACTGCAGGTACTTTCCAAAAGCCTCAGCTGTGGGGTTTTCACACGTCACTTGTAAGATTAAAAATGCAAAATTACACATTTCAAAGTTGGTTCCTATTAAGCTGTTAGATAGCCTAATGACTCCTGTAAACACGCAGTATAAACTCACATTTCCTACAGAAACCAGTCCATTACTGCTGCCTCACTGGCAATGAGCAAGAACGTGGTACTCCATAATTACCTGACAAGTGTTATCAAAAATCAGATATAACAATTAATTAGGGACTCATAATAGGAAGTATTTTATTGCTTGGTGGGTGTTAAAAGGATGGGGCCACTGATTTTTCAAGTTTTGATTGCATTCCCTTACTTTTGGTTATGCTCCCCTGAAGGACCTAAAATTTTACTCTCCTTTCCTAATAGCCTTTGAAGATGATTATCATGTTCTCTTAGTCAGCATTTAGCAAAATTGCTCTGTTTGAAATGGCTGCTGAAGTTGAGAAATGGAAAATATTATTACACAAAGGAGTTTTTGTTAATGTTAGGGAAAAGTTCACCTGCTGTTTTTTGTTGCTTCTCTCGTACACATGGCTATAAATCAGTTGTAGTTCCTGGTGAATAAACACTGATAATTCTGAAGGAGTTGTGCCTCTGTGGTTACATGGGCTTGGGAGGAAAAATTTGGTTGCATGTTAATTCTAATGAAGCTTTTAAATGTCCTGTTCCTTTTTGGGATTAAGGATTTGGATGCTGATGAGGGGGAGTGAGCTTTTGTCATCAGTTTTAATGAGACATTTATAATCTCTCTTGATTGTATTTAGGGTTTTTTATTGTTGCTATTTTTTTTTTTATTTCACTCATTCAAGCAGTCACTCTGTGAAAGCTTTTTTTAAGTACTCCAAATCTATTCTGGTAATGAAGAAATGAATGTCAAGCAAAGTAATTTTTTCTAAATTTACAACTCATTCTCTTAGACAAGATCAAAACTGACATAAAGAAAATATCCTTTACGTGTAAAAAAAAATTACAAAAACAAGACCAAACTGCAAGTCCCCAGTTACACCCACTGGGATACTGTAAGGTGGTATCTTTATCTTTATCCATTACCATTTGTCTCATCCATCCCAGTCATTGCATGTCACATTTCTTTATCTGAAGGTGAAAAAGTAATATTTTATAGGAATGAAGCTTCTGCAGCTGTTGCTAGGTCCATCAAGATTCAAGTACTATTTCTGTGCATGTTCTCAGCCTCCAATCCCACTTTCTTTCTCTCTCCAGGTAATTGGAATTTGGCCCAGCAAAGCTAAAAGAAATGAAGAGCAACTAAGAGTAAGATGCAAGCCAGGAGTCTGAAAGGAGAGAGCTACTGCAGCAGACCCAGCTGGGCATGG
Source organism: Pseudopodoces humilis (assembly GCF_049639895.1). Lineage (NCBI taxonomy): Eukaryota > Metazoa > Chordata > Aves > Passeriformes > Paridae > Pseudopodoces > Pseudopodoces humilis. The sequence goes on along the minus strand of NC_142205.1, from coordinate 4,318,529 downwards.
AACTGGCATTATTGTCTTAATATTTATGTGTACCACTGACATAAATGTGTGTGGGACAAATTCTACCCTCTCTTCTTTTTCAGAATGGTTTTGGTATTTCACTTTCATTCCCTTGTCCAGAAGAATTCTAACTCTCATCAACCCTTCAGCATCATGCAACCAGCTTTTAGAGGAGACTTGAAAAATCATGAGGTTATGCAAGGCAAATCTTTGCCCCACTAGACTCATTTTTCTCTCTTTTTTCAAGGAGGTACTCAAACTGCCTATAAATTCCATTCTGGAAGATATCATGCTCTAGAAGTGCAGTAATAACCAGGACTGACTGTTCTGGGATAAGAGTGGCTTGCTCTGGGAGTACTTTGCTTTCCTTCCATGCTGCTGTTTATCTATCCCACAGTGGAAAGAAAGAAGCTATTGCAGTAGATTTAAACTTGCAATCCCACCTAGCCTTGTGGATAAATCATTAGGGCCTTGTTCCAAATCAAGCTTTGCTGATGAAAATCATCTGTCTGTATGCATGGCAAGCCTGGCTCCTGAAGATGATCTCAGATGTGATTCTTGTGGAGTAGAGATGTGATTGAGAAACATAATTAATTGGGTTGTGACAGGCAAACAAATACATGATACTGAGCAGAGGACCTGTAGCCATACCCACACCATGATGAGGAAAAGGATCAGAGATAGCAAAGATGATGTTTATGGGTTGTTCATATAGAGTTGGATCCCAGTCCTGGTGGCATTATTTTAAGGGATGCTGAGATAAACTGTTCCAGTTACAGTCATTGTTGAAATATGTGCTTTTGCCTGAATTTTTCAAGCTTCAGGTTTAGATTGGATATTGGGAAGAAATTCTTCTCCTTGAGGGTGGTGAGGCCCTGGCTTAGATTGCCCACGGCAACTGTGGCTGCCCCATCCCTGGAAGTGTCCAAGGCCAGGTTGGATGGGGCTTGGGGCTTGGGGAAAGTGGAAGGTGTCCCATGGACAGGGGGAGTGGAATGGATGATCTTTAAGGTCCCTTCCAACCCAAACCATTCTATGAATCTGATGGAAGTATAAAATACATTTTAGTTATGTGTGGTTAAGCCATTAAAATATCTGTCTAAACTACAAAGTTTTTCCTGAGCATTTACATAACCTCCACATACTTACAACTGTCCATCTTCACTGATGATACTTTGTCCCTATTTTTCTTGTAAACAAACAATTGTGATCAAACAGTTTTTATTTCTCTATATGAATATTTACATAGTGATCTACAAATGACACTGCAATACATTGCTGATAATCTGGTGTGCTGTTGATTGGCTTCAGCTGCTTGAGAATATCTGGGCTGACAAATTTGTAATTTGTACTCCAGAGAGCTTTTTTTATTCTACTCCTTAACTTTTATATACATGGATCAGTCTCCTTTCTAAGGCAGTACAGAAAGCAGGATAAAAATATGATAAATCAATAAATACTATTACAATGTTTCTAAACTTAGCAAAATACCTAAATTCTAGGCCATACCACTAGGGTGAAGGTATCCATGTTGGGTTTTTTCCCAAATATTCCTTCATCCTGTAGTTACTTTACTCTTCCAATAGTGCTCCAAAAAGACAGGCATTTCATTTTCTTTTGCTTAAGTTAGCACACTTCTCAATGAAGGCCCTCAAGGGAAGTGGAAACTCTGAAATTTGAAATGCGATTTATGCTTGCCTTGTAAAATGCCAAGGAAACTGCTTTAAGACTGTAATAACCCTTGCTGCTCATTCCATGAACATGCCTATAGAAAATGTTAATTTAATCAACAAATTACAGCTTCACACAAAGCAAGAAGTGTGGAAATACTGGCAGAGGAGGAGTAAAGGTCTCCCATAATTTTTATATTTAATCATGAATTTTGAGACTCTTTATTATTTCTGCATAAATGGTGAACTTCTCCTAAATGGATTATGTTGCACTTCCCATTCATTTTCTCTCCTGATTTACATCTACATGCATGTCCATTCAAAATCTCTGAGAACTCACTCATGCTGACAGGAATGCATCTTAGCAAAACTGGTGATAATTTATTTAATTTTTTGCTCGTGAAATACGCCGTTTGAGAGGGAGCTCAAACAGAGAGCTAGTGCTTTTAGAGGAAACCCTGCAGCTTTCACACTGGTTTCTCCCAACATTTTTAGCCCATGGATACTGATCACGGGATGCCTGACACAGTCTAAGTGTTCCCTGCCAAATGTTGAAGCAATGAAGTTAGAAATAGGAATATTGGAATGAAAAGGGCCAGAAATAGATTTCTACAAGTCAGCTTAAACATCCATTTGCAGTAGGGCAATATTACATTTTTCAAAGGCATATATTAACTGATTAGATCACCTGCAAATGGAGTGTTAATTAATAATATCCATAATAAAGTGCAATACAATTACATTTGCAGGAAAAGCTGACTGATCTATGTCATTCAGGCATTAATCCTAAAGATAATGGACCAGATTCTGCTCTGTGTGGGTATTTTCCCAGCTTATACATGGAGTAATTCCAGAGGCTGGCTGTACCTTCGTGTGGCTGAAATCGAATTTACCCCATTATCCTTTAATGAAATGCTTTCTGAAAATACCTGTCAGTGAGGCACACTTGGGCTCCTGCCATCTGTTTGGCTGATAATAATTCAAAAGACAAAATACTTGATCTCATGAGTGAGAGGAATGCCATGTAGGGGAACACAGCAGCTCACAGTCAGTTTTACAGTCCTCTAATGCTAAACTCAAGTAATCCTTATTTCATGTTGTTATTATTATTATCTAATTCATGTCACCTACTGGAAACTTGCTGGTAAACTTTTTGCACCAGCAGTAGATGTACTTCCAAGGACCAAAAGCAAAAAAAAAAAATAATCTATGGATTACATTGATACTCTGATGGCAAACAATCCCATTTCCCTATTCAGGAAATTTGACTCTGTAGTCAGCAGGGAATGGTCTGGTTTTTGTGGAAGAGGAATTTCAGTGTGTAGATCAAAGCCAAAGTCAGGTCAGAGTCCATCTGACTCCTGTGCCATGTGAGGTGCCACCTTGATTGACAAAATGAGAATACAGACAGACAAATTTTTGGTGGAAAATCTGATTTACTACAGTGGGAAATTTTTATTAAGGTTGTAAAGGACTTGTACACTCCATAATTAGTATAGCAATAGATCCAATATAAGAACATCCTGTTTTAAAGCCCAGTCTGCCTTACAAAAGAGCACAGAACCAGATATTCTAACCTTTACTGTGTTTGGCATTTAGGCTAAAGGGCTGTGAAAACAGGGGAGGTAGAATAAATTGATTAATGTAGTTATTTTCCCCAAAGGAATGATTTTAGACACAGAATAAATATCTCCCCTGCCCCAGTCTGGAAAAGGAACCGGCAGCAGTGTTGTGAGGGTGGGAAAGGGCAGAGGAACAACAGGGCCAAGCGTGAGGAGGCAAGGGATAAAGTGACCAAGGGAGAAATGTCTGGTGGTCATAATTGTACAGCTTCCCACAGTCAATAGAAAATATTGATTTAGTGTACTCTGGAGGCTGCTGATGGCAGAAACACTCCAGCACAAGTCAGCACTGCACTGCAGAACTTCTTGTTCATCAAACATTTATTCCAATACTATTCCGGATGCACAGCCAACAGCTCTAGTAATTAGTAGTTTCCTGCACCTTAAACTTTTGTTGCAACCAAAGTTATGTGGTTCTAAGGAGATTCAAAGGTCCTGACTTTTTCTCTTACCCTCCTGCTCTCTGCTGAGCTATGTTCACAGTAAATTTCCTGTGTAGTTCCTCCCCAATTAAAATTGTCATGGAATATCTCACTCGACTTGTGGAACTATTCAATGGGTAAAAAACTGTGGGTGTGTATCCTAAAAAAAGCCACCAAAAGAATGCACCCCTCACTCTACCTAATTAATATATGTTCTAATCTGTTTTTCTTATAGGATCACAGAGTTTAGATTGGAAAAGGCCTGTAAGATCATCGAGCGATGGTCTAAGATCATCGTTCCAGCTATGGTGACTTCACCACTCCCTTGAGCAGTCCATTCCAAGGACTGCCAGGTTCAACCAACTTTCTCATGAAGAAATATTAATGTCCAATCTTATGACAAAGCAGTTTCATTACTTACAGTGTAGGCCTTGATCACACAGTATTTCTCTGCAGGACAATAATTTATGAGATGTATATTTTAGATGTTCATAATGCTGTGAGAGTACAGAATGGTACAGTTTGCTTTGTTCTGCAGGGGGCTTTGTAACTCCAAGATCTCTAGAATTTTTCTTGTAATTTCCATATTAATACCTTGTACCATTTGACATCCATGGCAGACATAGGCAATGTAAGGTATAGGAGAAATATGATATTGTCTATTTTATGGTGAGTTTTTTAATTTAAATAAGCAGGCTGAAAGTTCTCCGAAGCAGCTCTGGGTAAACTTAACAAAGTGAGTACATTGTGTTTTTTTCTGTATTGAACAGGCACTTTTTAATCCTTTTGATGTCTTAAGAGCTTTATGTTTCTCTCACATATTTTTCCTCTAGAAGGAAGGAATTTTTTCCACCCCAAAAAATAAAAAATCTTATTTCCTACAGAACAGTTAAACAAACTGAATAACTACATAAATACTCTGTCAATAATTACTGCCAGATAACAAGGAGATTGCCCAAGGTGTTTGCAGGAATCCTGAGTGACCAGCCAGAAGTTGTGTCTGGTCTGGCTTCAGCTTCCAGTAATCTGCAACTGCTTTGGGTTTGTTTACCTTGCAGATGGAAACACATATTTTCCCTCACATGAAAGGAATTGCAATCTTTTGTTTCTTGGCAAACACATCCCACAGATCTGAATTTGAGTCTGGTTTTGAAATGTTTTTTGATCCACACATCTTTAGAAATCTTCCCCAGTGCTTTTTACTTGAGTACCTATTTCTTTATTTATTGTCTCAAGAAAATCACCCAGACCTTTCTGATATATGTCCCCCAGCATCACTAAGGAATTCCATGACAGTGCCCACCACTGCCTGGGTGTTTTTTAATGACAGTTCTCAGCTTGTTTTAGTCCACTTCTTTCTACTTCTTCTTTCTTCTTCTTTTTCTTCTTTTTCTTCTTTCTTCTTTCTTTTTCTTCTTCCAGCTGCCTTTTTTGTCATACCCTGCTGACCACATCACAGGTTCCCACGATGATTCTGAGCAGTGCAACTCTTCAAGCAGAGATTGCTGGACTGAAACTCAAGAGCACAATGTGCTTTGGAGCAAGGCTTTCTCCTTGCCAGTCCCTCCAGAGGGTAGATGCCAGGATTTGTACTGAAACTTGGGCTTTATATTCAAACAGCCATGGAGCTGCAAGGACTGAGGCTGTGGTGTCATAGATCATAGAAAGGAATAAAAGTATATCCAGCAAGTGACTTGGTCTACTCATCATCAGCTGCATTATTCCTTGGGGAAGTTATTTCACTCCTTGAGGGAGCTGAGATTTAAATATTTAAAGTCACAGGACTGAGGCAGCTGGGATTTAAATATCTAAGATCAAAGGTCTTCCTCCAAAATAATTGGTAATTTTTGTTAGAGGCTCACTATACCAAAATTATTATAAATATTAATCTTAATTGCATCACTCAAGCCTTGATTGTAGTCTTAAGATCTCTAATCACAGATCAATGCGTAGGAAAGAGTGTTACAAAGGAGAAAAAAAATGATGTTTGTGGTCTTTAGGTCAACAAGGAGTATCTAGTGAGTTATCCCAAATTTAAATAGACACTGAGAAAGCTGTGTTTTTTAAAAAAAACAACTTTCCCTGTAGCTGGTAAAAAACTGGAGGAATAAGTAATCTGAGACAAGGTAGGTTTTAAAAAAAATATTTGAAACTGGTAATAGAAGATCTTCACAAATGTTTAGAGTGACTTTTTCAGCAGAGGATGTGAAGATAGAAGTGTTGATAGGAAAAGCAGGTGATCAATGATAGTGCAAAGTTGAAAGCTGATAACTTGTAGAAATCACAAGTCTAACAGGAACAGGGTAAATGATTTTTTAAAGCCTGGCACTTTCTAAAAGGGCTTGGAAGCTTCTTTGGGTATGCAAAGGATCAAGTCACACATCGTGGAGGGAAGGATTGCAATCAAAGCTAGGTGCCAAAACCAACAACTTGAATAGTGATGCCTGCATGGATTGAGATCCCAGGCAGGTGGGATGGTTGATTAGTATCAAGGTGAAGAGGCAGCCACACTTGGTGTGTATTTATTTTTACCTCTCACTGATGATATAGTAGTCAGATACCAGCAAAATTTGCCAAAGTCTGACATAGGAATGACAACCTGATGAATAGAAAATGTGTGAATTTTTTAAATCCTAAGTTTTTTCCTTATTTAAAAATATGTGCTTCTTCACAAGTCACTGTCATGTTTCCGAGTCTAGCTGGTTTTGAAGGGTTTAAGATTCAAACTCCCAATTTTTTACAGATTCTGTGTATCACAAGCTATTTTGTAATGGATAGGTGGTGTGCATGAACCAGGATAATTAGCTCATAAAGAAACTGTATTATGTTGTATTCCATTTAGCAGGGGTAAAAATAGGCTCAATCCACCGTGTTATTAAAATATGGACTTTCCTGAAGCAGCACAGACTGTGATGCACTTGGAAGAAAAGGAATATTGAGGAAACACTGGAGCAACAGCTTGGTAATTTTAGGGTTTGTGAACTGCTAAAGCAATTCCCTTAGATAGGCTAATTTAATAGGTAAACTACAGCAATTAAGGAAGGTTATGGATTATAAATATATATATCAGATATAGAGAACATTAAGGTCTCCTTCTGCATTTCATCTGGGAAATCTTGAATTGAAATAGATTTACAAAACCCAAACTTCTGAGTGAGACCTTCAGGTCTCTTGTTCACATTTCCTCCATAACCATCCAAAATGTTGATTGCAAAAATTAAATTCCTATGGTGAGGAACAAAAAAAATACACATAGTTAAAGATTGTATGGAAGCACAGAGTAGCAAAAAGAGGATTTATATTGATGATGTCAGCTTCATTTTGGCACATGAAATATCTGCACATGTAACTTCAGAAGAGTTTGGTACTGCATGCTATTGATATGCTTTTTCCAAATGGGCATTTTTAAAATTAAAAGCAAGTCAAAAACTCCCAACACTTGATAAGCAGAACTGTTTCCAGGGAGCAGGTGATTACTATCTTTTATTTATGTGTGCATGATAGGATGATTTGCAAGACATATTATTCTATTACTCTGACAGATGTTGATAAAGCAATGACTAAAAGGAGAGCAGAACTTAGTAATATGTGGAAGGAGTTGTTTTTCCATAGGCACAACAAGAAGTAATTTCAATGATTTAGAAATTATGTATAAGTTTTCTCTGCTGTTTAACTTTCTTACCTGATTAAAAACCATAACCTTCTTGGCTGTGATAAATGGTCTCATACATCCATCACAACTGTTCAGAGAAAAATGGTTCGAAGGCATTTTAGGAATTTTTCAGCAGCTTTCAGGGTTCTATTTAAAAATTTGATTTTCCCTTGTGGGCACGTCCCATTCATCAACTACACATTGTAATTTTGGAGCAAAAGTAGTCCCAATAATTTTCCTTTAACAGGTAATTCTTCCAATACTATTTCCTCACTAGATCTGAACAATGTGCTGTGCACATGAGAGAAACTTCAGCTTCTTGTATGGAGAGAATTTCTCCAGGACTGTAGACTTTGAAAGTGCTGTGGGAGCTGCAATTTGGGTTTTTTGTTCTTGGCTTTTTTTTTTAGAATTGTTTTAATAAACAAATACTGATTATATAATTTTACCACCACTGACAGATAATATGGTGTCTATACTGATAAACTGGTTCACTCCCTGTTTACCTGCAGGGTTCTAGATTCTACCTTATTGGACTAGAAACACATCATGTAATTCCCAGGGTCTAGCAGGTAGGAAGCCAGTTAGTTTCCCTTGCTAGAAAACTCAGGAACAGGAAAAATGAGAGGTGTACTCAGAAGAAAAATATTTAAAAAAGAAGAAAAAACAAGTAAAAAGGAAAAAGATACAAAGAAAAAAGACCCATCAGTGTAACTAGTCTGGCTTTCTATTAGCCTGGTTTCCGCTTGGTGTCATCATCTGGGGCAAGGAGGAGAAGAGTGATTTGATTTAGGAATGAGAGATCCTCTCATCCACCTGAATCCTACCACTGGCACTGTTTGGTCAGGATTCTGTGTGGGCTCAGGATGGTTGGGTCATGGTGAACATGAAAACCCACCAGAAAAGAACAGGTGGGGTTAAGCAGTCCCAAAGCCTCAGCTGCTGGCCATGCAAACAGGTCTCTGCCAGAGCTGATGTTTTATATGAGAAATGTGGCCTTGCTGTGCTCTTTGAAGGACTCTCATAGGATTGATTTAAGGAGGGACAGGATTTCAGTCCTGTGTTTTGAGGTGGAGGTTTTACCCCATTGTGACAACCTGTGAGTGCCTCTCAGTGTGACAGCACCACTGTGTTCTCTGCCAGGGCTGCGTGGGGACCCAGGATGGGGCTGTCACCTCTGCACTCTGCTGGACAGACAACACCCTGGTCACTCCCCAGTTACCAGAAAGGAAGCAGCAACTCTTTTAATATTCCCTGTTATAGAAAGGGAAGGTTTTATGAAACATGGGAGTAGGACACAGGCCTCATGATTCACCAGTCAGACTAGCTGAGGTAAGATATTTTATTTAAAAGGCCAAGTCATTTACTCCTCATTCTGAGAAGGGAAAGCTGTGCACAGGCAGCATTCTTGGTGAGCAGTAATGAAATCATTCTCTTCCTGGGATGGTTGCTTCTTGGGGAACAGCTCCTGTGAAGGTGATACCTCCTGGTGGCTCTTGTGTCTCTCTTGCTGCCTGTCCCAATCTCATCTTGCCCAGTGCTAGCAAGAAACAGGGACAGATCTCGACTTGCCCCTACTTTTGTGGGAGACAAGGGTTGGTTTGGGATGCTCCCAGCACCTCACTCTCAGATCCTGTTGCATTTTTACTGCCATCTTTCAGTCTCCATGGCAACCCTCCCTGCAGCACAGCCTCCCGTGCATTGCGTGTGTGCAACATCCAGCTTTTACACACCTAATTTGATTTTTTGGGGTTTTCTTTTCTCTTTTGTTGTGTTTTCCTTGGGAAATAGTTCCTTTAATACAGACAACGAGCCTGCTGTGCTGCCAGATGAACACTTGGGTAGCCCTTTCTGGGTCAAAATCATGCACTAATAATCAAGCATTGTTTTCCCACACTGTTTCCTGAGGTTAGTTTGGAAATTCACGTTGGTAGTGCTCATGGCATGGTGCTGGTGTTTGCACTGCTGAATCTACATACAAAGCAAGGACAATTAGGATGTATGCAGTCATGCATGATCCTTTTGCAGTCATTGTACAATATTTATGGGGTTTTTATGCTTCATCTGTTCTGAATTACATGTCTCGTTCAGCTGGAGCCCTGTTGAAAGCCTTGTGCAGAGGGTAAGGCTATTACTGAGCAGTTTATTCAGGACAGCATGAATTTTGCAATATTGTTACCAACTTCAGATCCTTATGAACAATGCGTGCATGAATACAGTTCTCCCAATCCCCATGATGCACTGTCAAAGATTAAAAAAATATCATAGGGCAGCCTGAAGCAAGCAACATCTGCTTTTGGACATGTCATATTAGCAGTGACATTGCCCACAGGAAATCACTTCTTTTCTTCTGGTGGGATTTTATCTCTCTGCTTCCTAAAAAGTGTTTTTGTAAAGGAGAAAAGGGAAAGAAGAGGGAAGATAAAAAAAGAGAAGTAGGAGGAAAAGGAAGAGAAAAAAAACCCCGCAACAAAACAAAAAGAAATTCGAAACAAAATTAAAATAATAAATAATATAAGAATTAAGTAAAAGGGAAGGGAAATGGAAATGGAAATGGAAAGGGAAAGGGAAAGGGAAAGGGAAAGGGAAAGGGAAAGGGAAAGGGAAAGGGAAAGGGAAAGGGAAAGGGAAAGGGAAAGGGAAAGGGAAAGGGAAAGGGAAAGGGAAAGGGAAGGGAAAGGGAAAAGGGAAAGGGAAAGGGGAAGGGAAAGGGGGAAAGGGAAAGGGGAAGGGAAAGGGAAAGGGAAAGGGAAAGGGAAAGGGAAAGGGAAAGGGAAAGGGAAAGGGAAAGGGAAAGGGAAAGGGAAAGGGAAAGGGAAAGAAAGAAAGGGGAAAGGAAAGGGGAAAGGAAAGGGGAAAGGAAAGGGGAAGGGGAAGGGGAAGGGGAAAGGGGAAAGGGAAGGGAAGGGGAAGGAAGAGAAGAAAAGAAAAGAAAAGAAAAGAAAAGAAAAAAGAAAAGAAAAGAAAAAAGAAAAAGAAAAGAAAAAGAAAGAAAAGAGAAAAGAAAAGAAAAAAAGAAAAGAAAAGAAAAGAAAAGAAAAGAAAAGAAAAGAAAAGAAAAGAAAAGAAAAGAAAAGAAAAGAAAAGCAAAGAAAAGAAAAGAAAAGAAAAGAAAAGAAAAGAAAAGAAAAGAAAAGAAAAGAAAAAAAAAGAAAAGAAAAGAAAAGAAAAGAAAAGAAAAGAAAAGAAAAGAAAAGAAAAGAAAAGAAAAGAAAAGAAAAGAAAAGAAAAGAAAAAAGAAAGAGAGAAAAGCCCAGCTGATAAACAGCTTATGGAGAGTCCTTGGAAAACAAATAAAAGCTTACTTTGCAGTTACCACACTGCTTCCCACAGCCCATTTAAAGGAGCTCAATCAAAGTGTGCAGACCAGGCATTTAACCCAGCTGACCTTCCTGTAACCAGTCCATGTTTTGCCTCCTCTGCTCTCTTGGTCCTGTCTGAGTGTTGAGAATATTGTTTCCAGGAACACTTCAAGGTCATGGCTCTACAAGTAAACAGTGGCATCCGACAGCTTAAAAGATCTGGATGTTTCCAAGCTCCCTTTGTTCTTGGTGTCCAGTGGAACATTTGGTCTGTCCCGTGTGGCACTGGCTGTGACAGTGCCGTGGTTTATTTGATGTGGTTTATTTGATGTGGTTTATTCACTCACAGGATGAGCCTGATGATGTTGCAGGTCCTGGTAATCTCGTAGGTCTTACCCAACCTTAAGGATTCTGTGATTTCATGATTCTGTGTAGCGCTCCAGTGGAAAAATTAGTTTTGATTGTTTTACATCACAAAGATCATGTGAGGATAAAACTCACTGAAACTCATGAAGTGTTCAGCTCATTGAGTCACCATTAGAACAGCTTGGAAATAATGTTTTACATTACAAAATGGCGTCATAATTTATTAAAATTTTAAAATCTGATGAGGTTTTGTTTGATGACATTTCCCAAGAGAGGAAAGTTTCTTCCAGATAATTCAAAGTGAATAGTGAAAGTAGCACAAGTCTTCTCACGAGAGTGTTTCTGTGGAGAGAGGAAGCTGGAAATCTGAAAGCTCTGCAGCTGAAGACAGGCTGGAACAAATATCTTCTGTTCCTGGACTCATAATCCAGTCTCTAAATGATAACTGACATGCGCTTATGTTAAAAAACCTCCAACAACTGGATGAGTTAGTTTTGTCTGAAAGGGCCTCCTAGAGCTGATGTATGACAGGAAATTTTACAGACATGGGTAAACCTGACCCTGAAGCTTGGGGTTATAGATCAAATCCATTGTTACACAAAGGAACCTAATTGTCCTGAGGTGCAGGATCATAAACATAAACAATTTGGCATTTGCCAAATAAGTAATTTGCTAAGGGTGTAGTAAAATGCTTTTGCTTTCATGGAGGACATGAAATGAAACAGTACCTGGGAAAGAAAAATAATAGAATGTTCCTTCCTTGATCCAGAAGATATGATATTTTGCAGAAAGGACATTTTCAGGAATTCAGAGTACTTTTCATGAGAAATGAAGTAACATTTCCTCTTAAAAAAGAAAATTTGCTTTGACTTTTCTGATTCTGTCCTTAAAGATAAAAAATCCATGTACAAATTAAATATTAGTGGAAATGGTACAGGAAAAAGAAAGTTTTACATCTAGAAGAATAAAGCCAGAAGATACATAAAGCAGAATAATTAATAGAAATATGCTTACTAATTCTTCCTCTTGCTTGTTTTCCTGAAAAGTCATTGCCTGCCTTATCACAGACAAATAGCATAAATGTCCATTGCTATGTCCCCTGACACTAAATATATTTTAATTTATTAATGGAATTTCTTTTGCACTGAGCCAACCAGCTTTTTATGAAATGAAAGCTGAGTGCAGTTCTCAGGAAGAGCACTCGGGAGCTCTGCTGTACTGACAAAAAATTACATTACTGTCCTAAAAGGTCTTGAATCCTCAATTTGGCAGACTGGGGCACAGATCTCACATTATTCCTTGTATTTGTTTGGAAAACAAACTAAAACTCTGCTTCAGCAAAAAAACAGTTGAGGGCAGAAGTCAAATGTGATGTGAATGTATAGTGGTCAAATGTGTAGTGAATGGACTACCCTGCCATAAACACTTTGAACAGCTACAAACTGTAGCTGTTCTTCTTGCATATTTAAATTCTCATAATGAGAAAATGTTCTTCTTTTTTGCTCCTTCAGGATTTCCTATGAAGAATCAAGGAGCAGTATTTCAGCATGAGCATGTTATATCTGCATAAACAAAGTGAACACCTAAAGCTCTGGAAGATTTGTGATTTTTAACTTTGTTCTTAAAATGAAAACATCTTTTCTCTCGCATGAATAACCTTTGCATAACAAGAAGACAGACATTTGTCTGCAATCTAAGGGTCATCAAATTCATTGTCACCTAGTGCTTTGTATCAAGTTAATGCCTTGCACTGCTTTCACCAACACAGCAGACTAAATATTTTCTATGAAAAAAAGAAATTAAGAAACGGAAAGCAATTCTTTCAAGTGGAACCTTAGAAATCAAAGCACTCATCAATCCACACACAATTTTTTTTCTGAGGAGAAAGAATAGAAATGAGCTGCTAATGTGTTTTATTCATGTTGCTAATTCTTGAGTCTTAATCCATGGATTTATCTAGACAAATACTACTGTAAAAAGGAAAAAAAAAAAAAAAATGTGAAAAATGTTAGTCACTCCATTTAAGGCTCTCTCCTACTGAATGACTTGTTACAACCTTTAAGGCTTCTGCCCTGATCACAGAACAAAGAGAAGCTTTTTTGGTGCATGGTTCAGAGCACAGGCAGCAGATTTTTGCTTTGAACTGCCCTGTAAAAGAACCTGTATCAATGGGCAGGAGCCAAAGGAACGTGACCCTGAACATGAGTTGTTCATGAGTGCATGTCTGATTTGGTTTTCACTGGATAACACAGAGATGCCCCAGTGATAACATGAAGTAAAACTTCCACACTGATGAATGGCACAAGCTATTCCCAAGATGAGTGGCTGAATTATATGAATTAAATTATAACACTGCTGGATATCTGCCCTGTGTGGCACCATATATTTATTTTTTTGTTTCAAGTCAGATAGTGTAGTTATTGCAGGTGAGAGAAGGCTTTGAGTTTAAGTGCCAGAGGCTAAAGAGATTTTGCCTCTGGATAAAATACAGGAATTATTTAAGAACTGAAAAGTATTGTAAATTTAATAACAATCATGAATAAATTAAACCAGCCTAATTAAAAAAATATAAAATGATAGGTTCTGTAAGAAAAGCCTGACTGTGGAAATTGTTCTGCTGATGTGGAAATGTTTAACTTTTCCCATCCCAGTGCCTGCCTTAGACATGATATTGTTACCTTTTTTTTTTAATTTTGCTAACACAGTGTCTTTATTCTCCATCTTCTTTCAGTAAATGCCACAGTTACCCAGTTCAGTTGGAATTATGTACATGTTACACCCCATTGCTTCACCTTTCTCTTCATGGCAGTCAGCTGGGAGGAACGCAGAGAAATTGTCTGAGCAGCCAGGGACTGGGGTAGGAAAGATAAAGGCCTGATGGAATTAAATATGCCCAGTGACAGCAAGAGCAAGATGAAAAGCTTTAAGGTCTCATCCAGCCCAAACCACTCTGTGATTCTCTGAACCACAGTCATAAGCAAGGAGTAACAAACAAACCTCCCAGGACTATCTTCTATTTCCCAGGATATTTCTCCCTGAATAGCCACAGATGCCATTCCAGGAATTCACTTCTATTGTTTCATGTAACTATTTCTCTGATAATGATAATTATCTGCTCCAAACTCTGTTTCTGATTTCATCTCTTCTGGATGCTCTTTCCCTGGGTCTTGCTGAGACAGAGAACTTTACTCTGTGCTTGGTTTATTACACAGAATCCATTACTTCATTGGCAATAAGTGTGAAATGATGTATTGTTGATCACACAGTATAATAAAATCCAAATGAGTTGTGGCTCTTTCTATACCAAAGGATTTGACTTCTCCTAGAATTGCATCTTGCATTATCTTACAATTTATTTGCCTTCTATCATGTATTTCTCATGTATCTGCCACTTCTGTATATTCTGCCATCACATTTACTAAATATATTTTTATTAAATTAATAAAGCTGTCATCCCTGAAAGTGCCCAGAGACCATGTGAGAATCAGCTGGGTTTGGTGCTCCTTAGATAATTCTGGTGCACACCCAGCAGTTTCTGGGCCAGGCCCTTCCTGCTTTCTTGTACATGGTCCAATGTTAGAAGCAGAATCCTTTTGTAGTTATTTACATTCAAATAGATTTTACTTATCAATAATTGCAAATTAAGGGGCTGATTTCAGACTCAGCTAGTACACTATCTAAATAGGCTGAGCAGAAATGTGATATTTTAACATGTTAAGTAAAATAATAGGATCACAGAACCACAGAATGGCCTAGGTTGGAGGGGACCTCAGAGATCATCCAGTTCCACCCTGCTGCCATGGGCAGGGACACCTTCAACCACACCAGGATGCTCCAAGCCCCATCCAACATCTGAACACTTCCAGGGATGAGGCAGGCACAGCTTCTCTGTTCCATGTTACTGGCAGTTAAGGTTTTAAAACTCTTTTTTTCAAGAGGTTGAACAAGTTTAAAACTTAGTGGCTTTTTGTTTGTACATTTAATTTTTGTGTGATGACATGTTACATATGTTTTAACCTCATTCTAGAATTTCCAGCAACTTCCACTGGAAAAAAAATAACATATTCACATAGATTTATAACTATATATTTCACACTCTCCTGCAAATCTACACTGAGAAAAAAGACGTTGAATTGAGGAAATGATCTTTCAGCTGTTTCAAAGACAAGAGACTTTCTTCAACACGAGTCTCTGCTCCTGATGCAGATGAGCCTGTGCCCTCCCCATCAAAATCCTCCTTTCCTCCAGGGCTTTCCTCTGTAGCAGCTCTCCACGAGATGAACACACACAAATGGACAAAACTCTTCAAGGGACTGGTAAAAATTACATTTACCATGAGATAATGTCCCCCATGGTGATTATAGCTCTGTCTTTTAGGAACAAGCTGGATGCACCTGCTGCCAAAAGTGTGCATAGACTCGTAAAGGTTTATATAACTAGTGATTAATTCTCTGGTATGAGACCTCCTGCTTCAAATTACAAGTAAGCATTTGATGCTGAGCAGCATATTCTAAACCTGAGAGTTTTGCTTACGTACCAAGTATATTCTGCTCCTTGGGACTGTTTTTTTTAATGTTATTATTTGTTATTAGCTTCATAGCTGGCATTTTTAGAAGTCATATGTTAACATATGTGCTGCTAAATAGTTCCTTATATGCACAGAATATATAGTTGCAGAAGTAATGTGATGTATAATACTTAGTGCAAGCACACACTTCTCCATCTGCAGTTCTTTCTACCTTTAAAAAAATCCTGCAGAAAATATAATGCTTTAAATCTTTAACCCATTTTTATCTGTATTTAATCCCATTATAATACATATTTCTGGAAAAATAAGGTAATTAATATTTTGCTACAATTGCTCCCTTAAGTGGTATTCCATAACCAAATTCTTCGTCCATTATTTCTCTGAAAAATCACTCTTCCAATCTGTAAGTGTACTACCCAACTGGGACATGGTTCTTTGGCTGAATTTCTTTCTTTTACTTCTTCCTTTTCTTTCTTTTACTTCTTACAGGCAGAGAGGTGGAAGGCTGACAAGGAGCCAACTATTAATCATTAATTTTCAAAATTATGTTTTGACCAACCTCTGGAACTGAGGAAACGATCATTGCAGCCTTTGGATGGGGCCTAAATTATGCCACAGGCTGTGGTTCCCTAAGTGACCATACAACACCTGCAAACTGCACATTCCTGACATTATTTACTTATTACTCTGATAATCCAATCTGTTCCAGTATTCTCAGCTGGAAGGTGGTAGCTTGAAAGGCAGAAAGGGCAGAAGATAAGATCAGGATTTTAGGTTTTGATTTTACAGGAGCCAAGTTCTGTGTTTTCCCCAGTCTGATAATAAAGCCATGGAAAGTCTGAGTAATTTCTACCATATCCACAACAGGGTACTTCACTGGGTTTTTCTCCAAGTCCATTCAGTAGATATTATTTCAGCACAACTGGAATAACGTGTCAGTGGAGATTCCTTCTTCCCTTGGCATAAATTCCTCTGGGACAGGATTGCCTTAAGCACCAGCAGCCAGCCAGGGATGCTGTAAGGAAAGCAGTGACTTGTGTTGTTATTGACCTTTGGAAAACTGTGCCTCTGGAAAAGCAGTAGCAGTACCAAAGCCTGTAGCAGCAGAAATGAGACTACACAAGGAGCTATGAAAACCTAGCTGGATCTTATCACATCCATGCAGGAGAGATAAGCACACTCGGAGGCACTGAGGTACCTCTGAGAGCAAGATACAGGACAAGGGACACTGATTCCCACTGATGACTCAGGTTAGTCCACAGGAACCCTCTGGCTGTGATAAGCTGGTTTGTTTTCTGGCTGTTCTCATTAGATATTAACCCCCATTTTTCCAGGTAGAGGCACTGGCTGTGCAGGAAGGTGTGCATGAGCCTCTTCAAGTTATGTGAACCAGCCCTGTGTATAAAGCAGAAGCTGGGTTTTACACAGTGTGGAGGCACCAGCTGCCACCAGTTCTGGACATTAGGAAATATTTCTTCACCAAAAGAGTGGTCAAGCATTGAAACAGGCTGCCCTGGGCAGTGGTGGAGTCGCCATCCCTGGAGGGAGTTAATGGACACGCAGACGATGCGCTGCTTAGCATCATGGTTGAGTGGTGGCCTTGGCAGTGCTGGACTTCATCTCAAGGGTCTTTTCTAACCTACATGGTTGTAGGATCCTGTGTTCTTTCCACTTGAGACCTCAGGTCCCAACCACCTCGACAACAGAGACAGAACAAAGGGTATGCATAAATCCTGCTGACATCCCCCTTGCTCTTGTTGCCTGGAGAAGGCTTAGGACAGGAGGCCCATGAGATGTGCAGTTCTGCACATGGTGGGTGACAGAAACATCAGCCCTGCCAGTCCTGAAACACACCTGCAGCAAGGCTAAGGAAAGCTTTTGAGGTGTCTAGAAACTTGCATTTGGGACTGATATTCTTCAGGGATATGATATTGTCCCCAGAAATCCTCACTAAAGCTGCCTGCAGTATTTTCAGAATTGAGTAAATCCAAGTTAGATTTTGTATGAACCCAACTGGATTTATAGATTCCATTAAATAACTGACCTAACTACTGCAAAGGTCAAAATTTTAAAGATATGGTCAAAGAGAGATTATGTGTGATGTTTCTTTAGGTAGGGCAATCATCAGTTCAAAGGCCAGGGGTCTGTCTGTTGGGTTGGGATCATGGACTGTGTGTTTGCCTGGTGCCCAGGGTCAGTCAGTGCATCCCAGGGTCAGTCAGAGCATCCCAGGGTCAGTCAGAGCATCCCAGGGTCAGTCAGAGCATCCCAGGGTCAGTCAGTGCATCCCAGTGTCTGTCAGTGCATCCCAGAGTCAGTCAGGGCATCCCAGAGTCTGTCAGTGCATCCCAGAGTCTGTCAGTGCATCCCAGAGTCAGTCAGGGCATCCCAGAGTCTGTCAGTGCATCCCAGAGTCAGTCAGTGCATCCCAGAGTCAGTCAGTGCATCCCAGGGTCAGTCAGTGCATCCCAGGGTCAGTCAGTGCATCCCAGGGTCAGTCAGTGCATCCCAGGGTCAGTCAGTGCATCCCAGGGTCAGTCAGTCAGTGCCAGGATCAGTCAGTCAGTGCCAGGACCATGCCTGGGGCTGGGGACAGAGGGGCTCAGGCTCCTGAGGGGTGTCAGGTGCCCAGAGAGGCTTTGGGGATGTTCAGGGTGCCCAGGGATTCATGGCACACTGTTGTGTGGCAGGGATGGGGCCTTGGGACGCTCTGCTCGGGTGTCTCTCGTCCTTTCATGGAGCACAGCCCAGCCAGGGGATGACCATCAGGGTGGCCTGGGCTGCCCACTTTGTCAGGAGAGCCCCAGGGAGCTCCTGCCCAGCGGTGTTGTACTTGGGGTGAGAGGGGCTGGGGATGGGGTCTGGGGCTTGTCAGGTGGGTGGGGAGGCTCTGGTGGCTGTGACATCACAGAGGATGGGTCACAGTGGGATCTGTCCCTAAGGACAACACCAGGCAGCCCCACTGCAGCTGGACTTGGGCAGTTGGTGAGTGCACATGCACAGGGAGAGCTGGGCTGGATGGGGGACGGGACAGATGCCCCAGGGAGTTTCTAACTCTGAGTGAGAGCTGAGCCCTTCAGAGCAGGACAAGGTTCTGCCCTTGGGGCTGGGGACAGTGGGAATTGGGCTCTCTGGGCTGGCTTTTGGGCCTGTCCCTGCTCTGCCAAGAGACCCCTGGGACCTCTTGCAGTGGGTTTGGACTTGGTGCAGTGGTGCCCAGAAGCCACTGAGCAGGGGGTAGGGTTGAAGTCTGGGGTTTGTCAGCTCTGGTGGCTGTGACACTACAGAGAGCAGGTGGCAGTGGGAGCCATCCCCAGGGACAACACCAGGCAACGCCCCTGCAGCTGGACTTGGGCAAGTGGTGAGTGCGCATGCACAGAGAGGGCTGGGATGGATGGGGAATGGGACAGGGGTGTTTCTAACTCTGAGTGAGGGCTGGGCCCCTCAGGGCAGGGCAGGGTGCCACTCTGGGCTGGGGGCAGAAGTGCTCAGGGCTCCCAGTGGTGCCAGAGAGGCTTTGGGGATGTGCCAGGTACCCCTGGCTCCATGGAATGCTCCAGCATGGCAGGGATGGGGCCTCAGGAGACAGCTCAAGTGTCTCTTACCCTTTCATGGGGCACAGCCCAGCCAGGGGATGACCATCAGGGTGGCCTGGGCAGGACTGGCCCTGTGCTGTCTCCAGCCAGGGTCAATGGTCCCTTCAGGCCTGTTCAGCCAGACCTGCTGATAAACCTTTCTCCCATCTCCTCCAGGCCATGGCTGCAGCAATCACGTTCTTTGTGGTTGTGTTGGCCATCCTGCTCGAGCAGACACGAGACCTACGGATCAGTGTGGTCACGACCCAGCAGATGCAGCAGCGTGAGGAGTTTCTGCACCAGGAGATGAAGCAGCTGCTGCAGGAGATTGGATGGATAAGGGCCCCACAAGAAGCCCAGCTCCTCTCTGGGTTGCAGCTCTGTCTCTTCTGGGCTGCTGCAGCAGTCATGCTCCTGGAGATCTGCTGGGTGGCCTGGCAAATGAAGTTTGCTCCTTGCAGCCATGTGCAGAACAGCTCTGGCAGTGAGGAAGAAAATGACAATGACGAAAAGCTCAAGGGACCATGCCAAAGGGTCAGGTTGTTTTCCGTGCCCAAACTATCGTCAATGCAGGGACTGTCTGACATGTGCAGGGATGTGAAGAAGATGATGCATGACGTCCTCCACGTCTGCAGAGTGCTTTCCAAGGACACTTTCATGCCGGAGATGCACCCGGCCACCGGGAAGAACAGCATCCATGAATCCTGGAGTATCTTTGAGGACCGAATCTTGTACCAGCTGCTTGTGGTCCTGCAGCCACCCTCCAGGCATTCTTTCAGGCTGGAGCTGTACAGTGGGACACATCTTCCAGAGAGGTGCTCCAACATCCGTGTGGTGCTGGAGTGCAGCTGCTTGAGAGAAACGGGGAATATTCTGTGTTTTCTCCACCCCTCCGAGACCAATCAGACGGCCCAGCACTCGCCCCTGCTGCAGAACCTCTGCACAGGCTCCTACTTAGACGTGGAGGAAATCGCCTGCTGGGTGCAGAACTTGGTGCAGACAGCCTGGGAGCATTTGCCCCAGTGGCAGCACTGGCAGCTCACGGTGCTGCCGAGCTCCCACTCCTGCCGGGTGCTGCTGAGCGGCCCCTCCGACCTGCAGCTCTGTGCTGTGCTGCTGTTTGCCGTGGAGCAGGGCAGCCCTGGCACCTTCCTGCTCCTGCAGTGAGAGTGGCCAGCGCTCCCAGCTGCTGCTTTGGGCTGGGGCTGGGTGGGGATTGGGAGTAGACACAGACACACAGCTGACCTCAAGTGCCCAAAGGGACCTGCTGGAACACTGAGCTCAGAATATTAAAGAGGGAGAGAGAAGGAAGAGGAATGGGACACGTTTGGAGTTAAGGCATTTATCTTCCAAGTCACCACAACAGGTGATGGAGCCCATCTTTCCTAGAGGTGGGTGAACACCTTCCAGCCCATGGGAAGACAAATGCTGTAACTCTGAGCATCTCCTTGGAATCACAGAGTCAATCAAGCTGGAAATGACCTCTGAGGTCCTTGAGTCCATCCTATGACCCAACACCACCATGGCACTAAGTGTCATGTCCAGCCTTTCCTTAACACCTCCAGGGAGAGTGCTAAGTACCTCAGCCTTTTCCTCACTTCTGGTGACTGTATTCCCTCCTGGATCCAGTAAAGAATGGAGCTTTTCCTTGCTCCTCCTGTTGCCATTAATGTATTCATAAAGCAACTTTTTATTATCCTTGACCAGGATATTTGGCCACCAAAAGTGGCCAAGTAAGTTCTAACTGAGTTTTTACCTCTCTAATTTTCTTCCCCCATGACCTAACAAGATCCATAAACACTTCCTGAGCTGCCTGCCCCTTTCTCCAGAGGTGATTCCCTGCTGGGCTCACCAGTTGTGCCAGGGAGTGAAGTTCTCACCCACACACTCCAGGGCCCAACCAGGCTGCCCCTGCTGTGTTGAGTTTCCAGCAGACATCCAGCAGGTCCCTCCCTCTTCCTTCTTTCCCCCTCTTTATGTGCTGATCCTGATGGAATATGGTACAGAATATCCCTTTGGGGATCCCTTTGGGGTGTCCTAACCCTAACCTTGGGATCAGCTGTGCTGTCTGTGTCTACTCCCAAACACCCAAGAACCCTCTTGTGGTTCCAGCCCCAGCCAGAATTAAGCACCACACAGCCATTTGTTCAACACCCTTCTCTTGCCCCACACCCTGGTGGAGTGGGGAGGAGAATCAAAAGTAAAGCTTGCAGGTTTAGAGAACTTTAAAAATTAATCATTTAGAGAAGCTTAGTAACTGAAAACAAAGTAAAATACTGTAATAGTGGTAAATAACAATAGTATTAATGGAAAAGAAAAAGAAACCCAAACATGTGATGCACAATACAAGTGCTCACTACCTACTGACCAATAATGTCAGAGCTGCTTTTCTGAACCCAGATCAGGCCCTGTTCCAGATAACTCCTCCAGTTTATACACTGGGCAAGCCATTATATGGTGTGGAATATGCCTTTGGCCAGTTTGGATCCCTTGTCCTGGCTATGCTCCCTCACAGTTTCTTTTCTGTGCCTTCTCACTGACAGAGCATGAGACCCAAAAGAAAAAAGTAATCCTTGACTTAGGATAAATATGACTCAGCAAAAACAAAACCATCAGTATTTTGTCAACATTTTTCTCCTTCTAAATCAAAACCACAGCATTGTACCAGCTACTGAGAAGAATTTAAGTCTATCCCAGCAAAATACAGGCCTTCCCCCAGCCCCCTCACCAGCGTGGCAGTGCAAGAAGCAGAAAAGGCCTTGATGCTGTGCAAACACTGCCGAGCAATAAGAAAAACCTCCCTATATTATCAACACCCTTTTCAGCACAAATCACAAACACAGCCCTACTCTGGTCACTAAAGAAAATTAACTCAACCCCAAGCAAAACCATCTCACTGAGCAACAGGCTTTGAACTATTTTCTGTGGTGCAGAGGAAACAAAATTCAGGCACCAAAGCCTGCTAGCTTGTTCCAGTAATAGCACAAAAGGTCATTTTTCCAAATGGCTGAACTGCACCCCCAGGCTTCCAGGATTATTTGCTGTGTCATTATTAAGAAAAATCTCATTGCATTAAGAAGCAGCCATTGCTTTTAAAAAGACAGAAGCAGTGGGGTTTTTTTAAAAAAGCAGACCCAAGAAAGCCTTATCACAAAGCCAGTGTGAGCTGCATGTGAAAATAAAGTTTGTAGTTAAAACTGAGATTTCCCTGGCTCCTGTTTCCACCAGCAGACATCTCACTGGGGTCTGACAGGTGTTTGCAGGGTTGCTAAGGCCCTGGGTTAATTCAGTGCATGAGGAACAGTGAGATTAAATTATTTCTGTAAGTGGAGTTTTGAAAAATTAATTGAAAAGGTGAACTACTCTTCCCAAATAAAAAATTATGAAAGCAGACCACAGACATCTTTCAGTATGGGGGAGTGGACAGAGAATGCCCTAACTCTCAGCTTAATATTAGCTGGAATATCAGACTTCAAACTTGACTCAAGTCAAAGTCAAAAGGGAGGACCTATGGCAGCAGCCATGCACTAATTCAGCACTGAGAGTTTTGAATAAACAGTACATTTCAGGGCATAGAAGCAACTTTCTTCAGTAGAACTACATCCAGACAGTCATAAATAAAACAAGCTCTCATGGTTTAACATGATAATTCACCAGATTTGTTCAAGTTCAGCAGCTGTATGATCTGGATGCTGAGATTTCCTGGTGGGCCAATTGAATTCACTTTCCACAACTGTTTTTCCAGCTCCACAGACAAGGGACTGGCAGATTTTACTCTGTGTCTGCAGTGGAGTGGCATGCCCAGAATATTAGTGTCACTGTTCATCTGAGAAGAATCAACTTGATCACTTGTGGTGATCTGTTTGTAACACCATTGGGGCAGAGCAGTATAGAGCAGAGCTAGTGGAAAATGTGGCTCCTCAAAACACTGCAGACCCTCTCTCCTCTGCAGGCTGCTCCCACTGAGCTGCAGAACTGGATTTACAGTGTCAATGTTGGGCAGAGGGAGCCTCATTTCCTGTGCATCCCTGGCTGAGCTCACAGCACTGAAGGCAAAGCAAAACCTTCCAGAGCAGAGGCCTCCAGTCCCCCTGGCCAGCATCAGCAGCACTCCCAGAGCTGCTGTAGGTGCTGTGGCCTGGGTGCTAACATGAAACATGCCAGCTCTGTCAAACTGAATGGATTTTTATTCTATTAGCAAAGATTTTGTATCTGCAGAGGACCTTTCAGCTGTAAATCACAGGGCTGATTTTACTCAGGTCACATCCTCTGTCCCTGAGCTGTGATGTCCCTACATACTGTGAATGTTGTTATCTCCAGGCTGATACATTCACAGTCACCTGCAAGTGTCTCTCTGTGTGAGCTACTTCTTTCTGACTAAAAACTATCAGCAAAAAGAGAAACTTCTACTAATCCCATCTCTGTGGGACCACAAGAAACCCCTGACATTTGTCTCTAAGCTCAATTGTACACATGGCCAGAAAAATTCAGATTCACCAAAGACCTTGTGTGGACCTGCTCTGTCCCCTCAGGACAGTCAGAGTCTGCCACTGACCTCTTCAGGTGTCAGCTGAACTTCAGTCTTTGAGCTCAAGGCAGAGCTGGACATCACACCTCCACATCCCACAGCATCACTAGTACATTGTCTCTTGCACAAAGCCCTTTATCTAGGAAACATTGCCTCAGTAATAAAGAAAACAGGCAAGTCAGTGTCTCAGCTGATTGTCGATATTTAGACATCAGAGAATTCACAAGAACTGAATCTCCTACCAGCTGTTCGTGTTCCTGCAGCCATCCCCTGGTCACTCTTCCATCCTGGAGTAGGACACCGTGGGGCAGATCCCAGGGAGGTGCTCTGACATCCGTGTGGTGCTGGAGTGCACGTGCTCCATGGAGCATCTGATGGGGTGAGTTTTCCCTTGTGTTTTCTCCACTTCTGGGACAATGAGCTGCTTCAGGATCAGAGCTCACTGCTCCTAGAAACGCTCTGCACAGGCTCCTACCTACACCTGGAGCAAATCTCCAGCTGGGTGCAAAACTTGCTGTTTTCAGGCTGGCTGTGTTTGCCTCAGTGGCTCTGACACTGCTGCCCTGCTCCTGTGAGCTCCTGCTGAGCAGCCCCTCCGAGGAGCAGAGCTGCTCTCAGATGGTTTTGGCAGTGCAGGAAGGCAGCACAGGCTGATCCTAGGGGAGGCAGGAGCCAGCTTTCCCAGTGTGCTGGTTTAACTGGGGGAGACTTAGACTGGTCAGGGCTTAGGCTCATGTGGGGTTATATTTTCACTTGGTGCTTCTCCAAGGGCTGGTTTACTCTAGGTTAGAGTTAGAATTCTATATATACTCAGTATGGAGCTACACATACTACATGTACCCAATGTGCACATTTTTATGGTTTGAGTGAACTTTTCCTATGCCAATTGTGATTACATGCTCATGAAAATGATACAAGAGCTTAGGAACACCTCATTCTATATATTCTGGCTGATCCACCCCCACCACACCACACCCCCCCCCCCAATTAATATGAACCAGTTGATAACCCAGGTAAATATTTAATTCACTTTTCATAACTGAAAGAGTGCAGCAAAGCAGCCAGTGCCTTTTGAAACCCTCAGCACGGGGACAGGAAATTGGACAGGTCCAGTCGCTATAAATCAAACATCAAACACCAGAAGGCAGGCAGCAGCATTGCCTCGAGGCAAGACACTTCAGTTCTGTTCCAGCCTTTTTACCTAGCCTGAGGCAAGGCACTTCATTTGCCTTGCTCCATTTCCCATATGCAAAACGCTGTAACCAGGGGCAGGATGGTGAGGAAATAGGTCCTAAGCAAACACCACAGGTGTGTAAGTCAGGAGGGACTTGGAGTGTTCCAAGCTCTGTCCTGGACTATAGTGGCATGACTGTGCAGATCTTCCCTTGGAGTGTTTCAGAGATGGGCTGCACTCTATAAAAGCTCCATGCCATAACCTACAACTTCTGCAAAAAATGGATTAAGCCTTTTATTTCCAATGTGGCAGTCATTTGTTTTACTAGCAAAACATCTGACCTTTCAAACAACCTTTAACACTCACCTCCTTATCTGTTTGCCAAATAACTGACCTGGTTAGAACTTTATTTGGTCCTTTTCACAGCAAAAGAAAATAAAATTATTTAAAATTTGGTTGTGTACTCCAGGAACAAGAGAATACAGGGTTTTTCCAGATAACTGAGTAGGAATGGCTTCTTAAAACAGTTAATATTTCCTACATGCTTTGCACTCACTTGTAGTCTCATTCTCATTTTTTTATATAATATTTTATTAATTTTGTTTTAAAAATTAATAATGCATTAATTTATATTGTTATTTATAATATTTTTTAAATATTAAATATTTTTATTTAAAATTTTGATTTCTTTTAGGTGCACTGTTGATGTGAAGTAATCAGTAGTCACCAAAGTCATATTTATAAAGGTAGCTATTTAATAATCACTGTTTGCCAGTGTATTTACTGTAAAGAAATATATTTCATCTATAAAGAGCAATTAACTTGTGCAATCACTGTGTACAGTAAGATAGAGATTCTCCTCAGTACTGCACTGCTCCAGCTGAATGTGTCAGCTAACCCAGGAATGACACATAACAGAGGAATAAAATGTATTTATTTCAGAGGAGTCTGAGCCACTTTCAGTTTCCAAATGATTAGAAAAATGCCCACTGTAAGGAATTGACACTCTTAGCTGTACATTTTATTTGACTGATTTTCATAATAAGTCTCTTTGTAGTGTTTGGATTTCCCTTTTCTAGCAGAAGTTGAGATAAGTTCAGATGTGACTTGATGTGGTTGTTATTCACAAACATATCAGTTCACAAAATCTTATTTATTATAGCAAAAAAGCCTGGTAAAAAGAGATCTGTAATGAAAAATAATGTTAAATATTATGGCTGTGAAATCCTCTCATAAAAACTTAAAGGCCAAAAAATAGAAGGGTCAATGTGTGTCATTAATATTATGTTCATCTGCTGTCTTGTATTGGTTAATTTTAGTAGGGAGGTCTAGCAGCTACTGACCAGAAATAAGCAGAATGAGTAGGAAATATAAATCTTATTTACTATATAATCATATTAAATATATATATATGTATGTGTGAACAAACTCTCCCTCCCTTTTATATAGATATATACACATATATGTACATATAGAAGTGCCACAGTTTTCCCAATTGGAAATCTCCAAATCTGTCCCTTCAGCAAGTTCAATGTCAAAAGTCATGTTCATTATTTCTTGGAAATTCTTGGTCCTTCACCCAAAACCTGCCTCCTGTACGTGCCACGAAAGAGTCTTGTGGAGCACTCAACTCATCAGATCTGCTGGAGATCCTAATGGTGAGAGAACAAAGGCCATTCCTAATCATTCAAAACACTTCAAATCAACAAAAAACATTCTAAGAATTGAAATATTTATTTGTTTCTGGGACAGGTTCAGGCACATCTTCTGAAAAATAAGTAGGAGGAATAGAAAGAGTGGATGAGAGAAATCTCACCAGGCTTTACGGGGTATTTTGCTATGACAGGGCATGTAGGTTTCTGAATCCTACACATTTTTAGGGCAATAACTATACAAGAGAGGGGTTTGCTGAAATCCGAAACAACAAAAGAGTTGGGTCAATTATGAGTTCAAGCTGCTGCAAGTTACACAGATAATTTCACCATTTCTTGGTGGTCTAGCAGAGAAAGACCAATGCATCGTGCCACTGCTGCCTTCCTGATTGCCAAGTTACCACATCTCACTTAGAGGTCACAGCTTGTCCCCCTTATGATTAAATTGCCTGCCATGTGTGAGTTTGAGTCTTTAAGTCATTCATTTCTAAGCATATTCTTTTTCTTGGTTCCTCCTCATTTGCTGCCCATCATTGTGCAATTGATTGTCTAAAACCCTAATCAGTTGGTTTTCAACAATTTGTAACGGCCAATCAATCATGTCTGTGAAAAGTTAGCAATTGTGTCTGAATTTTAGTAGGGTTTGGATTTTAGCAGCTTTGACACAGCAGAAGAGATGCTATTTTGGGCTGAAAAAGATACAGCACAGCCAATGCTCCTCACTTATTACAGTCTTTAATTATGCCATGTACCCTTATATTAAACAATGAAAAGTGTGGGTCACCTTCCTCCTGCTCTATGAGGTGTCACATTTTTGACTCACAGCAAGATTAGATAAGGTCTTACTGCGATACTGCAGTTATCTGATGTTAAAATTAATATATACATTCTTATATATATTACATATATATGCATATATCCATGTGGAGCTGGATGGGGCAGCCTTCGAGCTGACAGAGGCTTCCCTGCAGGGCCTGCTGTCAACACCTTGCCATGGACACTAAATAAAAAAGATAACTAAGTTCTACTAATTATTGCTAATTGCAAGTGGTGAGAGGTTCATGGGAGCTACAGATTCCTTCTTTAAGGATTTCACCCTTATCCATACCTACAAACCTGATCCAAATAACTCTGCAATGCCAAGAAAGAAATCCTGCAGCTTGTGTACAGAAATCAGATATAAGCAGCCATTATTCCAGATCAAAAAATACACATATTTCTCCAAAGCTGAGTTTGTGGTGAAACACAGGCTTTTCTTCTGAGGCCTGAGGGATAAAGGCTGTTGTCTCTAGTGTTGTAGGTTTGTATGTTCTTGTTAACACACCTGTGGCTGAAAATATTTTTCTCCCATCTCCTGGAGAAAAGATGGGAGAAAATATGGCTCTGTTTTCTAAAAGATAAATCTGTATCCTGCTCTGGAGAGGAGATCTTGCTGTACTTGTTCATTAATCTACCAGGCACCATCACAACTATGTGGAGTCCCAACTAGAGTTTATTGGCTGTGCTCTGTTTGTCAGTGTGGTGAGAATTGTACATGGAAATTTCCAGCTGCTGTATTCAGGAAGAACAAGTCCTAAAAATTGTTTGTCTGTGCAATGAACAGAACATAAATCATATTCTCCCTTAAAAAGCACAATTTGCCTCATTGCAGCCTTCAAATAGGATTTTTGGAGGCTCTGTTCATGGTTGTGTAGAAGATAAAAGGTTTCTTTGGTGCACAGGAGATGACTGGTTTAATGAGGATTTTTAAATGATGGTTAAAGAATGGGCACAAAAATTTGACTAAGAACCATAACCTAAGTTTCTAATGTGGAACAAAACAAGTGTCACTTGCTCTGCCTTAAGGTACTGAAGCATTTGAATGGTTTATTCACACAGAAACAAACAGGAATATGTTCTCTTGAGATTGCTTGAACTTCTTGGACACAGGATATTACTTGTCATGTATTGTCTGTATTCCTTAGGGGTGGATACTGCAGGAGAAAAAACCCCATACAGCAGGCTGTCAGGAGGTTCTTTGGTGACAACAGCTACACAATGAAGTTTAATCCTTTGACTTGTAGGACTTTAAAGCAGGCTTATCACTAGAGCTTAAACTGTTCAGGATAAAGTGTCCTCCTTCAGATATCTGCTTCACAGTACATGTGATTTTTAAAGTTTCAATTAATACAGCTCAACCTTCTCCAATAACAGAATTCAGAGTGAAAGTTTTGTTGTTTTTTTTTTTTTTTAAATGTGTCCAATCATATAGAAATACCAAAAAGAGTAAAGCTAAGGCAGAAAACAGTGATAAAGGTAACCAATTGTTACAAAGGCCTGTAGAGTGATAAAAAAAATAAAATAAAATAAAAAAGGTATAGTTAGAATAAGAACAGATGTACCCTTGAAAAGGTATTTGAAAAGGAGCGAATGGAAGGAGAGAAATATATGATCATGACCAGGGAAAAGTATAAACACAGAGATTGTTAGGAAATGATGTGCTGGAAGAAGCTCCAGAATCCTTTTCCTAGGCCTTCTCTCTTTGTCAGTCAATGTCAGTAAATGCTACCATCAAGTTATATTATTATTCTTTTTCTAGTCATTGGCCATGTGATGGAAAACCACCTCCTACAGCTGTCTGTCACTGAGGCAGTTGAAGTGACAGATGTTTGCTTCTATAGATCTGAGGTCTCCAGTCTGTCCAATGACCCAAACTGGAACCTTTATGATGCCATGTGTTGCAATAACACACACCAAAACCCCTTCAGATGTTTAATTATGAAAAACTCCTCCACAAGATATTCCCTAAGGCTGTAAATCCGGGCACTTGAAGTTCACTGAATGTCAGAACTGACAGCTGCCTTTGTAACCTGCTTGGAGTGCTCACACTATGGGAGTCTTCCAACAAAAATTCCATGGCATTTTTCTCACGAAACACTTCTATTAGCTCAAAAGCTGTAAGGAAATCATGGCATGGATTGTGACAGTGAGGTTAAATGTTAAATCACATTGAGGGGCTGAAGCAAATCCAGAGAAGGGAACGGAGCTGGGGAAGGGTCTGGAGAACCAGAGAGGCTGAGGGAGCTGGGGGGGCTCAGCCTGGAGAAAAGAAGGCTCTGAGGGAAATTTACCATTTTCTACAACTCCCTGAAAGGAGGGTGGAGCCAGGTGGAGAGCAGTCTCTTCTCCCAGTAACAAGCAATAGGAATAGAGGAAATGGCCTCAGGTTGTACCAGGGGAGGTACAGTTTGGATTTTAGGAAAAGCTTGTGCTCAGAAAGGGCTGTCGAGCTCTGGAAGGGCAGTGGTGAAGTTACCATCCCTGGAGGTAATTAAAAGACATATAGCTGTAGCCCTTGGGAACAGAGTTTAGTGGTGGCCTAGTTTTAGTGCTGGGTTAAGGGTTGGACTCAGTGATCATAAAGATCTGTTCCAACTTAACCATGCTATAATTCTAATGCTTTTTTTAAACTCATCATTCACTGTGTGGACTTACTGCCTGAACAATAAAAACACTATACACGTTTCCTAAATCTTAGTCACCTTTAAAACTTTCATTCTTATTAAGATTGTTTCACATTATTTGCACTCTTTGTTTTCTTCTTTTTTTCTCTGCTGTCTCTTAAGTCTGTCACAGATTGCTCAATGTGTGGATAAGGAGAAATAATTGTGATTGAGTTACTGTGGCCTAATGAGTAACTCTAAGACACCCAAGTGAAGCCTTTTCTAGTTTACTGGATACATTGAAAAGAAAAACTGCCCCAAAAATGTGTTATTATAGTGGCTTGTAAAGACAGTGTAAGGAAATATATAGCTTGTGGTTGAGATGAATTTGATTTATGCACTTATGTTGCTCAGTTGGTGGCGAGTCCTATCTCATTTTGAAAGGAGAATTCTGTTGCTGTAGAACATCTGTCCCTCATTCCTCACCTTTCAATCTATGATGACAAGCAGGTCCAGGAACACAAATTGTTCCCCTCTTTCCTGATTCTGCAAAATTTCATAGCTGGTGTTCAAACAAATGATGTATTAAATTGTATGTTCTGAAAAGTATTTCTTAAAAAAATCCATTAATTACTATGACAAGTTTATATTCTTTAAAAAAAAATTAAAACAGCAGAAATCTTCTGCAAAGGGCATTTCATTAAACAGATTTAAGCATTTCCTTTCTCACCTGGACTTTCTATGCTTCATGTTGTTACTCCCTGTGATCTCTCCACCTCCCCTGCTGCTGCTCCTGTAACTGGCCTGGCTCTCTGTGCTGCTGAAAAGGAAACCCAAAGCAAATGCAGAGCCCCAGTGCCTGTGCAGGGAGGTCAAACAGCAGACCTCACACAAGTGTGACCCTCTCTGCCTCCAAGTCTTCTTTCCTCCCCTTTGGACAGTGAAACTCCAAACTTGGCTCCACTCCAGCTTGACTTCCACATCTGGCCTCTCTCTGGATGACAAACTGATATTTATTACCTTGTTAAAAGATAGACACAAGAGAAACAAGGGGGAGTTACACCATGTGCAGAAAAATAGATTTTTATATCCTATGAACTGAAAGAGTTTCATGTGGTCAAGAGGGCAGATGTGACAAGCTGCATCTTGCAGTAAAGAAAAATCAAAGTGCAAGTCTTGCTAGCAAGGATTGTTCTGACTAACTAGAGCTCATTCCCTACAAATAAATACTGGCACATGTAGTGTCTATAAAAACACACAAAATAATTACTGAGATCTTCATTACCCTTTTAATGTGATCTCAGTAGTATGGGTGCTTTTCTCTCTCTTTTTCTCTCTCTCTTTTCCTACTCCTAATTTTCTCTTCTTGAAATCTGGGTAATTTAGGGTTGGGTGGCTTAGAGTTTGCTGAGTCAGTGCTTTGTGAAATGCTTTAATGAATTCTTCCTTTAAATTTTGCCAGATTCTTGATCTTCTAAATTTTGCCAGTAAAGTTTGTTTTTTAACTCCTGGGGACTTTTGTTGAGTTCTCTTTTGTGCCACCTCAGGGAAATGTGGTATCTCAAGCCCCTTTTCAATAACCATGCTGGCACTAGGGCTTTAACCTCTGTTCCAGGCAAGGTTATGGAGGAGATGATCCAGAGTGCCATTACACTGCACATGAAGGACAACCAGGAGATCAA
This sequence comes from Pseudopodoces humilis, assembly GCF_049639895.1. Taxonomy (NCBI): domain Eukaryota; kingdom Metazoa; phylum Chordata; class Aves; order Passeriformes; family Paridae; genus Pseudopodoces; species Pseudopodoces humilis. Next base: position 4,286,934 of record NC_142205.1, on the reverse strand, counting down.
GTCCTGCCAACATGGATCTGTGAAAAGCAGGAGGGTCCTGTTTCACCAACCTAATCTCTATGAAAAAGTGGCCTGTGCAGTAGATGAGGGAATGGCTTGTGGATGTAACTTGGAGGATGGCTGGACTGGGTGGTGTTGAAGGCCTCTTCCAACCTTCACAATTCTGCAATTCTTTGTGCACCTATGAAAAACCTGTTTTTTTCACTCATAGTGCACTATGAGAACTTTATTTAAAGCAGAGAATTCCCAACAGACAAACAGCTGAAGCAGGACCCAGGAAATCCCTTTTTCTTTGTGATACCATTGAATTTAGAGTAGTTCAAAGATTTTATATACTAAAATATCAAATATCTTGAGATCTCTCTTTCTTGGCACTAGAAGAAATCTACATTATAGTAGATTGTAAAGTTTATCTACCTGAAGTCAGAGGATTCTAAGAGGTCACCAAAGCAGACTGGCTATTTCAATTAATGTTTTTTTCTTTTAGAGAAAATCAGTCACTTTTACTTTGTCTGCTGTGAAACACTGAAGATTTTTCAGGGTCTGTGACAAGTTAACAAGAAAATCAAATCTCGTGTCTATAAAGTCATGGAAAGCACTACAACTTCCTTGGAAAATGTTTAAGAGGTCAAAACCTGAAAAAGTGTAATATCGTCTATGTTGCCAGGACACCATGTCCTGGTGTCATTAATCTGACAAATGAGTCAGCTTTCTACTACTATTTGTTTTTCAAATTTTGTGTTTATAAAATATCACAGAAAGACTTGACAAGAATCCAAAATACTTGAGAGCAGAAAGCATAAATAAATGTTGTCACTGGTTTTCTTTAAAGGGTTTTTTGTCACATTTTATGACTGGAACCTCTCTAGTATTATGCCCTATCTGAAATAGCCTGTGATCTCTAAGAGTTCTCTGCTCTTAATTAATTTTCTAAAAAGGTGCATTGCTGATTTGCTCTTCATGACACAGCTGCAAAATTATTAAAGTTATAAAATTATTTAGCTGCTGAAACACCATGGAGGTGTTTCACAAAGATTTTCTATCTGATTCAGAAAATTCTGTTTGTAGGGCTTGCCTTGAAACAACAAAATACTTAAAATTCAAAACTCATATGCCTCTGAATGGGTTTAGGAATTCATTTTGTTATCGTCTTTGATTCTTGTTGTTAAAGCAATCCAGGAATTGAGAAACACATTAGCCTAACCCTGGGGAAATGCATGGATATGCTGAAGGCTGGAGGAAAGCTGAAGGCTGGAGAGATAATGAATTCATTGAAGAGATGGTTTGCTTTTTTTTTTTTCAATTCTATCTCAAAAGTTATTTTGAACCATGAGAAAGTAACCCTTCCCCTTGGTCCAGCCCACAGATCAAACTGGCCAACAAACCTGTTTGTGTGCAAACCTGCCATCAACTTTCTGACACGCGCTTTGAAGCAGAGCAAAAGGTTTCAAAAACCTTGAAACAATGGTTTAATACTATTTTATCTTTGCTGGCTGTACCACAGGAACAAAGGAAAAGCGAGACACTGATGGACTGCATCATTTTTTCAAGTCTGTTGTGGTTGTGACACCAAGAACTCAAGCATTAATTTTTAAAACTGTACAGAAGTGGGAATCATAGCAGTCCTTCAAAGGGCCTGATAGTACATGTTATATTCAGTGCTGGAAATTGGTCATCACCCCTCTTTTCATTTATTGTATATCATTGAAGACAGAATTAAATGAGGGGAAAAAAATCATCAAAATACACATCAAGAAACTTAAAAACCCACTTTCTGTTTAATTATGTAAGGTACCAAACTTGAATTTTTTTGGCATTTAATGTAGTTTCCTGTTTTTAGTATATGACTTGGTTATTCATCTCTAATGGTACTCTCCAGCCATATTTTTCTCTGTAAACATCAATTTTTACTACAGAAGATATACCAGAAGTTTAGATTATACTGGCATGCATCTTTTATACCCTTTTCAGCTGAAAGCACCGCAGCATCATACAAAACAATTAAAGCCCTGTTGTGGCCTGTTAGGAAGTGACCTGTATTTAGGATCAGTTATTCTGAACCAGAAGATAAATCTGATTTCAGATCAGCCTGAGGCTTCACAAAATTGTGGTGAAACAGCACCACAGTACAATTTTAAAGCATTCTTTCTATTTGCATGTTTAGCCTAAATATCCACACACATTGGAGGAAAAAAATGGGATTATGTCCTAAAAAACGTTGGGTTCTGAAATTAGGTTTACATAATTTGATGGAGTCGTATTTGAGGCAAATTAACTGACTATGATTTATAATATGTGTTCTACCCAACTAGACATTTGGGGTTTTTTACTGCCTTTAATTTAATAAACCATCACCTGAAATCAATAAATATTTATAAAGATGATGTTCAGGAAACATGGAATAGCACTGGCTTGACATGAATTGAAATAGCCTTTTTTAAAAATAAAACCACTGGATTTTATTTAATACCTGTGTAAAATCTGTTAATGGAACAAATACCTTTCTGGTTTTCAGTTTATTCAGATTTATGTGGCTGCTTTCTGGCTTGTTTCACAAAATAATATTTTCTATTTTGTGACTTTCCTTCCAATCTCTGTGTTATTAAGCACTATTTATTTTAAAGTTCCAAGCATTCAACAGCAAAGTAATTTGATTTGGTGAGGATATGTTTTCCTTTAATTTCATCATCAGTTTCTCCTTGTGATAAAAATCAGCCCAGCACTTCCAGGAATAAAGCTTTGCAGATATCTAGTGAAATCATGTCTCAGAAAATTCAAAGTGAAAATCACTTCAAAATTAATCTAGAAGAGAATTGATTGCATTCTTCCCTGTGAGGGTGGGGAGGCCCTGGCACAGGGTGCCCAGAGAAGCTGTGGCTGCCCCTGGATCCCTGGAAGTGTCCAAGGCCAGGCTGGATGGGGCTTGGAGCAACCTGGGACAGTGGAAGGTGTCCCTGCCCATGGCATGGAGGGGAATGAGATGATCTTTAAGGTCTCTTCCAGCTCAAACCATTCTGTGATCCAGTTTTCACCCACTGAGTCCTGATTTCCCTTTTCCTGGTGGATTAAAGAGCAGTGGAGGAACAGATGTGGTTCAGTTCCCTTTCCCTCTCTTCACAGGCATTGATTATTGCCCATCACGGATAGCAGGATATGTTGGAACAGATCTAGTTGTGTTTCTTCTGCCAGACACTTCCCATAAGGATGTGTGAGGTCCTTATCTCAGGGAGGTTTGTGCTGTAGAATTCTTCTGGCCTCTATGGCACAGTTAAAAGGAGCAAAGCTCCAAGGCTGAAGTTTCTTTTTTCACCAAGGAGTTTTTCTGTTGTATTTTCCCTAACCTCAGATGGTCCTGCCACACAGAAGTCTTTCCCAATACAAAAGACTGTGCCTTTATACCTCCTTTATAGAGACTCCTGTAGTGTCTTTGGATTTTTTTTTCCTTTTTAAAACCCTTCTTCGAACCCTTAAACTCTTCACATATCACCTCAGTCCCCCCGTCCTACTTGGAGTATTTCTGGATCTCAAGACCCCTTTTTTCAGTCAGGAAGGAAAAATTCAGTATTCCTGACTTGTTTCAGCTGCAGTAAATGCCCAGTTAAGATTTAGTGACCAGCTATTGCCACTAGTTTGACAGTAACTTAGCACAGCCATTACCTGCAGAATTTGGCACGTACTCTCACAGATCTATCCAAGACTGCAATAGCCCCTTATTAACAGCCTCAGAAAAGTGACCAGAATTCATTAATGTGTATTCAGAACACTCAGTTCATCATGGTGAGGCAGAAATTCAAATTTTCTTCCCTTTTCTATGGCATGTGCTTGGGTGAATATCTCCTGAGATTCTTCCAGAACAGCAGCCTTTCTAATTCTCTAATTACATCTGCAGTGACTTGGAGATGTGACACCTGTAGCCCTGTAAAAAAATATGCTCTGCACTGTGCTCTGGAGGACAGAGTAGAAGAGTTTGACAGAATTTGGTTTATTTTGCTTTAGCAATTGAAGACAAACAAGAGATCATATTGCTGTCCTCAGCTGCCTGGAAGGAGAATATTGAGCCAGACTCTTGGATGAGCATGGGGAAAATACAAGGGACAACAGATATCAATTGAAATGTAGGAAATTTCAATTAAATATGAGGAAAAGCTTTTTCTTTGTGACATAAAGTCTATAAAATATAAAATATAAAAATATTTGTTCATTGAGATATCTCAAAGCTTGATTAGACAAGTGTTTGTGCAACATTTTGACTTTTTTGCCAGGGAGTTGATTCCATGATAAGCTTTATGTGAATCCAATGTCATTTCTTCCTCTGAATGGCCTTTCTGTGTTGGAAAGTAATTATATCATTTTGAAAAAGGAAACACCTCTGTGGCTGCTGTTGTGGAGAGTGCCAAGTCTACCTCACCCCTCCCTAGTGGGCCAGCACATAAGTGGATATATTTACTTCATGTGGAATATTATTTAAAAATCTAAATGTAAAATATAATCTGTTTGTATTTCCCATTAGTATGTGCTTTAGTGAAAATGAATTCATCTATTAATGGCAAAACAGCTTTATGGAATTTTGATTTCCTTCCAAGTCTTTTGAAAGACTCCTAATTTTAACTTATTGCTCCAGCCTTCTAAAGAACCAACCAGTAAAAGAATGTTTTGACCTTTTCATTCTCTTGGTTAGTATTATGCCAAAATGCTTAGCAGAATATTTTAATCAAATACAGAAACTTGTGTTAAGATTAATAGTTTACAATTTCCAATGCTCTAAGTACCATTATGTTAACAAACACTGAAATGTTAATTACAAGTGTAAATTAGGTGACCTTAGATACATATTTCACTGAATTAAAATGCAGGGGTTGTTTTCAGAATTATGAAGCAAGGGACAAAAAGAGTGGACAATAAATAAAAGGAAACAAAAACCACAAGGAAACATTTAAAAAATATGAACAGATTTTAGGCACAGAAGAGATGAATATCATCTGTTGCCTTGCATCTTAGGAGACTTCTAATTTCACCTACTGACTCTTGAATAAAATCTAAAACTAGTTGTTCAAATAAGACATAAATACGTTACAAAATGACACAACAATTTCTTTTCAAAGTCTATTGAAGCATTATTTCAAAGTCTCACATGACAAAAAATCAGCCATATCTCCAGGCAGATTCTTTCAGTGATTAATTATTTTTACATAAAATTGTAGAGGGTTGTTTTATGCTTGGATGTTTGTAGCTCTCCAGTAAAACAATGCAGGGCTTGTCGTAGGCACTTGTCCCACCATGGCAAATGAAGTAATTCTGTCTCACTACCTTGTGCTGCAGAGCCCCATCATTCAGGCTCTCATGTAGGAAGGGGAGATCAAGGTTTAATATTCTCATCAAGCTGAGAGTGCTTTGTTCATATAGCAAAGCATATTTTATTTAAAGGCACTCACAGTCTTCCCAGTCAATGCCATTTATTAAGCCACTGTGAGAGAACAAGGGAAAATAACTCCATAAATTAGGGATTAGGAACTAATCTAGAGTGCCAGGATTTGAGACCTAATTCCAGTGAATATGTAAGCACCACGAGAGTAAGTGGAACGCTGTCGGTGGGATAACTCCAGAGAAAGGCATAATCAAATATCACAGGTTAACTGGGATGCACATGTGAGTAATGAGAGATCTACGATTGAATCTCCACAGGTAGAGAAGAAAATTGAATTTCCTTGCCCTAGCTCTTCTTCAAGTGCCTAAAACAGTGGATTATTGACTAAAAAATGGGTGATGTTCCTTCCTTTACTTGTGTCCAGTTGGCGGCCCCAGAATTTAAACCAGGTCCGGATTGCAAATTGCACTCAGAATTCATTGTTTTCTTTTTTGCAGGTGGTGAAAGAAAGTAAGGGCTACTTTTCATCTTTCTCTGCTGAAATGTGGAAACTCTCAGCAAGAAGCTGAAATTACAGTAAACACAACTCTTCAGCTGAAATTTAGACCGGGTTTGATAAAGGGTATTAAAAAGTCATGTAAGGTAGATAAAATTTGATGATAACACAGCCTGGGAATGATTCTCTGCTGTATTATTAGTCAAGTGAGACATAGCAGATTTCAATGTGACTTCATGGTGGTTTTTTTTTTCTCTCCTTGATTTAATTTTAGCACAGTCCATTCAATTCCAATTTCATACAAGTGTGAGGCAAGAGCTTGCTTTCCCCACAGCCTTGAAAGTGCAGATATATTAACTGTTGCTGAATTAATAAAGACCTCAAATTTCATATACAAATTGTGCTAATAATTTAAGAGAAGTCCTTTATAAAATGACTATATAGTTCTTATTTATATATGACAACAGAAGAACACCTGTTTTTCATATATTTTTCTATTTTCAAGATGTATTTTAACCGTAAATTTTTGATCTGAGTTGCACAATTTCTATTTACCAATCTCTCTTTTCTCATTAGCATGAGCCTACATTAGAAGCTCAATATATATTCTTGTATTTCACAATAAAATATGTTTCCAACAGAATTCATATGTCCTGTAGGACATGGGGAATATTTCTTTAATGGGCTGAAACAACAACAAATAGTGAGAATAAATAACACAATCTGCTGTGCCTTGCTGTTGTTCAAGCTATTCCAAACTTAACAGAAGTATTATGGACTAAGATTCCAGCAGGGCACTGTGCATGGAATTCATAAACAAGGATTTCAGAGCTGTAGAGAAGCAAAGTAGAATGAATATCTGTGAGCTGTCAAGAGATAGCAGATATTGAAATAACCTAAAATTTGACTTAAAACATATTGATGTACACACAAATACAGTTCTCTCTATCGACACAGATGTATATATGTGTGTGTGTATATATATTTATATATGTATATATACTGAAGTCCAACTGAATGGAACAAAACAGATTATCAGATTATCTCTCACCCTAACTACTCTATAGAATATGTTAATGAGAGTTGTAGCTCTGCTCTAGAATTCTGAAAAGGTTTTTTTTTAAAAAAGAACATTTCACTTGGAGGTTTTCAGAGCACATTTTCAAGATTCTTGTTACCCTTTGGAAGAGGTCAGTTATTTTTTCTCAATAAGGTCCTGCTGTCATCAGTAGAAGGAAAAGACAGACAGCAGGACACAGATTTTTGTATGATGGAAAAACTAAAATGTGGACTTCTCTTCAGAAAAAAAAAAACCAAAAACCACCAAACCTTGGTTTCCATGTAATTTAAACCAATTACAGTCTTCTCCCAGTACCAGCTGCAATTATTTTTTTCCTCTGACCTTTTCACTGATATGTAGCGACATTATCATTTTGACACATCGGGGTAGGATAATTAGAAAATTAAGTGAATTTTTTACAAGTAGAAACAAGCTTAAATTAATTTAGCCAATGCAAGAGAGCTTTTCTCAGAACTGCAGTGGCAGAGACTGACAGGGAAGTATCCTGCCTTGAATGAAGACCCAAACATAACATGTTTTCATATCAAAAAAGGTAGGCAATTAGTTTCAGTGCTTCTAGATTATTGTATAGCCATGAAAGAAATGGAAAAATACACACAGATTTCTTCTGCTGAATTGTTAGGATGTTAGCTCTATCATATTCTCTTCCTACTTGCAAACCAGTGATCATATTCCTCTACACAGATGGAAGAGTTAATGCGATACATTGAAAAAAAAATCAAAACAAAACAGCAAAATCAGAACTTTCCCCAAAGATTTTGGGCAAAAGTTTCAGTGAGGTTGCATCAGCACCTCCATTTTGGTTAAACTTCCAATGTGAAGGATTTCACATTATGGAGGACTGAGAAGTTCTGACACCACCCACAAGAAGGTTTTATCTACTGGAAAATGATACAGAAGTTGAGTGAAATAGACCCTCTAGCTCCTATTGTGTCCTTACCTTTGCTTGAGAGAGGCTTAGGGCAAATAACTACAGTGAGATAAAAGAACATTACAATGGTTCACCTTACCTAAAGCAAGGTGATGTCAAAGCAGCAGTGACTCTCATTTCTGAGTAATTGAGAAATCATGGAATGGTTTGGGTTGGAAGAGACCTTAAAGCCCATCTTGTTCCACCCCCTGCCATGGGCAGGGACACCTTCCCCTGCCCCAGGCTGCTCCAAGCTCCATCCAACCTGGCCTTGGACATTCCCAGGGATCCAGGGGCAGCCACAGCTTCTCTGGGCACCCTGTGCCAGGGCCTCCCCATCCTCACAGGGAACAATTTTTTCTCAATATCCCATCTAACCCCCCTGTCTTTCAATTGGAAGCAATTTTCCCTTTCTTATCACTACAGTGAACAGGTATTTACAGGCAAAAATGTAGGAACCAAAGGTGGATTAATTTCCTACTTATTCCCTTCATAATTCTTGATATAGATCCAAGTTATTTAGTCCAGTCAATTGACATCTGATTAACATTTAGTAAAGTTTACCATAAGCAATTACTTCAAACATATTTTATTTCAATATCCATATACTCTCATTTTTCTACAACATATGTGCCTTATGCAATTTACATTCAAATGCTAAAATTAATATAATTTAAAATTCAAAATATCTGGTCAGTAAATCAAATATGACTGCAACTCAAAATACTCTTGCTTGTTTTGTTGATAATAATATTGCACTAATATCCCAATTAATTTCCCTACAGAATCTCTCTTTGTCAATCCCTGCATGGAAAATAATTTCTTTGAAACTGACCAGCACAAATCAACACTAGACTATCATAGTAAAGAAAGCTGTGATGGTCATGAATTGTTACAACATTTAAGATTTTAAAAAACAGGGTTTTAGGGGTTTTTTTTCTTGTGTTTTGAAGCAAGTTCAAAACTTGTTGCTTGTTTTTAAAAATTTTGAAATATGTGTTTAAATAATACCAAAATTGAGTTCTTACTACATCAAATATCTAAGAACTGTTTTATAATTTAAAATACGTGATTTTAGTGGGAAAAAATCATGTCCAAATAAAGGTTATTTTTAATTTCCACATTTCATTCCCTGATGTTATTAGCTGCCACTTACCTGTGGTCAAACCCTCAGTCCCTACATGGGTTTCCTACTCAGGTGCATTTCATTTCTGTGTGTGGGCTCTTTCTAAGGAGATGGGTTGATTTACTCAGGCAGTTATCTTTGGCTGTGCACAGTTTTCAGCAAATCCTGCTGCCTTTTAAAAGGTCTGTTGAATTCCTCCTTACCATACCTTTTTACATTAAATTTATGTGTTACGTAAAATATAAAAGGCAAATGTTATATTGTCTCTCTCACGGTGGTTAAGCACACAGATCAATGCCACCACATAACTCCATCCTATAAAGTACTTAATGATGTCCAAGTAGAGATAGAAATTACCAGTTTTTGGGTTGTGTCTAGTGATATTAAGGCTACAAGACTATGAAAATAAATATCACCCTACTGATAGATACACTATTTATTTTTATTAGTTTAGGGACCTGTGGAAAGAAAAATAAAGTTGTTAAAACTCTGGGGGAATAATTTATCCAGTTGGTCCATCACCCTGAAATGCTGAAGAGCTGAATTATTTGATCCAGTATGCCTTACATCAATGTTGAATGGAAAGCTCTTCTGTTCTTCTTCTCCTGGGTTTCAGAATGGGCACATGGCTTTCAACACAAGCTGCCTCATAAATAAGGGATCTCGGTCATCACAATCTCCCAGGCATGTCACACCATCTGCCACATCTTGTTGAAAAATCCCAAACCATGGTATGTTCAAACATCCACTCCCAGTCAAAACTTCAAATGGAAAGGTAGCCAGAACTTACTGTCCTACTGCTGCTTCATTTTTCCAAGGGCAGTTTTATCATTCTCATGATTTGGCACAACCCTTGAAGAAGAAAACCCCCAAAGAGGTTCACTGCAGCGTGATCACACCAAAAACTCCTCCACCCACCTTTCTTACCTGACAGAAATGCCTGTCATATTTAGGCATTATTGACCAAATGCCTTAGAAATCAGTAATTTGATTCCCTTGTTTTCATGGACTCTTTGTATTGTCAGGCTGGTAAAAATCTCACAGGTCTCTTTCAATTCCTGCTGTGAGGGAGCTGGGATTGTGCAGCCTGAATGAAAGGAGGCTCAGATGAGATCTTCTTGCTCTTTACAAGTCCCTGGAGGGAGGTTGTAGACAGGTAGGGGTTGGGCTTTTCTCACAGGTAACATGTAATAGGACAAGAGGAAATGGCTTCAAACTACCCCAGGGAAGGTTTAGATTGGATGTTGGGGAAAAAATTCACAGAAATGCTTGGCAAGCACTGGGAAAGCTTGCCCAGGGAAGCACTGGAGTCACCACCCCAGGAGGGAATTGAAAGCCATGTGGCTGTGGCACTCAGGGACAGGGTTTAGTGGTGGCCCTGGCAGAGCTGGGGGAAGGGTTGGATTCAATGATCTTAGAGCTGTCTTTTCCAACCTCACTGATTCCGTGATTCTCTGATTCAAAGGCATTGTTCAAACATGAATACCAAATGCAGTGATAAATCAGTGGTGGAGCAGGCCACCAGTCTGTATGCCTGGTATGAATATGAAGGTTTCAGTTAGTGTACTTTATGTAGGTAAATTTTCAAGATTCTTATTACCCTTTGGAAGAGGTCAGTTATTTTTTCTCAATAAGGTCCTGCTGTCATCAGTAGAAGGAAAGGACAGACAGCAGGACACAATTATTGTACAATGGAAAAACAAAAATGTGGTCTTCTCTTCAGTAAAAAAACCCAAAAAACCCATTTGTTTGCAAATGCCTTTACACAGTCAGATGCTGAAGCCCAGGAGCAATTTTCCAGGTAAAATCTTCCTCCACAAGGAGGGTGCAAAAGGCAGGGCTCCTCATTCTGTGTGAACAGCTCTTAAGAAGGCCCCTCTCTTCACCAACAGCGTCCAGCAGCAAATTCCAAACAGGACAGGACAGAGTTAAGGTGGGAAATTTACACAGAACCTAAAGGCAAGATAAAGCTGCAGAAAATGGCTTGACCGAAATGCCTGAGAGATGAGGCAGAAACCGTTCAGCAAATTGGAAATTGTGAGTCATTAATGATGCATATTGTTCAATTTACAAATTAAATTAATTGTGTTAAAAGTTCATGGTTGTGAGTCAAGCAATTTTTCAGAGTATGCACGTATTTTGAACCATTAAGGAATTTCTGTGGATGGAAAGTGAGCTGCTTTTGATGATTATGTCTCTTTCTTAAGAACTCTAAATTAAATTTTTAAAATGTCAGGCAAATTACCCGTGTGAGCATTTCTGAGGCACAAAACCCTTTTAAGGATGTTATTTCTTCATCTGGTAAGACCCACTATGCCTGAACATACACCACACACTGCAGCATCTGGCCTTTTAAGCATTAAAATCATCTGAAACTTCTCAGAGGCTAAAGACATTATGAGGTGTATTTTTAAATTAATCCAATAAATTAAACAAGAGCTTATTAAATTTAAGTTACATTTATGGTTTTTTGAAGAAAACCCTGCTTTTGTTCCCTGTTCACTGACTGCAGCACTGCAATTGTTTAGATGGCAAGTATGTAGCTTACTCTTTTATCAAATTTATTTTTCTAGACATGAATTTGTTTGAGAGTCTATTATTATTATTATTAATATTTTTAATAACTTTTGTTTTCTTTTTGAAGAACAGTACAGAAGGAATATATTCTTTGAACATTTTATTATTTTTACTTAAGGAATTACATTTTCTGCTTGCAGAAAATAAATTACACAATAAAAGGTCTTACCTGAGAGGAATGAATATTGATTGGTGATGTATTTTTGTGTTACATTTCACTCTGTGATCCTGGCTCCATTTAGGTGATGTGATGATTTCAGTTTAGAAGGCAGATTAAGAAAGCTTTTTCTCCAAGTTCATAATCTTATTTCTGCTCCTTTGTCATGGAGTCACTTTACCTTTAAGAAAGTTTAAGTTGCTGGGAACTGCCTGGAGTCTTTTCTCCTGACCAATTATCGGTCATTGCTGAGAATTGACAGCAGTTTAGGCCATTGAAAAGTGGGATCAACTTGTGAACCCTACCTTAAAATGTAAAACCAGAGCTCTCTGGGTTCTCTTTGTTTCCTGGCTGGGAAGGGCGGCAGAGCTCCAGGCCTCCCGTTCCCTGCCCAGGCCGTGCGGCCGGGCGGGGACTGGGCTGGGCCCAGCGTCTCCCGGCCGGGAGATGCGGGCCCTGCGGAAGGTTTTCCCCGGGCTCCGGCCGGGCCGAGCCGAGCCGATCTCTGGCTTGGCTGCAGGTTTTTTGCTGTAACTAAATTCACTAGAAGCTGCTGAGTGAAGAAGGAGAGAGGCTCTGGGCCTGCAGCGGGCTGGGCGCGGCGCCTACACTCTCCAGAGCAGCCATGAGGAACTTTCCATCGCAGACGGCTCCAGCTCCTGCACCGGCCGAGGCCACAGAACTACCTACAACAGCCTGGGCAAGATTTTAACTCTTTCATTACCCAGATGAGACTTGCGGATTAATCTTTTTATACAGAGAGAGAAAAAGAGAGTGATCAACATGAAAAGAGACTTTATAAACTACCAGTGACAGGAAAGAAAAGAAGCTTCAGAAAAGGTAGAGAATTAAGAAGATGCTTTAATTAAGCTGAAATATCTTTCTGTTAAAACTATGGAAATGGACAATAAAGTCTTGAAAACATTCCTTTAATTCATGACAGTATATAGGGAGGAATAGAGTGTTCAAAGTGTAAATTTTGAGTAAAAAAGTAGAGTAATTATGATACAGTGAAGTGCTGGAAGATTTGAAGCCTTGAGAGGCAATGAGAAAACTGTTTTCTAGTGAAGCTCACAGAAACAGATGAAGAAGACTTTTTGCCTTTGAATAACTTATCCTTAAAAATCCCATCCCTAGACTCATGGCCCATACACACTTGAGAGTGATGTGAAAATGGGAGGAGTGGGCTCCAATAACAGCAGCTCTGGGCAGCTAACATTAGAGCAATGGAAAACTATAACAAAAATAGTTTTTCTTGTGAGAAACTCCATAAATTAACAGGAAGAAACTTCTGTTTCTCTACAAAGACTGGTGAAAAGACTGTAGCAAGAATTGGGACTGTTTTAACCATCAAAGTTCCAAAGTTTTTGTCTCTTTTGTCATGTGAACAAGGGAATAGTGGGTAGACAGGGGATGAAAAGGTTTTTCTGGAAGTTTATTCTGGTGTTCTTATTGTAGTTTGTCAATAAACTTTCTTTTTTTTTCCTTTTAAGTTTTATGCCTGTTTTGCTCTTGTTCTAATCCATATCTCACAGCAAGAAATAAGTAATTTTCTTAGTTATTGGTTTAAAACCACGACATCCTTCCAAAGGAATTTGTGAAATTTCTGGAAGTACTCAGACCAAAACTCATCTTCAAGCTGGGGAATTTTGCAGTTGCATGATTGAGGGCAGACATTGGGAGATGCAGGAAAGTTCCTTTACCAAGACACAGCACATAGGTCACCCCAGCATTTTCTCTGTAATCCCCAAGCTGCAGCCTCTGTGGAAATACACTCACAGAGAATTTGAAATATGAAATTTGAGGTTTAATGACCAGCAGGCTGATGAATCCTTCTCTTCCCTGGCCCTATAAGGACCAGACAAAATGTAGGTTTTTATAAGCAACAGGAGTAACATCAAGTTTCAATGATACAAAATAAGAGATACTACAAATATCCCAGTGTGAAGAGTCCTGAGGCAGAGGAAAGTCCTTGCCAGAGGTATGAGGAGGGATAGGAAGGACATTTATGATGAATTTTAAACACAGCCAGGATGAATTTGAAACCCATTAAAGCCTTTACAATTGTGGACATTTCCATGAAGCTGATGAAGTTTCCTCAGCCTCCAGGAAATCCTTTGGAAACGATACCCAACTTCCCTGGGCTTATGGGCACTGACAGTAAGCAAAACTATCCTGAAAGAAGTATTTTGATGCCTCTCAGTGGCTTTTCTTTTCTTTAAAAACAGAATCTCTGGCAGCCCTGTGACTGTGAGCAGCACTGGCCCACGAGCCATGAGATGACAACATCCCATCCCTCACTCCCAAACTGGCACTTTTCTCCCTGTGCTGAGGGACTTATTCCAAACCAGAGATTTCTGTTTTGCAGGGGTGACTCACAGCCTAGTGGAAGGCTATAAATATTCATTCCAAAAATGCCAGAATCTGTCTGTCTCACCAGCCTGTTTCAAATTAAAGCCTGCTGCTTGTATTGAAGGAGTCTGGGATGGTGGATGATGAAAGCAAAACAGGAACAGATCTGAGCAGCCACTGCTGCCCTGACATTCTGACATGGAAACATGAAACTAAGATGATTCACCTTAAACACATCTTAGCAATCTTTCATGTAAAAAAATCACAGTAGCATGTGCTAAAATATAGTGGAATAAGCTGTCAGTACATGAATTGAGGGCTAGGGAGATATTTTTGATTTAGTATGACAAGCAAAAAGGACAGATACTGAGTTAATAATCAGTTCCAAAATTAAACACACCTCTCTTTCTTAGCTTCACAGTGGATGGCATGTTCATGTTTTATAAATTCCTACTGTCTTCATCTCAGGAGGTGTGGAATTTTTTTTATTTTTTTTTTAGTTTCACTCAAGTCTGTTTTGAGTAGCTTAAGCGGAAAACAAAACCTATTCTACTTCCAAAAATGATTCATTCAAAAAGCAACAGGTAGACTTTATATGTGACTACTTCCAAAATGGGAATAATAATTACATGGTTTAGCAAGGTGTATGTATTCTGTGAGTGCTATAAAAGTGTGTGGCAGTGTTTTGCTTGTTGCTCTGGACACGCTTTCAATATCTTGTTTTCCCTGGATCAGCATGAAATTTTCAGAAATCAGGATTTGGGAGCCTACACAATTATTAGAAACTGAACATACCTAGCCAAAGAAAAGTGTCACAATGGTTCAGTGAACAGTAATTTAAATTAAAGTGCTTACTGGCATCAGGTGCCACTCCAGAAAGACAGAGGAAACCTCAGACTCCCTGAAAAGTCTTCAATGGCCCAGTCATTAAGTAGGCAACACAATTTGGGACTTGGATTTCTCTTTTATCTTTATGAAATTCAACCAATGACTGAGAAAAGTCCTATAAAACATCAGTGTCATGTTTGCCAGCTCGTCTTAGATGGGCACAGTGTCACTCAATTGCAGTTAAACCTCTTTTTAGGCAGCAGAGTTGCGTGACAGCTTTACAAAATTTAGTAGCAGGATTCAACTTGCTGCTTGAAATGCCTGAATCCAGGAATCTCTGTGTGGGAGCAATGTGTGGGCTGGGTGATTACTACATGTAGTGTCTCCTGGTAGTACTCTCAGAGGGGGTTAGAGAGCTCTTCAGATCACCCTGAAGTAGGTTCTGATATTCATTCAGTCAGAAGAGTTTCTCTTGTCAGTGGGTAAGTCAGCCAGGGGCTTGATAACATTGTGGGAATATCAGCTTCAAGCATTTTGTGATATTTCCCAGACTTCCTGAGGTGTTTTCTCAGGCTGTTAGATGAGATATGAGAAGTTGTTAATGAACACAAATTCATTGCCTTCAGGAATAAGGCTCTGTTAGAGTCCTGGAGAAGAAGAAAAATGGAATTTTTATTCTTCATTATACTTCCATCCATATGGGTAACAATGGAAACAATGGTTCTCAAAGCTGAGAGGACCAGAACTTAGCTCCAGTGGCTTCAGCTAAAAATCTGCCTTATGTCAGGTAAACCTTGGAGTGATAAAATGTGGAAAAAATAAATGTCCTTTCCAATCCAGACCATTCTGTGGTTCTGCTGCCAGTTGCCCACTGTCTCTGCAAATTCCAGTGATAAAAGCTTAACCAGAAACAGTCCTACTGCAATACTGAGAAAAATAGACGGCATCCAAATTTCCCTTGTCATTTGATCAGTGTTTTCCTTCAGGTAACAGGTTTCATAGAATTTCTCTCTGAAATGCTGTTCAAAGCATCACAGGACTGTGTGAGATGTCATCCATGGTATTTTATCTTTGCATGTGATCGGGTACATTTCAGACTGCTGCATCATGTCCCTGTGTGGGGCACATTTTATAGCATTTTATCACACTGTTCAACGTGTGTGTTTTGAGGACATTGATGTAGACATTTTGTCCAGCACAAAGTTTGGCCTTTTAGCAGCAGGTAAAACTCTTCAGGGGGAATATTTCAGAGGGAAAGCTTGAACACATGTGAAAGTACAATACAACAGACCACAAATGAGGGAAGAACCTGAGACCACTAAACCCTCTGCTGCTGACAGCATTTATTTCATATATTTGTCTGTGGGAAAGATGAAGGAAAAAAATGATCCTTGGTTTCTTTTCCAGCACAGAATCATAGAATCATTAAGGCTGGAAAAGATCTCCAAGTTCATCAAATAGATAAGCTATATCCTGGTAGGATCTCATTAGGGACCATTTTGGTAACTGGCAGCCAAAGTAACTTCTAGTTTTCTCTTAAGATTCATAAAAAAAAAGGTCTTTTTCTTTGTTCCCACTGTTCAGGGATTTCCTCTGCCACCATAAGAAAGGTCTAGACAGTTTTACTTTTCCTCTGCAAGTCCCAGATGCCATTGCCCCAGAAGGCAAATTTAACACTCCGTATGCAAAGCATTTTCTCAGCCCCATTATGCCCAGTTCCCAGCGGTAGAGATAAAGATTGAGGGAGAGAGAGTAATTTACATTAAATATTAGTACTTTTACTGAAATGTGATCAGTTATGTTCTTATGAATGCCTCAAAAAAAGTGTGCTATACAGGTATATTTCCAAACATAGAAGTGAAATTCTGTAGAGTTAAAAAAAATCATAAAAATAATTATGAAATAGTTCATGAAACACTCAGGAAATATCTTCTTAAATTTTGATGGAATATTACATAAAGATTAGAGAAAGTATTATAACCATAGGTTTAATAAAATATATGATTAAGATCACAAAAATGGTCCCTGTGAAATTATCTTGAATAATGAATTACTTTCTTATATTGCATCGAACATTAATGAAATTTTATTCCTCAGACATTATAATTTTCATGATGTTTCATAGAAATATTATCAAAATGTCAAACAAAGCATAAAGAAGTAATCACAGACACAAAAAATAAAAAGACATGAAAGTGACTTTTTCATACGTAAAACGTCCTTTAGGAGTACACTTCTTAAACTCATATATAAATACTAAACCTGGATTTTCAAAGAGCTTTTGAAAATACTTCTCTTCAAAAGAAGCTTCGTTGTCACAGGATAAAAAGAAAAGTTGTCCCATGGATTAACTAGTGATTAGTGAATGGGGGAAAAGGTAGGAAATAAAATTTTTACAATGAAGGGAAGTTGACAGCATAGGTAAGATAGAAAAGATACAGAGAGTGAGCTGAGAAATGTTACTAATTATTCAAATTTACCCAAAGAAGTAAGGAGAGACTTGGCTGTAACAGCAGCTGAAGGAGGTCATGGGTGTCAGTGACAGGAAAATAAAAAATTACATTAGATGTTGATAAGAAGATTAGAGAAACATCTCAGAATCACTTGAGATAACTCTGAGAAAATATTAATAAGTGGATGTAAGCCAAAAAGCAAAATGATGCGGGGTTACTGGGAGTGAAATAGAAAAATCAAAGAGGAAATACCTTAAACCACTGTGTAGCTCCTGAGAATGGTCACATCTTGAGTACTACCCCTGCTTACATCTGAAACCAGAAGTAAAACTGAAAAAAGTGTAAAAAGGAAAGAAGCAAAGGGCAAATCCAGCAGTGTCTGTGTGAGAGATCAGTATGAGTTCCAGAATTCCAAAGGGAGCGATTGAAGTAGTACAGAGAGGGATCTTACAAATACAGCATGTCCCTCTTGGTCCATTAACTGACTTACATCCAGCAGGTAGGGGTTAAACTTAAATGAAAATAAGGACAAACTCCTCTGCAAATTGATACTTGAGAATCTCCCTGCTCCTCTGCATCAGTGACCCTCATCACTGAATTGCTTGATTATGCTCATTTTTGCAGTGGTAAAACTCCTATCCCCAGTGGAAATTTCTGCATCAGTTCCATGGTCAAATTTGTTCCTGTTTTATTTTCACCTGGAGAACAAAACCCAAACAGATTTTAAGTATTCAACACAAGTTATAGATCCAACATCTGGACTTTATGGAGCCAGTTTGCAGAGCTATAACTTCTGCCCTCCACACAATATTATAAAAAAAACCAAATCAGGATCATCTTACGAAAAAATCTCTGCTCACTGCTGTTTAGACTTTTCTGAACCTGGAGAAGGCAGAAGGAAGGGTAATTGCTCAGCTGATGCAAAACGAGGCTCAAGGCTACAATTATTTAAACAGTGATGCCTGCTGGCCATGCCTTCAGCTACTGAGCAGAACTGCTCCCTTCCCCTACAGCAAGTAAATTTACAAGGACTGATATATTGTGCACAAAAATGGGTCTTTTCATTCCAAATCCAGTGGTGGCTAAGTACCTGATGAAAGAATGGGTTGGTCTGGAAATCCTGCAAAGGCAGTAGAACATCTACTCATCATGAGGAACAAACCTGAAAGTGATGTTTCAGTCTTTCAGATTATTCTCCAATGAACAGTTTTGGTAGGTTTTTCTGTGTGGTGACATTTAACCATCCTTTAATCATCCTCGAGGAACTTCCTTGGATTCACTGCAGTATGTCCATGTCTCTCTTGTTCTGGGAAGCCCAGCATGGACACAGAAATCCAGGTGCACCTCCCCAGTGCTGAGTGAAGGAGAAAAATTCCCTCCCATCCCCTGCTGGGAAAGCTCTGTCTGAAGTGAATGTATCAATTTTTTAAAGGGTTTTGTGTTGTTTTTGAGGATTCTTATGAATATAGAATTTATAACCGGTTCTGGTTTGTTATCTAGATAACATAACAAAGTCATCAACACAACAAACATCATCACATCAACAACAAAAAGCACTGTTTTCTTCATAAGAAAGCTTCTTGTGAAATGTCTATGCTGTCAAGAAAAAGCACCTAGATCTGAAAATCTATTCTAAAATGTTTTCTTAATTTGTTACTTCTCCTTCCCCCATTCTCTTCTCAGTGAACTTAACATATTTGTGAAAAGCATATCTTTTGAGAAATTCTAAAGCACAGTTTTCCTTCTTTGTAAGGAAGATAAACAGCACAGTACTCTATGTGACAATGGAAACAGTATGAAATAAATAGTAGAGTAGGAGTCAACATGGTAACATTTGATTTACAAACCTGAATCAAAATTGCATACAGAAACAAAAGGCTGGAAGTTTCATACTCTTCATGTGCTGTCATCTGTGCTTATTCTGTGTTCTGGTACCAGCTCAGGGTTCTCATTGTGGAGTATGTAAACTCTTAATGTACACAAAATAACTTGGATAACAAAGGCCCTAAATTCTCTTTACTTTTATAATTGCAATCAGTGATTCAATGGCTAGTGAGATACAAAAGGTAGCTAATTCTATATCTTCATAAAATTTAAAGATAAAGAAGGAAAATGTGCTATCATGATCATCTAGACTGACCTTTCTACATTAACTGAATCATTTCTCCCAATGAAAGAATCCTGTAATGGTTCCAAAGACTCAAGGTTAAATGATAAAAGATTATCTCAAAGGCCTGGATTCTGTCTGAATCTGTCAAAAGCCATCTAGTACAAACCACACAATTATGGGCTCCTTACAAACAGGGAATTCAGTCATTTGGAAACAAATGCCTAGGCTACATGGAAAAAAATACAATCCAATAAGTAAATATTTTTCTAGATAATAAAATTTCTAAAGTCTAAACTTAGGTCAGCTCTGAAAAATGCATTTTTAAAAACATATATTTAAAAATTAATATTTAGGTTTTGTCCTGCGTATCCACGACAGGGTAATTGATTATCCCCTTCCACTCACTGAAAATGGAAAATGAATTCCCCAAGTGTATTGGCTCCTAAGATAAGCTGGATGGAAAGGTCCTCCAGGAGGATATGGTATCCAAAACCATCCTGTGATGGTTTGCTGACTCCACACTGGTGCACTCCAAAGCTGATCACATCATCAGCCAGCAGGTGATACCACATCCACATGAGGGGAAACATTCAGTGTCTGAGCTTACAAATTCGGGGGGCAAGCAGCTCCCCAAGAAATGCATGCAGCCATCAGAGCAATAAAAGCTGCAAGCAAAGAAGCATTCACAGAACAATGTGTGTTTCCTCCAATAAGTAAGAGAATGGGAGAGTGGAATGACAGGAAAGGAGTCACAGCCAGATCAGGAGAAAACTACTATTTGACAAACAAATACTTTGAATTACCATAAGATGTATATATATATTTATATGTAACTTGACCAAGTTCCATGGTTCTTTTGCTAAATACAAGTTCTACTTAAGTGAGTCTTCAAGCTGAATAAAATGTAAGATTTTTTAAATTTTAAGAGATGTAGGGTAGTGCAGCAAGAGTTAGAGGGTAATGTGCAGAGATGCCTTATAATTAACCCCAAGCTCTATCTGGAGGCATTTCTTCATTTGCACTTCAGCCTTTAGTCCATGGGATTTTTCCTATTATTTTGTTTTCTTACTGCATGAAACTTAAATAGCAATGAAAATATTAAGGAAGCCTGAAGTGAGAAGTGGGTTTATGTATAACCAGTTCTAGTGAGCACCTGTGAACTGTTGAGTTTAACTGGGTTACAACTGGTGCTGTGCTTGAAGAGAGGGAGAAATGTGTGTGAGGAGGTCTTAAATGATTTATTTGCCATGTATTTACAGTGCAGCAAGGCTGTTTTTAGCCATGCTCTCTGGTACCACCTTCCAGTTTCAGAGCAGCAGATTAGACCAGCCTGGGCAGCAGAATAAATCACTTGGAGCAACCTGGGATAATGGAAGGTGTCCCTGCCCAGGACAGGGGGTTGGAACAAGATGGTCTTTGAGGTTCCTTCCAAGCCAAACCTTTCTGTGATTCTGCTCCTGCCTTGGCCTCGACAGCATTTTTATGGTTCAGGTCAGACAACCCAGTTCTGGGCTCTCCAGTAGAAGAAAAAATTTACTTAATTTTGCAAGCATTTTTATAGATTATCTTAGCACTAGAATAACTGCGTGCAAAAAAAGTGCTACACACAATGTGAGCTTTAATAATCATCACAAGGCTTGGTGATCTGAATGGAACAGGAAGAAAATGCCTGCCAGAGGCTTTCAGTGCATGATCTACATCCAAACCTCCAGGCAATTGACAAAGTCAGTAAGAAAGTACCATCCAGAAAGAATGCTGAGAGGATACACCTATTGTGACCACACATCACAGCTTTCAAAAGACAAACCCCTCCTGTTCCTCAGACAAAAATCCGAGTACCAATATGATGAAATAAGTGCTATTGGATTGCAGCAGAAATGTGCATTTTGTCTATTTAACTCCTTCTGTTCATAACCACGAGAGATTTCATCATGAGCTGATTGCCAATTATCCCATGGCACAGTGAGAAAGGTTTTCTGTAATAGGCAGGCCCTGTGAGAAATTTAGGGAGAAAACTGACATGTGGTTTGCCATAGTTTCAGTTTCTAAAATCATCTGAGGTGTGAGGCAGTGTATGCAGAGCAAAACAGCAGAGTGTCTTTCAAGTACAGGAACATTGTCACAATCTGCCAGTTTTAAAGTGAAAAATAAAGAGATCCTCTGGCAACTAGATGAAGATCTAACATAGATGGAATTTCAATACATGTGGGAGATAATAGTTATTCCTACTTTTGTTCAGAAATAAATTATATCTTCACTTTGTCTTTGATTGTTCCTTCTGATTTGCTGCACTTTTTCCACTTTCTCTGAAATTTGAACTGCCATTCAATTCAGATTCCACCATGTACTGAGATGAAATAGACACAGAACATGTTCTGATTATGTCCTTAAGCTCAATCATCATGGGTTAAAATTACCCATTTTTAGACTTACATCCCATCTTAATCAGGAACTCAATCTTGACAGATTTTGAACAAGCCAATCAAGAGGCAATTGGCTGTGTCTTAAACCATGCATGTTCCTCAAAATTCACTTATCCAAATGAAAATCTGGCATCTCAGGAGGCAGGGTCATTAGAACACATCCTTTTTGAGGGGTGAAATGAAAGCAAGGAGGGACAAAATAGTAAGGAGGTATTTTTAAACCTTAAAACTGCAAATGCTGAGTTTGAAACATTTTTATTGACTGCAGTGCACTCTGCACCTTTGTACATGATGACTTAGCTGAGCTCTGCCCTTTCTCCACATAGCAAGGCATTCCACAGACAAATGAAAAACACACTCATATTATGGAATAGAATAAATAGAATTATCTAATAGAATAAATTCCTATTCATTTTGTCAGGAAGGGGAATAAGGTAGCTTTGCATTTGGAGATGTATATTCATAGTAGAGACAGCTTAAAGGAAGAAATTAAAATACACTTCAGTGAACTAATTTAATCCAGGTGAACATGACCCTTGTCAAAGCTTCTCATGTCTTTTTCATAAAGGGCACCAGTTTCACTTCCAAGGCCAGCTCTGGCTTTAGGAGAACTCGTGATGGAAGCATCTTGTCTTGCTTCTCTCCCAGGATTTAGGACACACTCATGACATTTCCTCACACTCAAAGCAATTGACTTGAACTTTATCCCAATGAGAAGGGATTTAGTTATTACTGAAATAGATTAGTGCATAGGAGGGCTTATTTGAGAAACAAAACACATGATTTACAAAGAAAATAACAGATAGTGACATTAATTGCTAAGCTCTGTTCTGCCTATTAGAAGTTGAATGCGGCACGTTGACAGGTGATTTTATAACGATACACATGGGATGTTTTTGGTGGTGGTTTTATTTCTAACATACCCAGGATCTGGTTGGTCTCATTTGGTTTGGACCTTTGTAGTGGACAAGGTAACCCCCATCAGATGACCACACCCACCACCACTAAACTTTATCAGCTGCCAATAACTAACACTTAAAAAAAAGATATAGAAATTACTCTTAACAGCAATGCGATCTCTCTCTGATCTCCCAGTTCTTTTCTTTCATCCTATGATGAATAAAAGCTCTTTAGAGACATGGCTAATTGAGTATGAAAGGAAAAGATTGTATTTAATAACCCAGGGAATCTTTCTCAATACCACATTCCTTCTTTGGTGGTGCACAGGGCAGTTTTCAGCTTTACTTCATGGACCTCCTGAGAAATAGCAAATTTCAGTATTAACATGGCCATAAAGAGATCTTCCCTCTGCCCAGCCATATACAGCATGAAAAAGCCAGATACCAAGGAGTGGAGGAATATGCAGGGTAACCAATGTAAAAATTCTAGTTTTAGTAGGATTATAATGATCTCCTAAATTCTCTGTGCCCGTGGTTTCTTTCAGGCTTTGACCAAAATCCCATACTGGTGAATTGTAGTGGTCAGAAAGACTGGACTTCAAACAGTAACCTTGGTTTTGAAATAGTAAAAGCTTCCACTGACAGGAATGGAGCTCCCATCAGCCTAATGCAGTCTGCCTCACTCTTCAGCAGAAGCTATTAGAAAGATTTTGATGAAAATCCTGCATTTAAAATACCATGACACCCTTAAAGGGAACAAAAAACCAACCAAAACAAAACATGCAAATAAAAATCCACAGAGGACAAACACATGGGAAGAGTGTATTTAAAATTAAAAACCTAAAGGATTCTCTGTATGGGCCACAATTAAATTATTTAAATGATAAAAGACACTGATAATATTCCTGTGAAGCTATTTTGATATTAAAATATGGCACCACAAGTGCTGTTTATCAGGAAGAATTTCTAAGTAATGACATGAGGAGGTGTTTGCTACATGTTTTATTTCCTGTCTAAAATGCTTTTAAAGATACCTTTTTAAATGAAATGGGTTGTGGGGGAGAGAAGAAAAACAATTTCTTTGGAAGTGAGTTTGTAAAATATTTATATTTGGTCACTTTCCCCCCCTAATTTTAAGTTACAGAATCACACAGGATCACAGAATGGGTCAGGATGGAAGGGACCACGGTGGGTCAGCTGATCCAACCTCCCTGCCCAAGCAGAGTCATCCTAAATCAGATTGTTACCCTTGTGTAAATCAGTCTTTCACAGCTGCAGTTCTCACACTGCAGAAATATGGAGCCTGAAGTGATCCCAGAGCCAAATTAACAATTTTGAGCCTTATCCATTTCTTGTGCTCTTGTTTCACCAAAACAAGAGGTGACCTCCACACAGAAATTACTATACATCAAATATTTATACAGGCCATGGTTCACTTAATTAGAAAAAAACAAAACAAATCAAAACAAAACAAAACAAAGAAAAACCCCAAAACCCAAAAACCAAGAAACAAAAGCACCCAAAGAAAAAACAACAACAAAGAGAACCAACCAAACAGAAAACCTAATTTTGGACTAGGACAGGGACCTCAGTTTTCCATCAAGTATCTAACTTCTTGCCTGTACAACCTCAGCAGTCACAGAGTGAGAGGCCCCTCTGAGTCTCTTACTGCTATGTTCTATTAAATGTGTGGATCTAAATAGCAGATATGGAAGAAATTTATCTAAAAGTTGAGCAGGGATGGCCCATGTAGAGGAAAATGACTTTATCGGAGTTCCTAACATGATGGGGGGGTCTCATGCATATGCCCTCAGTGTAGAAGCTCCAAAAACAGGCACAATGTTCTTGGATAAAAAAGACACAGCACTCAAAAATCATACTTCCCAAGTTTTCTTCCTGCAGTGTTTTTGTTCTTAGCAGATCGTGTTCTATCATGACTGGAAAGGGAATATTTTATCTGAAGGTCATTCCTATGTATGTGATCCTACATGACATTGAACTAATGAAAAACACAAATTTGCCTCAGCTCTACCACACAGAAAGGGTTTACTTGAGAGATAAATTATGTGAATTCAGTTTGGATGTCTTATTCCCAGCAAGTTCCCAAGTGCAATCCCTCAAACAAATTGTGCTCTGCTTCCCTCAGAGCAATATATCCCAGCAGGAAGGGCCAGTGTGTTTCTGTCCATCTGTCCCTCAGTTTCACCTTCCTGGGGCCAGTTCTCTAAATCCCATCTTTGAGCCATTCCTCACCAAGTATGATCCAAGCCAATCCTCCATGTGAACACTGCTGCACAACAATGCAATGGGGGAAGAAATCCAGGTGTCTCAGTTCTCCCACAGCTCCTCCAGCCAGTTCCATGCAGATTTCTCATCCACAGAGACATTTAAGTTAAGCTCTAGGCACCTTTGCCCCGCTCTGAACCTCCTCCTTCTGCAGTTACTCATGGCCAGTGTGTCCTGACAAGAGGGAGCACTGGAAATGGACACGATGACCTTAACTGAGATTTACCAGATTCTCTGAAAAATGACTGGGGAGTTATCTACTGTGCAAGCAAAATGTGTCCAAGCAAAATCTGATGACAAAAAATGCTAAATTCAACCTTTAATCACTGCATTTAGCAAATTGTGAGTCATCTGCACATACCACTGCTGGAAGCATGGGTTCCATTTGAATTGCCTTCGGTGTTCTCTGGATTTCTGCACTAATAGCACTCGGTATAATTTGTTCTGTCACCACCTGTGGTGTATTAATTTAATTTTGGTCTCATCCAAGCATCCATCTGCTCACAAACATCAGCTACAACAGCCTGAAGGCTCTTCTGTGGTGTGCCAAGCTCAGGTGTGTACATGAGTGTCCTACAGCAGAAGCAAAATAACTGATGGAGAATATTTGTCTCTGCTGGGCTGAGATGGTCCCAGCTCCACTCTCTGAAAGAATAAAACCTTTCACATGGAAAGCAATGTGGTTAAGTGACATATAAAATGACATATAAGGTTCTGTTGATCCAAAAGACAAACTGTTGAGTGGTACCAAAAAATCTTAGCAAGAACAGTGTGCAAAACCAACTGACTTGCACAGAAAGGCTTATGCTGGATTTCAGTGTAAAAGTACAAGTCGGCTTCTTGCTTTAAAAGTAGAATTCAATAAAGTGTACAAGAAGTTCTCTAAGGTCTCTCTACTTTTATAAGACACTCTCCTATGGATAAGTTCTTGAGTTTGCAATTATTATTCTGTTAGATGCTGCACAACCAAAACAGAAAAGCAGTAAGAAATACACAGAAACATAGAAATACAGTAAGAAAGGTCCCAGATATTAATAGAAAATATGAGGGACATGCTCTGAAATTTAATATACATTCTGCAGCAGACAAGATAAAAGTAAAGCTATGAAACAAAACTGAGGGATAGAAATTCAGAGATTGAAAATTACTCTGAAAAAACCTGCTCTTTTTATTTGGTAGTAAATCTGTACCAAGCAGGAGCTTTAACTTTCTGCTAAACACATCAGAAAATTTCTAAATGCGCAGCTATAAGCAGACTACCGTATCAGTATGCACACGATACTTGGTTTAATGTGTTTCTTATGTAAATGTGTTTCTGAATTTATAAACAAAACTGTAATCTTTCCCATTTTTTCAGAAAAACCCTTTTACTTTGTGCTTTAAGCTTACACAATCTTTAAAGTGGAGTCAAGTGCATTTCACACTCACAGCACAAAATTTCTGTAAAAACAAAGATTTCAAACAAGTCAGCATAGAAACAATCACGTCGTATCATGCCTTCGTATCTTAAGAACAGAGATATTTTCCCATTAAAGTGAAAGAATCAGTTTGCCCATGGCAAGCAGGAGAAGGAACACAGAGGTACTGCCTCATATATTTGTGTCATTTTGGCCAGGGGCAAACCCAGAATGTCTCGGTGAAGATACTCAGGGGAAAATGTAACAGAAATACAAATGGCTTATCCTGGGCACAAAAAGTGACATAAATTTTTGAGTATTAACTGAATTGTCACTTTTTGATACATGCAGAGTTTTCACAGACACCTAGAGAGCTCAGACTTGTGAATTTTGAGTTCCAAGTGTCTTTACCTGCTGCAAATCTGAGCACATTTCTCAATCAACTTCCCAAATGATGACACTGGTTTATGACTTTGTTTAGTGGGTTAAATTAGCGTTACCCATGTTTTATCTGTCAGCTTCCACTGATGTGAATTCAGTGCTGTGGACTCCAGCATTAGCATTCTCTGTCCAAATCTCCCTGCACGAAGCACTGAGCATCTGTTTAACATGTATCATTTCTCCCTCTTCACCAAAGCTGAACACACACACACTCTTCCCTTGACACCACTAAAATATCTAAATGCAGGACAGATTAGGCTCTGTTAGTTTTGTATTTTCTGAATAGAAGGTGAGTCCTTTTTCTGGGTTTGTTTGTTTGTGCTCAAAGGAACGGACTGTGAAACCCCAGGAAGATATAAGAGGATTTGTGTCTCAGCTATAGAAGTTGACCCCATCATCTCCATTGAATTGCAGAAAGTTTCCAGATTTAGCATGTGATGTGAAAACAAGTCAAATTGTAAACAAAAAAAAATAAAAATAAAAATAATAAAAAAAAAGTGTATAATAAGCTGTTCACCTTCAAGGTTCTCTTCATGACCAACAGCACCCTTAAATTGTTTGGGTCCTTTGACAGATGACATCCTATGACAGATGACCTGGTCTCACCCAGCCTCATATGCCAAATTGCATTTAATATGATTAATAATTCTGTTCTATCAGAGGTGTGGTGAGCAGTTGAGAAGGTGGCATTCAACAGGAATCAACAGGAATTCTCGGTCTTACACAGCATTTTGTGCAGGGTTACAGCCTTGTTAGGAGAAATGTGTCCATTGCTGATTTCAGCATTCATCTCTCCCCTCACATCTCTCAACCCCTGAAGCTCAGGGCAGGGACTGGGGGAATGAAGTTATGGAACAGAATATTCCACTTGGAGGGCTCCTGTCCTGATCATCTGCTCCAATGGCCTGAGCAGCTCAGGGCTGACCAAAAGTTAATGTTCTCAAGGGCATTTTCCAGATGCTTCTTAAACACTGATGGTCTTGGGGCACTGATGCCAAGGTTGGTGTTGGGATCAAACCTGGTGCCTGTTGGACCAGGGTCACAACCTGGCCTCTTATCTAATGGGGATTTCAGTAATTTACTCCTAAATTTACACCAGAACAAATGATACGTGAATCTGCATTTCCAAAGGGTAATTTAATATTAGAGACTTTTCAAGGTTAACATAAATCGGCATTTTCAACACTGGGAGCTTTCAGGTTTTGGCATTGCTATTAAATTAGCATTTGATTGCTGAATTCAGTCAGAGAAGATATAATTTTGGTCAATCTCAGAATTTAAGGCTTTGCTAGGAGACATAGCTATGCTTCCTATTGATGAACTAAATAATAGACAGTATATCTTTCCACTGTTGTATTTTTCCTAACATCAAATTCCTGAGATCATCTGAAATGATTATTGCATATAACCCCTTGGCTGAAAATGAGGACACACAGATGTCTGTACCTGAACAGTGCTTGTCATTTCCAAATAACCAAGGGCCTTGGGACCAAAAACCAAAAAGCTTGTAAGTGTCTAATTCAAATATGCCAAACTTTCTGAAAACTTAAATTTCTTGATTAATGTTTCCTGTTGTTACTCACCTAAAAAATTCAGTGTCCAACAAACACTGGTTCCTTTTGATAACAGTGTTACTCTTGCAGTCTTCAGTGCTGCCATATTTTCAGATTCCTGCTGGAATATCTTTGAAAGCAGAATTGAGGAATTTGGTGGGTCTGTGCCATAGATTCAGAAAAAGCTGAATTATTTGAGCCAAATAGCACTGTTAAGAGCCAGGTCCCATTCCATGCCACTCAGACCGAGTGCTGCATTAACCAAGGGAAGGACAGTGACAGGACACTGCAGACTACAGGGAGAAATCATGACAGAAGATAGTTCATGGGACTTAAAAAATTTGTTTCTGAAAATGGTCAGGAATGCACTTTAGGAAGCAGTTTTACAGGGTTCAGATGAAAGAACAAGTAGTTTTTCCCTTTTTCATATCTTTGATTGTCTGATATTCTGCCATTCAGAAAAAAACATGTATGACTTTTTCTTCTGGTATATGTTATTAATGTATATATAATGTAAATAAATCCTCATTAAGATTTCCTTTTGTTTCCTTCATTGTTTTCATCCAGAACAGGAACACACAGAGTTATTACAGATAAAAAGTCAAAAAACACCTGGGCAAACAACACATATCCCCTTTCTTTGCAACTGGCCTCCACATATTCTATTCCTTATCATATATGGCCTTGCCTTTTCAATTTACTCCTCACAAATAGAGTTAGTTTGATTTTAAATATGGTAATTTATTCTAGGAGCAGAATTTTTTTTTTCTTTAGGGCTACATTAATTATACTATTATTATTATTATTATTATTATTATTATTATTATTATTATTATTATACTAATTCTTAGCAGTCCAGTGATAACTCTAAGAAATGACATCTGGTATGAGAAGAATTGTATTTCAAAGATGCATTATTCACGTGTGCCCCCCCTTTAAAAATACCTGGCACAGAGTCAGGAAGATAAGGGTGACTAAAGAGTCGTGCTTTAAGATGATATGTAATTGTAGCCTTTGCTAGTTTTCTAATGAATGTTTTAATTAAAGAGCAGCATCAGGCAAGCCAACAGCTGGATCAGATTGAGCTGTAATTCCTAATTCACAATTTGGGATCTTTGGTTCTGAGAGAATTGGAACATCCTCAGCCAATTATCTCTTGCTATTCAGTATTCTGCAAGCACATTGTAAATATAACCTGAATTTTTAAGTATTATTATTTATACTTTTAAGTATAACTAATTTATATTTTTAAGTAGTATTATGTACTAAATTATAAGTATTATTCAGTATTATATAAATGTATTTTTTATTATTATTGCCATAATTATTATATAAAGGTATTATTTTAAGGTACAGAATTATATAAAAGGGAGAAGGACTGCTCACTCCAGATTAGACAGCTAACAGTGTCCTTTAAAATAGAAAAAATGCCAGATTTGTGAAAATAAACTATGAAATAACGAAGTAGAATATGACCTCAAAAAGACCTGTCCTCAGTGGCATCTTGCAGTCTTTTGTCTGCTAAAACACAGAGAGATATTTATTGCAGAAAGGTCAATGCTGGCTCCAGGAGCCAAATTTGTTCTGATGTTTTACCTGTAAGAGTTTCACATCCATGTTTGTCTCATTTTATGGGCTTCAAAATGGTGTGGAAAAAATAGGATAGTTGAAACATCCTTTATTCATCTCAATAAATTATTATTATTATTATTATTATTAGTAGTAGTAGTAGTAGTAGTAGTAGTAGTAATAGTAATAGTAATATAGTAATACTAATAATACTAATAAGACTAATAATACTAATAATATAATTGAGGTAAGGATGTTTTCTGATACTTGCACGTAACTTGGTAAAACTTTATTCTTCCACACCAACCTTTCATAATACCAAGAATTTTAGGGAGAAACCTGGAGCAGAAACCCAATATTTCAAGTCAAAACTTTGCTGATGATCTGATTTAGACCAACATGACATAAAAATGTTTTTACCAAAAGTTATGAGAACAGGTTTGCATGCTTAGAAGACACATTGTTTTACCAGCTAAATTCAGGGATGTAATGCAATGTACTACATCATAGCAGCTCAAATCTGCATGCTTCAAAAAAGCAAAAACAAATTTGAATTTATGTCCTACATTCAACAGACCACCTTGAAGTCCCTGGAGCCTGTCAGTTTAACCCTTCAGAAATTTAAGCTTTCATTGGCATTTCTAAATAAAAAGCAAGAAGGCTTGTTAGTAATGTAGGTTAAAAGGATGTTCAAAGGGATGCAAGAGAGAAAGAAAGGCTTTCTCTCTTTTAATGTGTCTAAAAATCTGAAAAATCCTCTTCCCTGCCCTATCACTTATGTTTTTCTACTGTGTCACCTCAAAGAGCTCAGGGAAAGTGGTCAATTACTGAAAAAAATCCCTCCAGAAAGGCAAAGTGTGAGAAAAAAGGTGCGGGAAGGTGCGGGAAGGTGCGGGAAGGGAAGGTGCGGGAAGGTGCGGGAAGGGAAGGTGCGGGAAGGTGCGGGAAGGTGCGGGAAGGTGCGGGAAGGTGCGGGAAGGTGCGGGAAGGTGCGGGAAGGTGCGGGAAGGTGCGGGAAGGTGCGGGAAGGGAAGGGAAGGGAAGGGAAGGTGCGGGAAGGGAAGGTGCGGGAAGGGAAGGTGCGGGAAGGGAAGGTGCGGGAAGGTGCGGGAAGGTGCGGGAAGGTGCGGGAAGGTGCGGGAAGGGAAGGGAAGGGAAGGGAAGGGAAGGGAAGGGAAGGGAAGGGAAGGGAAGGGAAGGGAAGGGAAGGGAAGGAAGGGAAGGGAAGGGAAGGGAAGGGAAGGGAAGGTGCGGGAAGGTGCGGGAAGGGAAGGTGCGGGAAGGGAAGGGAAGGGACGGGAAGGGAAGGGAAGGGAAGGGAAGGGAAGGTGAAGGGAAGGGAAGGGAAGGGAAGGGAAGGGAAGGTGAAGGGAAGGGAAGGGAAGGGAAGGGAAGGGAAGGGAAGGGAAGGGAAGGGAAGGGAAGGGAAGGGAAGGGAAGGGAAGGGAAGGGAAGGGAAGGGAAGGGAAGGGAAGGGAAGGGAAGGGAAGGGAAGGGAAGGGAAGGGAAGGGGAGGACTTCCCAGTTGTACTACACAGCTGTAGAGTATGGGAGTTTCTGCTCTGTGGTTAAGTTAGAATGAGAAAAACAATAACACTGAGAAGACAAGAGAAAACAGAAACCAGGGTGGAGAAAAGGAGGCTCAGGGGGCCCTTCTGGCTCTGCACAACTCCCTGACAGGAGGGGACAGCCAGGGGGGTCGGGCTCTGCTCCCAGGGAACAGGGACAGGAGGAGAGGGAACAGCTCAGGCTGGGCCAGGGGAGGTTTAGGTTGGATATTGGGGAAAAATTCCTCACCAAAAGGGTCATCAAGCTCTGGGACAGGCTGCCTGTGTAAACTGTGGAGTCCCCATCCCTGGAGGGATGTAAAAGCCATGTGGATGTGGCACCTGAGGACATGGTTTAATGATGGGGGTCAGTTGGATTTGATGATCTCAGAGGGCTTTTCCAACCTCAATTATTCTATTTTTCCCTAATAAAACCTTAGATTTTGTACTCCTACCCTGTTGTGTGAATTTTGAATGACTACATGAGCAAGGTTTAGAAACGTGCCTGGTGTTCTTCCTACATTGCAATTTATAGAATTAGTAGGCAAATTCTTCTTACCCAGCTCTTAAATTATGCATTCGTTACTAATTTCTAATAGATGTTTATCTCAGGAGTAGCTGCATTTTATATTATCATTAAAATCTCATTGAAAAATATCTCAGGAGACTTTGGGACAGAACAGGAGATATAAATGGAATATCCCATTAATATTCCATTAAGTTAATAATATCTGTCTAAGTGAATCACAGTTTTATTTCCTGCCAGCTTTTAAATACAGATTATTTTATTTTGGTGTTTAAATTCCCATTGTGTACAGCTGTGCTAGTTTCTACGAGCTTTTTTTTTTTTTTTTATTGTTTATCTTGTGTTCTTTTAAATGTATTATGGATAAATTATTGAGCTGGAGGGAGAGGTATAAGAAACAGTAGAGTTTAAGGCAAAATAATGAATTTGACATTGTGTCCAAAGCATAAGCACACATCTCAGTGAACACCAGACTCTATCTGATTACACATTCACGCACTGCTGGGTGGTTGTTTATTTGCTTTGACAGTGGGTCCAGAGGAGTTTTCAATGAGCCTTAATTGCCTTAATTTATATAGAACGGAGGGCTTTTCTGGGATTACATTTCTCATCAGCTTCCAGCCAGTTCTCTTCACACTGGTCACTTCACATTTGTACAGAGTATGTGCTGCTTCAGCAGAGACTGGGTTTGAAGAGGAGAATAATTTTAAAGGTTAATAAGAAGGGATCAAATTGTTTCCTCCTGTAAATAGAATAGAAATAAACATAGTTGTGGTGGAAACTTGGAGAAGGTTGAGCAATTAATTTTACCTCGTTTTCTTGTGATTTTTTAAATTACTGACTTTTTAAATACTGTCAGTATTGTTGCTATTAAATGCAGATACTTCTACTCTAGCTTTTCAGTGGGAACTATTCCCTTTTTTACAGATGTACAAGAAAAAAATCATATCAGCTAGAGATTTGTCATGGACCTATGGGCTATATGTCTTTGGTTTAGATACCCATGGCAGTCTGTAGGTATTTTTTAATGTAAAAATTGGAAGAAAAGTATCCCTGGTAGGTTCATTTTGGATCAGCTGAACCAGGCTTCTTGCTATGATCTCATTGTTCCCCAGGATTTTTCCTCATATCAATCCGATTGTAATAAAGTAGGAACAAAATTAAAGCTGGCTAGATGAACAAATCAAAGCCTAGAAAAGGAACAGAAATTATGGTGGATGTTCATTGCGTGAGTGGACTCTGAAAGAGGTGCTGTGTCTATTGTATAAAGCAATACAGTAAAAGAAATGTAAAATGAAAAGCCAGAAGTCCTTCTGGAAGGGGAAAAGTAGGTACAAATTGCTTCAGAAAGAAAAAGAAAATGGTAAGCAGACAGAAAAATTAGGAGTGATGCCAGAACAGAAGTGTTTAAGGAAATAGTGGTTGCTCTTCCTCAAGCAGCTCATCAGTTCTGTGCTGTGGGTGTTTTCATAGACCAGCAATGTCTGTATCATCCACGGATGCCACCAGGTTTTTCATTTTTACTTCAGTCAGTGATCTCCAGCTGGAAACCTTGATGTTAAAAACGCAGAGTATTGTGTAGATATGAGTCACTGAAGTCAGTAAAAGCAGGCTGAGCTTCCAAAGGAAACCCAGCACCAACCTGCAGATGGTGAGAGCCGTGCAGGCAGCAGGATCTCGGCTCCCAAGCAGCATTTCCCAGAGAAAGCGTGTTGCTCTGGTGTCTCTGCTAAGTTTCCAGGGAAACTAATGGCTAAACTGAGTGTGTACAGGCTGTTCTCTGAGGTGGAGACATTATTTTCATAGGTTTACAGCTCCAGCAAAAATTTCCCAGAGGACAAGAGAGGCAGAAGAGAAGAGCTTAGATGCTTACGCTGGGATTTCAGTGGCTCATGTTGGTGCAATTACCAGCTTTGCCAGCTCACCTGTGTCACAGCAGAATAATCTAAAGAATTTGGTGTGACACTCTACTATCTGGGATCTTTAAGAGATCTTTACATATATATATATACATATTTTATAAAGAGAGCAAAAGTTATGCCTGAGTTTGAAGGGCACTTCAGCATTGTAAAGGACAGAGGAGGTGTTTAATGACAGCATTACTGCCACTTGTTCTTCAATTTTGTTGACAAGTAACGTAAGCTCCAAAGGCAAATGTCTCTGCAAAAAATGAACAAACATCTCTCTTTTCTTCTTGAAATTTTAAATCTTATTTGCATAACCAATATTTAAAAGAGATCATGAAGATCTCGTGCAGAATAATTTGCTAGTGATGATGAATGCATAGGTAATTTCTCAGTCAATAGGTGCTTCCCAGTCAGTAGATTTGTCCTAAAGTCTCATCTTTATCACAGCAATAGAATTGAAAACTTTATTGTATAGCAATCCTACCACTACACACTGGATAAAATAATTTAGAGGACACTGCAGCAAAGTTCATCCTTTAATCATCCTTTCCAAGAGAGATACAACTACCATTAGGCTACGCTGGCATAATAAAACTCTTTGCTTGTTAACATAAAGAAACTTCAGTTATTCTGAAGTTATTATACGAAGTTAAAGTAGTTCATTAAGGGAAATCCAAAGATATTTACCACCTGAAACACAGGAATAGCTCATTTTCTGTGATTAGAAGGAACCTGAAGCAAGTAGGAGTTATGGCTTTTAAGTCCCTGGGAAGCCAAAAATCATTAAATCCACATCCTGCATTTTGTTCCCATCACTCCTAGCACTAGTGGCAGGCATAACAAAGCCCAGTTTGTGATTTGGAGGGGAATTAAGCATCTGGCAGATGCAAAAAACAGTTTTATCAAGAATGAGATGGGTTTGGAAATACTCCTTAGGAAATCTGAGACTCCTGGGGAACCTCTGAATCTCAAGACACGTTGCCTGCAGATCTTCAGTTTGGGAGACCCAGAGGAGAAATGTCTGAGGGAGATGTGGTTGGGAGTTTATGTCTTGAATGCAGAAGTCAGACTTGACACTTTAATTTCCTTTATGGATTCAACCCTAAATAACTTCCTATTATGATTAAGCTGTGCTTCTCTCAGGAATCTTGTTGCAAAGCAGCAAATTTGACATCGCATGCAGGTAGTAATCTACAGATGGGACTGTGTCTCCTTATCAGAAATGCTGAACACATTGGTAAGGAAAAAAGAGACAAAGAGAGAGAATGTTCACTTATAATGAAAAAGCTAATTTAGCTTCCTGCCAGAAAGGCCATAACATATGACATGAAATTAATGCCAGCAAAGTAACTTACAGTTGGTCTATGACTGATTTAGAATTAACACTGTCCTTCAAAATTAAAAAAAAAAACAAAAAACAAAGAAAACCCCACAAAATCAAACCAAACCCAGTGCACAGAAAACTGTGTGAACCAAAATTTTCCCCTATCTGTAGTTCTCCCACCCTCCAGTGCTGCACTCAGGATTTTTGGATATTTTGGAGAAATATGAGTATTTCTAACACCTGTGTTTTTTCTTGCATAGTTTTTTGGTGGGGATTTTTTTGTGGGGGGAAGAAGGCAAACTTTTTTTGGTTGGTTGGTTGATTGATTTTTTTTGTTATTTTTGGGGGTTTTATGTTTTGTTTTTGAGGAGGGTTGTTTGTTTGCTTGTGTTTTGTGGCTACAATACACTATCACTGACCTTGAGTCTGCAAGCCAAAATGTAGATCAGACCAGCAACTCTGTGTTCAGAATATCAATATGATTAAGGTTAAAACACTCACAAAATCCAAACTAGAATGAGACCTTAACTTGCCAAGGGATGCACCATACTTGGCAACATGCTTAATAAAGAAAACACTACATTAATCTGCTCAGAATATAAAATTATCATCAACAGCAATAGTCACTGCTGAAAAGAATTGCTCTGGAGCAATGAATTTAAGCCAAAGTGACTGAAGTCTAGTTCAAATGTGTGACAGAAAGAGAGAGAAGAGATGGATATAATTTAATCACACTGTAAAGTCAATATCTGCCTGCAGAAACATTTGCTGTTTACTGCAATTTCCACAAGCCTCTTACACACTTTTCATTTTTAAATGGAGGCTTGCATAGGTTTTCTTCTGAATAAAGATTGTGAAGTAAATGCTGCAAAGCATCATAGAAGCTCACAGGATAGCTAAATATAAGGATATACATATGCAGAACAAGTATGAGAATTTATGCTGCTGTTCTAAAAATTATGCAGGGCTGAGATTGGTGAACAGACACAGGAAAACTTTACCACAAGAGAAAGCAATAAAATAGGAAAATAAGGTTTTGGACTTATTACTTTTTAAATTTATGGTCCATGAAATGTATTCAAGAGTTCAAGTCATATCTTCAGGTGATTTAAGCTGGTGAAGGTCTAAGGAAAGGAAGAAATCTGTGCTGTATTCCAGTGTCTCAGGATCCTCCTCACACAGAGGTTCCAAGTTTCCATTTCCACAGGAACACACAGCGGGAGAAGCCGACTTTCCTGAAAAAATCAGATTATACAAGGAAGCTGATCTGAGCTGACATGATTTGATATGGGTTAGAAGATTAATCCAGACTTCAGCTGCCAAGGGCTTTTAGATAAATAGCACTTAGCCCACTTAGACTGAATGGGTTTTTTTTAAAGGAAGGAGTATTAATTAGAACAGCATGGAAGTGTAACTTAGGCTTAAATCCTAAAGACTTAGGATTCCTGTGACAAAGGCTAGGAAATACTGCTTCCTTCAGAGATTAGAGTGTCCATGTTCAGAAAGGGAAGTGTGTTCCTGTGATCTGCTTAGCTGCTGTACTCGTGGCTCATCTGCTAAGGAAAAAAAAGTGTCTAAAGCACAAAGAAGAAAACAAAATAGCCTGGCCTGTTTCAAAAGGACTGTGAGCAAAAAAAGGTTTGAAATTATTTCAAATACCATTCGTGGCCTGAGGCTGAGCAAAACCTTAATCCAGACAGGACAAACATTGTGACAACTGAACATTGCAGTGCACTGCATGGTTGACATCAGTTCCGTGCTGTCAGCAGTCAGATGTGCTCCCTCCACGTGTGTTTCATCTCGTGTGCCCTCTCTGAAGGATTTTTTTTTGGTTTGGACATGAACCTCAGGTTTCTAACATGAAACTCAGGTTCCTTGTTAAAGCTGGTAGTTCCAGCTGGGTAGGTTGCCTCTAAATTAAAGCCGTGGCATAACCAGAATTCTGGTTAGCTAGAGCTCAGCAAACAGCCCATTCATAAAGTGTTGGATGGCTAATTAATCTCTGGGATTTTCGAATGAGGCTGTATTAAAACACTGTTCCAGTGGCTGGCCATTTCTGCAAAACTGAGGGCACTGACACTGAGCTTCATGTTCCCCAAATGTCAAGAGTTAAGTCTAAAGTACAAGAACTCCCTGTGGGAAATCACTGGAGACAGTGACAAGTACAGGGATCCATCCTAAATGTGTGTGGTAGGTGAGCAGGTGTGGGGGTGTGAAAAATGTCCAGTGGAACTGGCAAATTTCTTTATAGATATTTTTAAATATCTATATTTATCTATTATTTATTTATATTTTTATTTTTAATTCCTACTTAATACCTGGACTTGGACATAGACACTGGGTCACCCACACTAAAATGATGCCATTTAACCAAGCTCAGGTAATGCTATGTATAAAGAAGCTTGACATCTATAATAAAGTAAAATATTTCTTTTGAAATAAGAAATCCAGAAATCCATATTTAGACAGTCAGAAGAAGAATCCTTTCAACCACAAATTATTCTGAGTTGAAGAATTAAGCCTCACTCTCTACTGTCCAGGCCTTATAAATTCACACAGACAAGTGTGGTCCAGCTCTTAGGACATCTGATTCATTTTGGGAATTTGAACAGGTCCTATCTCACTTGTTTGTGTTGTCTCCTTTTATTCCTGTAATTGTCATGAACAAAAAAATTTACTTTGTAAATTCAAGTTTTGTAGCTGCACATGCTCCTTTCCCTCTCATACTTAATATTTAATTACTCCTACCACGTCCTATAGGAAAAAGGGAAGATTTCAATCTCATTTGAATTATTCAATGGCATAATTCTAGCAACAAGTTCCTAAAATACTGCCTTATTTCCTCTGAGTTTTTGTTGCAGCACTAAAGTTGTGATCATTCCATCATTCATTGTTCTACTAACAACTCACTAGCTACTGAAAAGGCAGAAATAAATAGGTTGCACACTACTTTTTATTAATATAAAAAAAAACTATTATCAGTAGAAGTTTCATTTTGTGCAAGCACAAAAATTCCCACTTGGTAAAAAACAACTCTGATGACTTAAAGGCAATGCTAAGAATTGCCTTAGTTTCTTCTTCTCTTCTCAGTGAAGTTTCTTCATTGAATCACAGAATTGTTTAGGTGGGAAAAGACCTTTAAGATTATCAAGTCCAACCTTTAACCCAGCACTGCCAAGGCCATCACTAAATCATGTCCCCAAGTGCCACTTTTAATCTGGTTTTTAAAACCCTTCAGGGGTGGTGCCTCCCTGGGAATCCTGTTTCAATGCTTGACCACCCTTCCAATGCCAAAATATTTCCTAATCCCCAGTCTAAACCTCCCTCACTGGTGTCTGGTAGCTCTTGAACTCATTCCAGAGATGGCTCAGATAAATCCTGGCTGTGTCTGCAGCTATTTGGGGCCAAAAGTAGGGCATGGAAAAGTATATAAAATAATGAAAGTAACAAGAGACAAGATACTTGTGAATAAAATTTGGAACACTGGGGATATAGGAGTTTTCAAATAGAAGTTTTCTGAACTTTCAGCTCCTCATCCAATGAGTGAATCCCTTCCCAGAGAGAGCAAATTACCATGTAATAAACTTGCAAAGCTGAAATGTACTTTGCCTGTGTTATGATAGCATATGGTGGATTCTTCAAAGCTGCTGTGGAAGAATTAATCTTTTTCATACCTTTCAAGTTAAATATTAATTTTGTAGATACATCTCTATCTATCTAAATATACACAAATCTATCTATCTATCTACATATTCACATATACATATATAAAAATATAGACAATATATATTGATAACAAAATCATGTGTAAGAAATACATAACAGCATTTCCTGTCCATAATCTTTATTTTCAGTAGGTTATCCCATTCATACTCATTCTCCTTACAGAATAAAATTTCAGTCATAACATCCCATAGTTGTCTGCTCAACTAAATTGGAATTAGGTGTTCCAATTTTTAATTAGAATTTCCATGTGAAAGAAAAATTAAAAAAAAAAAGTTTTCCCTTTATTTTCTGGAGAAAAGTTTATTACAGAAAGCGTATACTCTGCATTTATCCCCCTCAAGAACACAGATGTGGAACTAATAGTTAAGTTTTAAAGCACAAATATCTTTAAGGCCAACAAAATTAAGTTTTTGGAAATTGCTTTTAGAATGGCTGCTGAGTTATGACAGGCTCTTTCTGAAAGCTCTGGCAGACAGCCTCACACATTTTCCTTTTAAGATGGTTTATGATTGGAGCTCTGGGTGTAAATCAAGGAAAAAAAGGTGACAATTTTCATTGGCTAGAGTCTGAAAATAATCAAGGTTCTCTGTGGTCTGCCAAGGTAAATACATAGGTAAGAAAAGTATTAAACTGCATATTTTCACTATTAACAGTGATTTGACATTTTCAAGCAATATAAGATAAATGAAAACAGAAATATGAGGTGTTCTTCACCGTAAGAATAAGGCAAGAAATAATAAAAGTTTTACAGATTTCGTGTCTGATGTGTTTATAACAGTATTCAGCTACTACCTGGTGTGCTTTTCATCAGTAAACTTCAAAGTACTCTTCAAAGCATATAATCTTTAGGGAGATTTGGGAAAAATCCAGCTAAAACAAATTTTGATTAGATTTTGCATAAGAAGGAGAAAGAAAACAATTTGATTTCGACAAGCTTTCCAAGGCATCAGGTAAGTTTTTCACAGAAAGTACAAACTACATCTCAGTTTTTTATGGTGCAACACTTTGTGCTGGCACAGGCCCCACAACTGCCTGAAACATTGTCTGGGAAGGAATTTGCATCTTGTTTACTGCTTTTTTAAAGCTGCTCTTGATCCTACAAGACTGTATGTAAATAACTTGGTTTTTAATCAACCAAGACATGAGTGTAGGGGCTGTACATGTTTAAGTGTCTCTGACTGCACATCTCAGTCATTAATGTGGGGAGAAGTAGGAGGACCAGTCACAAAACTGCTCAGAGGGGATGAAGAATGGCCACAATCTCATGGGTAAGAGTGGGATAAAACTCTTTCTTGAGGAGGAAAAATCATCTCAGTACTTATTTGTTCAGCTGTGGCTTCCCCATCCCTGGAATTGTCCAAGGGCAGGTTGGACAGGGCTTGGAGCAACCTGGGCTAGTGGGAGGTGTCCCTGCCATGGCAGGAGTTGGAATGGGGTGATCTTTAAAGTCCCTTCCAACCCAAACTGTTCCATGATTCTGTGATATTCAGGTAGCCCCCAATGCATGGACAGTTCTCCTGGCAGGTTTTTCCTGCAAGTTGTGAAATATTGTTTCTTTCTTCAAAGTCTGAATATTTTATTGTTCACGTCAAAAAACTGAAAGGTGAAAAAAAACAAACTAAAGCCTTTCCCTATGGTCTTTTCCAAAGCATTTTCACTGACCCATGTGATAGCTGGAGAGGATTACTGCCAAGCAAAAAGGAACAAAAAAAATACCCCCTTAAGGGAAAGGCTTTCAGATAGAGAAGATTTTTTTGTGTGTGTGACAGGGAGGCAGAATGCAGTGTTTGATGACCCCAGAGGTGCCCTCTTCTCCTAAGATATATGATAGTGTCCCTTAAACTTGTCCTAATGGAGTAAAGGAGTATATTTCTGCT
Organism: Pseudopodoces humilis; assembly: GCF_049639895.1. NCBI lineage: Eukaryota > Metazoa > Chordata > Aves > Passeriformes > Paridae > Pseudopodoces > Pseudopodoces humilis. The sequence continues at coordinate 4,246,004 of NC_142205.1, read as the reverse complement.
GAGCCCTTGTGCTGCAGAGAGATGCATTAGTGATGGTGGCTGCAGTGCTGACTCTCTGCTGCAAATAGAAACTCAACCAAAATCTCCATATTCATTTCACAAAGGTCAACGAAAAGACATCATTGCAATACATCTTTTAAGCCTGAGCAATGTGATTTTATGTTGTATCATTTTAAGTTTATGTCAGTTTACTTCTCTGAAATCAGGTCAGCACCGAAATCAGTGGAGTTAGAAATGGCATAAAGCTGGAAGGAAGTAGTGGTGAGTCATGACTTTTATTTTCAAATAAAGGAGCCAAATGTTTATGGTGGTTTCACCGTGAAGCCAGAATAAAAGAGGAGATTTGGAGTGGATTTTGATGTCTTGTCTGAACCTGTAGCTGAGCTGGCATGAATCCATGCAAACCAAACCCAAAATGCAACACATGCACACATCCTAGCTAACAAACCCTTCTTTTACATGGCTTTAACTGCCAATATGTTATTTGACATATTTTCCCTTGTAAAGTGTTCACAAAAAAAATCTGAAAGTAGTCAAAGAGTGTTAGCAGGGAGGAATGGCTGCACAGAAAGAACGCAATCAGTAAAGATCTGCTGGTGTACACAGCAGGTAAAAAGAGAATGCATCCAAACAAAACACCCTGAAAACAAAAGTAGTATTCCCTTCACCTACTTGTGATTTCACAAATTGATCAGGCAACTGCCCAACTTCAAGCCTGAACTCCTTCTGTGGATTGTTGTCTTCCTGAATTAGTGGTGGAGTCTCCAGGCATTCAGTGATGTGCAGCCAGGCACGGCAGCTCTCTGCAGGGCAGCCCAAGGCATCGTCCCCTTCTCAGTCACACAGGTGGGGATTTAGGGGTGAACACCAGTGAGCACTGAGCCAGTACCCCCCCAGTGAGTATTGCAGTGCTACCACATCCTCTGGAGAGTGATGGAATTCCAAGCCCTTTTTTCACTCCTCTGAAATACAGCTGGGTCCTGGCCTCGGAATGCTGCACTAAAGGAGTGCAAGGGTTGGCATGAGGCACCATTCACTCAGCCAATCTGTGAACACTCAGAGTGTTCCAAAGACTGTGCACTGCTTCACACCACAGCAGTAAATCTGGGCCAATACAGGCAGAAGCCCTCAATGCTTTGGGGAAAAAAAAATAAACAAAAAAAAACCAAAAACCTAAAAACACCCCTTTTTTTTCTTCATTTCTGGATGGAAACTCTCTTGCATTCCTTCTCCTCTCATACACCCTAAACACAGTGTGAATAAAAAAACCAAAAACTTACATGAAATTAATCTTTCCCTTCTAGTTTATCTATAATTTGTGATTTAGGCTTGATCTTGTCTTTGCCATCCTAAGACTTAGAAATATTTCATAGGTGTATTTTTACCCTAGAACTCTTCTATACCAATTCCACTGTAATTGTTGTGTAAAGGCAGAAATCCAGGAGCAAATCTTTCCTGAAACCAAAGACAGAGATGTTTAGAGAATTGGGAACTGCCAAATCACAGCCCTGCTTGTTTTCATTTGGAAAATATGCAATGCAAATTGTGGAGTCCAGCAGTACTGCCAAGGGAACAATTTGAAAGCTGTGAAGGCTGCAGGTATGGCTGGACACCATCTGGAACAGAGAACTTGCTCATGTGAGCAAGGATTGGGGAAGCATTGGAACAGGCTGGAGGGTTCAGGAAATGGGCAGATGTGGTGCCTGGGGACAGGGTTTAGGGGTGGACATGGCAGTGTTAGGTGATGGTTGGACTGAAAGATCTTGGAGATCTTTTCCTTAAAGATTCTATGATTTTATGAGGAATTTTTATTCATTCACATAGTCCCATGGGAGAAAATAACATTAAAGAAAGAGTGTTTTGGGGAGCATAAATATATTGAACTGGCAAATGTAGAACTGCATGTTCAGTACCTATTTTTTAAAGTTCTTTTGTAGTGGCAGCTTAAATTAACAACTAAAACCTTTAAAAACCCCCACCAAAACTATGCCAGGTGATAATTCTCTAATACAAACATACCCAGACTGCTGATCCCATCATATACCACAGGTAATTAATTTAAACTTATTGTGAAGTAAAAGTTTAGATCCACATTCTCTATGCAGCTAATCAAGAGAGAGATGTTACAAGGGAATGCTGCAATGCAAAGCACCTAAGATTTTCTAGTGAGAATTATTAGACTGACCAAGATTCAAAAAGATCCTTTGGAAAGAGGAATCTGCTGTCACACAGGAAAAAAAAAAAAATGGAAAATTTTGGGAAATTAAATTTGGGGAAATTAAAATTTGGGAAAAATAAAGGGAAATTATTGGTAAATGAACACCACATCCAGGGGCTGCATCTTTCAAACTTTGAACAGGAACCAAAACAAATAAAAAAAAATAAAATAGTGGCATATCCCTACACTGAGCAAAACAGAAGTGGCAAAAACCCAAGACATTAAGAAGGTGCCAGAAGCCTTGTAGTTGTATGGATTCTGTGTTCTTTTTGGTAGGAACACTCAGAACAGAACAACTCTCTTTTAATGCTTTCCTCCTAAGAAGGAAATGAGGCAGGCAGAGGCTTTGCATGGAGATGTACTGCTAAAGAAGACACTGAAGGAAAAAAAAGACCTTGAGAATAAATTACTTTGTGCTTTCTGGCCTTCTTTTTTTTGTTTGTTTAAATTCTCAGATGGTTTCCTATTTTATCCCAGATCAGCCAGAAATATAGAACTACGGAGTTGTAAGGGCCAAAAGAAGCAGGGTTTGTATTCTTTAAAGTAGGTTCAGTTTTTCCCATTATCCAAAAGAAGTTCTTGTGTAATCTGTTCATGATGATCTCCCATGTTGGAACTCCACACTTGCCTGGTCAATATATCCCAGTGGATCTCAGCCCTGACAGTCTTTTTGCCCCTAATATTTAACCCAAATTAAACAAATTGCTCTTGTCTTACCTTCCCAGGAGATGGAGAAGTGATAATTGCTTCTCTCTGCTGGATTGTCCCCTGGATGGGTTCTGTAAAGCTGTGTTCTGTAAGAAACACTGGGCTGTGAATAAGTCCTGTAAATATCTAAAAGGTAATATCAGAAGGATCAGAGACCAGAACAATTCACTTTGTTTCTTTTTTTTCTCCCTGCACATTTGAAGAATATTTCTATTTGTATTTTTGGTATGCAGGTGTTAAAACTGATGTCATAAAATGTGCCTCATGATGTGTCAACATGAAAAAACATTGTACGTGATTCTCACCTGCCTGCTCCATTGGTTTTTATCATGCTATGACAACTTTTAATTTACTTCTCCAAGTTTAGTATTTTCTATCTTATGTCAAATCTCTCCTGCCCTGTTGCTGCTGGTTCCAATAGGGCTGTGAGATCTCAGAGGGTCTACAATTTCTATGTGAATGCAGATTAAAATGCCAATTTGTGCATTCATCCCTAGTGCTTGGATTTTCCCCCCTTTATTTACAAAATAAATTTTTTTTTGCTCACAGTTCCTGTAAAAGCGAGTAGAGTTGCAAATGTTGGCAGCATTATGCTTTCACTTCTGTTCCAGTTCTCTTCAGTTTGTTTTGTCTTGGTTTGTTTTTGTTTTGCTTTATTTACCTTTCTAACTCCTCACCTACAGCACCGCAAAGAATCTGATATGGCACAATAAACTCCCCCATGTAACTCAAATCACATGAGCTCCGTAATGCAAGATGTTCCAGGGCTGAGTTAGAAACAGAAATGTCAGCCTTACTCCAAAACTTGCTGGAGTACACTAAAACCTGTCCTGCCTCTTCCCCTCATCAGCAGGCAAATGAGATTGAGTGGGAAAACTGCAGGAATAGGCCAGAGACAAAAAAACAACTATCGAGGCTGGTGGTCATGACCTCTCAAAAACACAACATGACTCATGTCTGGGAAAAATGAAGGTACAGCAAGAGGAAATTGTCACAAATGCAGGGTCATCCTGGAGAAGCAGATTTCACACTCGATTTGCAGGGTTGAGGTGCCATGGTCATGACATCCCTGGTACAGGGATCAATCATTTCTGCACAGCAGGAGCACACAGGAGCAGCTGCAGATTCCCCAGGGCCAGAGCTGGGTGTCACAGGAAATAAAGGACATTTCACTCCAGCAATGATTTCACCAAGAAGCTTCTTTAAACAACACAACACCAATGTAGTGACAAATTTGAATCAAATTACGTTTCAAGATTTTGAACTGATGGACTTTTTCCTCTTCCTTTTCCAACAGGAAAAACCTGCAGAAGCTTCTGTACAAGGCTGTGCAAGTGGTTCCAGGGCAGCTGGGCCAACTTTCCTGTCCCAAAGCACCTGATATACTGCCAGCAAATCTTTATGACTGTATTATAAACTAATTGTTCTCCTGGCTGTGAGCAGGATGAGAAGAACATACTTTAGATGCAAATACTTTTAGTGTAATAGTGAAAGGTCTCTCTCCATTACCTGCAGTCACAGTAAATCTCTTTAAACTACATCCAGACAGCAGGGCTGTGTTTACTACATTCCTGCTTAGGCAGGTAGGCCTTTTTCATGGGAGGTGTTAGAATAGGAGACAGCACTTGTCAGCGAAGATTGCACAAATGAATCTGAAGTATTAATTCATACATCCTTACTTAAAATGGATGGTACTGCAGTAAAGCATCTGTGCTGACAGGTTATCTCCTGCTCTCTGTAGTAAGTGAATTAACATGTCCTCTCACAGCGTAACAGGAAGGTCTACCTAAATGCAGAGCTGGGATGAGGGTTAAAAGAGAGTAGAAGTTTCTGGTTTCAGTCCCAGTCATGTCATTAACTGCAAAATCAAGCTGTGTTTTCATCTAGGTATTGGTCTGAGCTCCTCTCTGCTTACATTGCCAAAAACATATGAAACACAGCGGTTTCCTGATAAGAAGATCACAGAGAAGAGTAATGACAATTCCAGGAAAGAAATGCCCCTCCTGTGCTGAAAGCTGCACCAGGCCCTGACCCCCGACTCCAGCAGTAGCAGGAATGTTGGCTGTGCAAATGAGTATTGATCCCACAAACAGCAACCAGGATGTTTAGGTTCTGTGATGATTTAGCCACCATGCAGTGAGGAGAGATGAGCACCAGAAAAGACAAAGAGCTTTACCAAGCAGGTGATGTTACTGCCTGATAAAACACTTGGGATGATGTGAAGATCAATACATAACACTCTAAGGGTTTAACACACAGCTGGGTATTTATGTGAACACTAAAGGTCAGTGTTCCTCAGTCCAGAGACAGGCACAGGATGTGCAAACACCACCCAAGAAAAATCCAGGAGCAGGAAAGCAGAGGAACTGTGGGTCAGTCCTGCCCAGTGCTCAGCACACCCAGCACACACTGGCCTCCTCCCAGGATAGAAGGATGGATGGCAGCAAAGGCAGCAGCAATTCAGAGCTGCTCTGAGCAGCCCAACCAAGCTTGGTTCCTCTTCCCCTGCTCCCCTGGCAGCCAGAGATGGAGCAAAAGACTGAAAGGCAGTGCTGTTGATTTTCAGAGCCCTACCAACCACCAGAATGAGTAAGATCCTTGCGAGCCCATTATCTGCAAATACAAGATATTGATGGACTTGGGGGATAGGTGAGTTTTGCTTTGTTCCAGAGGGGGAACATGGACAGACTTTAACAGCATTGAATAGACAGCCTTTCCCAGAAGTCGTTTTTCCTCCTTCAAGCAAGAGCAGCACCTGGCTTTTTTCTCCTCCTGCATTTCTGTGAAAAGCTGAACACATTCCAGTTAATGTGGTTCATTGGTTAATCATAAGGCTTCCATCAAGTGAGGAGATATTTCCTTGGAAATTACACACCAGGGGAGTGGAGTGAGAATTTTGCTGGGGGATAAATTGTACATTGCATGGGTTGTGGAAGGAAAGGAGTACACAGGAGAACATGAGGGTCTGAGTAAGGTGGAGTATCTTAAATTGCAGACTAGTATTTCTTCACATGTAATCCAACTATTGTGAAGTGGGCAAAAATACAAAATATTTTGCTCTTGCTTTAATGTAAGGGCAAATGCAGAAAAAATTAAAGAAAACATGAAAATATGTAAAATAACACTTCACACGAGCTCATGATACTGTCTATTTGATCTTGCACCTCTTTAAAGAGGTGTGGATCCAAAGAGTCTCCCTAAATGCCTTGGACTGTATAGGAAAGCAATCTGATTTTTAAATTCATTTTATAATTATATTGGACAATATTTATAATTTATAATGGACAAGAACAGGTATTCCTGACAGTTGTCTAAGATCTTTCCCTAGCTAGAACTGGAATTTAAGAACAGATTTTATTTGTTTTGTTCAACAATGTCCTCTTTTGACTTGAAACAGTGCTGAGAAATCATAAGAAAGACAAAAGCAAAAGAAGTAGCCAGATTTTCCAAAATCTATGTCTAAAGAAAAAACAGAAATAAAGACTGCAAAGTGAATAAAGAATCTTATCTACCTCATTAATGCTGTGTTTTTTTCAGTAGACAGGATCAGAGATTATTTAAATAGGTTTGATCTAAATTGGAACAGAGTCTCAAAATTTCTAAAAACCAAAACCAAAGGAAAGAAAAATAAACCCAAGGCAAAACAAATCTGAAAGTTTCCTTAGCAAATTAGAATCAATCATTTGTTATTTTCAGGAAAAGGAACAGGCAGAGGCTGCCTGGTGCATAGTGGCTCTGTAACTGGACCAGGTAAAGCCTTTTGGAGTGAAAGACTTCCCTGCATAATGGGAATAACCCAGAAACCAGACAGCTCTGCCTTCGAGTCATTTCCCTGCCTCATACTTCAGAAACCGATGACAACTTGAAATCCTGGGATACCTGGAGTGACCTTTGAAAATTCATTCCTTACAAGTCAAACAGATGGGCACGGAACATTTTGCTATTCTGGAAAACATTAGTTTAAATCATTGCTTCAATAAAACATTGCCTTTATTGCAAATCCTTGTTTGCCTATGAATACACACAGCACAACGTTCCAGATCAGCTCTGGCTGCAACAGGAGCTGCTCTGTTTTCTCCTAAGTTTTCAAATTTTAAAATAAGATGAAGAAAAGCAAAAAAATTACCTAAAGCAGGATGAAAGCTATTTAATGGTTTGCTAGGAGAACAGATATCTGTAGTCAGAAGAGTGAATACCAGCTGAGCTGCTTTAAAAATTAGGTTGCTGTGCTGCTTGGCACAAGTCTCACACTATCACACACAAAAAGTCTGCCATGAAATTGGCATTTCTGGAGTATTTCTGTAGCACCTACAGGCATATTCATGCATGGCACTTTCTTAAGGTGAACCCTTAGCAAATATGTCCTTTGCCCAATTTAGAACTAAAGATCTGCAGAAAAGCTGTGCACAGAATTGAAACTTCCAGCATGCTGCTCCATTCCCAGGCCTGCACCTTGCTTCCCTCCCTCCTCAAACACCCTCTAGCATCTGACATGCAAAAGGTGAAGGGAAGCCCTATTAATCAACCACAAAGTACATTAAAGCACCTAAATAACTTGTTTATACAAATGATCTGCTCTGCTGTAAGTGATGAGGTCAAGAGTCCCATTTGTTGTGTGCTGCCATTTTATTGATGTGGCAGGAGGCGTCGGCAGCGGCAATTCTGTCACGGTCTGCTTTGCATCCCTCCCAAGGATCATCACTCTTGGGCTGTCACAGGCATCCAATACCCCAGTGCACGCTCTGTGTTTGATAGAGCACTGCCTGGGCCATTAATCATGCAGGGAGTTAAATTTCCTCTGTCAATATGGAAATTCTGCAAGGGCAAGAATGTGTTATCAATTTTTATCGAGGGAATGACAGCAAGAAAGTGGGTCAGTGTGAGGTTGCCTTAAAGCAGTTTCTTCAAAATTAAAATTATACTGACTAGCTAAATTTCATAATGTGATTTAACTTTAAACTGTTTTCCATGTCCTGTTACATACCAGGTCTCAAGGACTGACCTTTTTTTTTTTTTTTCTAAAGTACATCCCTTTCTAAAAGTATAAAATCACTTCAGGCAGAAAAATGAGGATTTTAAACATTATCCCATGACAAGGTCATTGGCTATGGCAATAAAAAGAGATTTTCCAGGGTCTTGCAGGTTTTGGAAAACATTTTAGAAAAACAAATTTACTGACAGGGACATTTAGAAATCCCCCCAGACTATCAATAGTCATTCAGGTTGTCAAACAGGCGCAGAGACTAAAATAAAGCAACATGAAACATGTCAGGCATTGCAACTTAACTTTCCTGTACTCATTAAGTGCAAGAATAAAAAAATAAAAAAAATTATGAAAACTCAAATCAGCTTCAGTAACATCAAAATTCAACTTATAGAATTATGGATGATCGGAATTAACATAGAAAGATTTCTGAGGGAAGATACCCCTTTGATCTTCCAGACAAAAGTATAATGAGACACTATGGCTGGAAGCTGGACGGAGATACATGCACAACAGAAATAAGGGAAATATTTTAAGGATGAATGAAATTAACCATTGGAACATTGTACTTGGTGGACAGTGAATATTTCATCTCCTGACACTCCTGAATGAGAAATTTTCTGAAAGAAATGCATTCACACATTTATAAATTGTTATGGGTTTGATATACGAATCACCCTGGTAAGGAGGACAATCAATAGGCAGAAGTGGAATATCTTGTTAGATATCTGTTCATAAATGCAATATCCTGTTACTAATCCAATTCTCTTTTTTTTCCTTGTATATTTTCCTCATTACAGTCATGAGAACAACTGCCCATGTGTTTGGTTCTGGGTTTTTTCTGTCACCCCTTACCTACAGGAACAGAAGATTTGTTAACTCTGTTGAAGATATCTCATCATCAGTGAAGGAGCTGTGGAAAGGGATACAGGTTTTTTGTGGGGTTTCTGTTCCATGACACCAAAAATAGCAACTGACATTTAGTACTGGGGATGATGTACAAACCCTAGAGGATGTAATAATTTCTGTTTCCAACACAGAGTGACTGTTTTGTAGGATGGGCTTGGGAGGTAGAGATATGGTAAACAACATCTGCAGTAGTTAAAATTAAGGAATGTGGATATCATTCTAGCAGAATCACTTCAAAATGTTGGATTTCTTCCTCAAAGAATGATTTACTGGTGAAATTCTTTTCCAATGAAGACCTTCTGCCTCTCTTCCCGTTGAGAATTTGAATAATCTCAGCATGCAACATTTTCATTTGCAGCCTGTGAAGTTACACATGGAAGAAAATTCACTTGTAACAAATAAAATATTTATTTCAATGTTTACTCTTTCTTACATTCCAATTTTGCACTGAGATACTTTTTGTGGGACTTCTTTAGTGGCCAAAACTAATGAAGTCCCACAAAAATAAAAGGACAATTTAACCTTACCTGTAGTCAATTTCCCCACGTACAAGGCTGTATATATTTACATGAAAAACATTGAAATTGGCTAAAGTCAGGTTGAGTGCCACAAAACATATTTGACATTATCCTTGATTTACTTATGTATCTGATCAGATATCCAGGTGTCAGAGAAAAAGTAGGTTTTAATATTCCCTAAACATGACAGGAAACAAATGAGAACCAAATGTGGAACTGCTTATTCTGGGTGAGGATTTTTTATTTCACTTTTTTCCTCCCTTGGCCCTGTAAGCTGTTCTTGAACCAGAAGCAGCACTTGAGAGGGTCACAGGCTTGAACTGCTTTCTCTTTACATATTTCAGTTAATGTTTCTTTGAGTGGGAAAAACCTGAACCTGCTGATCCCGGGGTTGAGCAGGCTTAGATTGATGCCTCTATTCTTTGTGCCAGCAAGTGACCTTAATTCACATATTCCATCTATTTTAATATATGGTATTATTTACTGCACTGACTCAGTGTACCACTTTTTAAATATTTATGAAAGCAGCCTTTACATACATAGCACTGATGTTTATCTCTGGCTGGTGCCAGGGAATGAGCAGTTCATGGCTTGAACAATGAGTTTGGATTATGCAGAATTTATTGCTTTTCTTTTCTATCGCTTTCATGCCATAGACAGAGGCTTTCATCTGTTATAAAGTACAATACTGGGTTTTTTCCACATGATAGTATTACTGGTTTACCACATCTTTTTTTCCTAACCCACCCTGTCACTCCTGGCTTTGAATCTCACTTTATGCATCTACACATCTCTTTTTTTTTGTTGTTGTTAACAGAACACAAATATTTTACGATTTTCTTGATGTCCCATGTTCTTCTAATATTTTAAGAGTGTCACGCTCTATTTAAGTGTCAGGATGAAGACATCTAGTGTAATCTCTTTTTCCTGTAAGTGCTTCTGACTTCTTTTTTGTCTGTATAATTCTGTCTTGGAAGGAGGCTTTTGCAAACTAATGTTCTTAAGAACACTGGAGATGAAAACAGCTCATCTATGGCATTACAGAGAAATGAAACTGGCAGTGGGTGAATGGCTGGGGAAGTGAGATATTGGGAAGAAAAAAGAAGTAATCTAACCACAGTGCAGCAGTCAAAAGCTTATAGCTGAAATGAGGGATAATGAATTAAAAATGAGTAATACGTGTTTCTTCTGAGTGAGGTAAATTCTGGTTGGAGCTTCCAGACTGACAGTTCTGAAGGATTTGTCTGTGGAAAGGATGCTGAGACTGGAAAAGTGCAGGTTTTTCCTCATCAATGGGGATTTGATCTGCTCAAGGGAGGTGCATTCAATCTGTCTCTTGGGGAATTGGATCTATCAGGAATTGATCAGAAATTATCCATTAATTTCATGTAAAATTACCTTCAAGGGGTAATTGGTGGTGGTTATTTACATATTGATTCACAGGCTGGTATCTCTGAGGTGATGCTAAACTTTTTCTGAGGTGGAAAGAAATAGAAACAAAGTGAATAGCAACAACAACAAAAAATGTTAATAAAACATATAAACAAAAATAATAACAACAATAATATATTACTTTATTTAGGAGGAACTTTGTGAAACATCAACTCAGGGTGATAGAAATAAATATGGGTTATATTTGAAAACCACAATTTTAACTTTACCTGTTAAGTTTGTTTGCCAGACTGCTGTTGGACATTTCAACAGAATCTCTTGACAGTAACACCTCAAGTTTTTGCATTTCACCATAAAAATGTAAAAATTCCTGATATACTAAAATAACTATCTATGTATGGAAGCCAGGAGCACGGTGAAGCAGTGGTAATAATTATATGAGGATACTTACATTTTACAGTCTGAAACTGCAATTTTTTAATTAATAACTGTAATTATTTCATTAAATTTGCAAAACTGTGAGTGCTGCTGTTGCCCACCAGCCCTGTGACCATTTTCCAGGTTCCACTGGCCCTTTCCAATCCCTTCCCTTCAGGAAGAACAATAATTTTTCACATGAGGTCTAAAAAGCCCCAAATACTTTTCCTTGACGTGCTGGATCACAGCTCTGCATAGATGATTATTCTGTTGGCAAAAGCATAAAAGAGACAAGCTGGAGAAACATTTTTAAAACTAAGACCCTGAATTAGAAAAAGTACAATAATTTTTCCATGAAAAATGGCATAATCCTGCAATTTGTAAGAAGCCATTAAGGGAAGTCAAAGCTCTTGTTCATTTTTATTTGTTCTGTTTTATTCCTTCTTTCTGTTTTGATAGGAGAAGAATCAATTCTACAACGCAAATTCATTCTACATTTACATAAAATCATTCACAAACTTGATTTTTAACTCTGGAATTAAATATATCTTGCGGTTAGGAATTACTGGAATATTATTTCTGCATGTAAGTAGGTACTGGATGAATTATTAGCTAGTTTATTTATGAGTAAAAATAATCAAAAGCAATAAATTGATACTTAAAGGCCTACACAGCAGAAATTTTTGATACTTATTCTTTTAAAAATTCCATCACCATGCTGATAATTTTTGATAATTTGGGATAACAGCTATTTTTTCTGCAAGTAGAGTCATTTGTTGCAGCAAAAAGAACAAGGACATCTAGAAAAATTATGATTTCCAGGATCACAAATAAAATAAATTCAATGTTTCCCCTTTTCACTTATTCACCTTTCGGTTTTTTTAACTTGGGGAATCCACAAACTTAATCATAAAGCTTTCTTCTGTGCTGCAATATTTGGTATTTCTTTGATTGTTTTTTTGTCTTGTTTGTTTTGTTTGTTGACTTCCTATAATTAAAGCCATATAGTAAAAGAATCGCCAAAATTCCTCACAATTTCACATTGCGTACTGCAGCTGTCTTTACAAACACAAACACGAGTTCAAAACTGTATTTACCCATAATCCTGTGAACAGGTAAAGCACATAAATCACAGAGTGCCACTAACTTTGAACAGTTTACCTAAAAATTAAGAATGTGTTTGCTAAAAAATGTATTATGAATGTTAAGAAAGTAAAGACTCAGTTTCTTGTATCCAAAGCGTATTCCATACATAACTAAGGTTTATTGAATAGAGGTACAACATTATTAGATTCTGATCTCTCTGCTGGTAGTTTGGGGTGAATCTGCAAAAAAAAAAAAAAAAAAAAAAAAAAAATACATATATATAACCAGGGTTAATTAGGCAGCATTGGAATATGGTATCATATTTAAAGCAGTATCTACTACAGACAACTTTACTTTCTAATGTTCTGGCAAGAGAAAAGAATGGCTAAAGCCTGAAAATTGAGCTCTTTTCTCTTTTTCCATTTTTTGACTGATAAGAAATGCCATCAACTGTACAGGAAAGCTGAGGAAGCAAGGAATTTTTTATGCAAAATCTCAGCATCATCAGAAATCATCATTACCTTGGCTCCCATAGTGAACAGTATTACTGCAGAAGCAACTATATAAAAACCAAATAAGCTTCCCTGAAGACAAGACCCCAAATCCTTGCAATTTCCCTGTCATATGCAAGATTATCATCTACTCATAAATATCCTACAGGGAAGCCAAAGGATCTCAGTCTGGTCACGTTTTACGGATATGCACCATATGGATGAAGGGGAAATGTCTATAGTGACAAAAGAAATCACTGAACAAACAAAATGTTATCTCTGGGGTCCAAAGACAGACTAATTTACATAAGAAATGAGTCACACAGTTTAAGAAGAAGGTTAATTTAGCATTTCAAAAGTTGAACCAAGAACATGATCAGTTCCATGAGCTAAAGTCTCCAAGATTAGAAGGCTTTTTAAGTCATATTAGCAGGTTTAACCAGAAGACTTTAGGGAATTAATATAGGCATCGCTGAATAAATTCTATGAGCAGTCCATTCTAGCTTTAGATTCTGTAAATGTAACAAAAAAGGCTTAAGGATGGTGGCTGCTTTGACAAACCAGAGCACTGCTCATGGAACATGGCCCCAAAGTTAATTGCAAGCATAAAATATTTTGTAGCTCTTGCCAAATATTTGCCTAAGAGGTTTCTTTGCTTTGGATAGACTGCTTAACATTTTCTCACTGTGCTGTCCTTTATAATTCATACATAAGTATCTATAAACTATAGAAATATGGATAAATTAACCAAAAATTACTCTGAATCCATATCTGGATACACTCAGACAGAATAAGAGGGCTGTATCTTTTCATGTCTGCTTATCACTAAATGTGATTAATGATATCAGTGAATCTGAGAAGGTCTGAAGGTCTAGTGATGCAAAAAATGCAAAAACATTTGAGCTTTGCTGAACCTGCCCATAACTATCTGATCCATAAACTGGGTTGGAAATTTGATAAACAAGCTCTCCCAGGAGAAATCCCAGGACTGATTTCAGTCTCCTAATATATTTTTCAATGCCCTATTTAATACCATTTCCATGCTTAATATCTTTAATTTGCTTTCTTTTTGAACTTCATCCTTCAGGAGAGTATATTTTTATATAAATATACACCAACAGATCAGTGTGTTTCAACGGAGTTTTATCCTTCCTCTGGTATTCTTACAGATGCATGGCACAAAGATAAATAAATGTCATCTAAATCCCAAAGGACCATCTGCTCTGGATTCTCGAGCCTATCTTTGCTCCTGAAAGAAAAGACAAGATTACTAGAAGTGATATCAACAAAGAAAACACAGAGGGTCAATAGCCTTGGCCATAGAACACGTACGAGCCTTCAGCAACACTTTGTAGCACTCACAAAGCTGCACTTTGGCTTTGCAATGGAGTTCCAGGCTGCTTTTGTTTTCTCAGGGATCCACACACTTGCTTCAGCCTGCCTTGAACTTTGGTTGTGCTGCCAATTTTCTCTGTGGCTCATCCTAACACCATCCATCTTTCTCAGCAAGAGAGAAATTCCTTGTTCAAACTTCCTGGTTCCTCTGCTTCTTGGTATTCCTGAAGAGCCTACACAAACTCTTTCCGTAGTTGTAAAAGTTTTAAAAGTTATTAGATGGCCCAGTCAGATTCTGATATAACACAAACCACTTAATGTCATCAAATTATCTTCTGACAGACAACAATCACTTTTTATTCATACTCTTGAATGACTGAGGATTTCAGGAGACTGAGGAGTTGTCACAGTTTTTGTAGTTCGCTGTAATTATTTTCCATGTTAAGGATTTGTGCTTTGTTTTGAATTTATATCAATCCATTTCTAAATTTCAACGATTATGCGTGATTAAAGGTTCTTTAGCACTTGGCATTTTCTTCAGAGAGAGTATTTATGTGCTCTAATGAAGTCAGTTCTCAATCTCCTTGTGAAAATCCAAATATTTATCACACTCTGGCATTTCTTAAGTCTTCAAAATCCTTTATTTGTGCCTGCTGTCTGCTCATTTTTTCATCTTTTTAATATCCTTCTAAAATCACTGAGCATTCTCACTGAGTACATGGTATTTCAGTACTGGGCTCACAGATGTCACAGGAAAGCTACTGTTAACTTTCATTTTTAATTAATTAATCCCTGCTTTGTACATGAGGAATCACAGTCACTTTGCGCAGAAAGCTTGATTTTCTTGACTGTGCAACTCTTAGATCCTTAAATTTTCATTCTGCATGACTGATATTCATTGCTCCATGGTCTCCAATACTTTATTCAGTGTGTTGATTTGTCTGAGAGACCCAAAATTATCAAGTAAAACAAAGATGTTCGTGTGACTGGTGTATCCCTTTTTTATTTAATAGAATGCAAATCCTTGGGTCACCTCCACATTCCACCAGGAGTAAATTCAGATCTCTCTCTGGGTGACTGATGGGCATATTCCCCAACTCTCAGGAATATTTGCTGTGAACATCTCCATCTCAGTGTTTTCTTTCACCTCCATCTTTTTGACTGTGAATTTAACCTAGAAGACCTCCAGGAGTTCCTCTTTGCTCTGACAGGAGAACAGCACAAGGGATGAAGCATTTGTTGAGGTCTCTAGATAACACCACAATGATGGGTAACTTCACATTTGCTTTTTTATGAAGGCTAAGAAGAATTCTGTCCTTTCCACTTCTCACTGCTCTGACAAACCAAACCCATCAAGAACTCACCTGGATGAAGTTATGTGTGACATCAATAAATACACAGAAGCACATTTGCTAAACCACTGCAACCCTTAAAAGCTTGGGAGAGAAAACTGCACCAGCAGCAGCTGAAAACAGGTGGCATCATGACAGTTATGTTTTTTTCTGAATTCAATTTAGTTCCATTAAAAGTCCATCAAATGCTGTATCATTTCAGCCATGAGGTAAAACTCGGGCCTGGTAAAGATTTCTTTTCTTTGTTCCATAATTTTATCATTTACACCTCAGTCATCAGAATACACAAATGACCTTACAGATATGCAAGTCACAGAAAGCATCTGGCAGCTTTATGCTCAACCACCCTTCACAGCAGGTATCATTCACAAAATAACATAAGCACGCCTTGGGGCACTGCTGTTTGCACCAGCAGCTGCATTAATCTCTCTATAAGGAATGCAGATTTTCATGGATTTTAGTTGGCTATAAAACTTACTTTCATACTAGCACTGCCTGACTGTCATGAAGTTTTTAAAACATATTTTAAAATAGAAAATAAAATTGACAGATTTCAAAGAACAAGAGCACCAGCTGTACGCAAGTATCGAAATCAGGCAAGTTCTTAAATTCAGTGCACAGCCTGAGTTATAGGATATTTTATTATTTATTTTCTAAGCAAAGTGATAAAATCATAGAACAACAGGATGGTTTGGGTTGGAAGAGACCTTTAAGATCATCCCATTCCAACCATGTGCCACAGGCAGGGACACCTTCCCCTGCCCCAGGCTGCTCCAAGCCCTGTCCCACCTGGCCTTGGACACTTCCAGGGATCCAGGGGCAGCCAGGTCTTCTCTGGGACATTTATTCATGTTTTGTTTTCAGCTGTTCTACAGTCACAGAGTAATTTTACATTTGCTTCAGTAGAGGGGCTCTCTTGACTGCCATGACATTTATTTGTCCCGCAAAATTAGGGTCCATGAGATTGAAACTGAATTTGCTCATATAATTATGACACTGATTAGACCTGCCCTGGCTGTGATCATAACAGAGCCCTAAGAGCTATTTGGTGGAGTTGTCTGCTCACCATCTCTCTATAATGTTATTTTTTTCAGTTCTTTCTGGCTGCCATGTAGTTTATGAATTCAGTTCTTTTGCCAAACCCAGCTGGTGTCATTTGGGACACTCTAGGACACTCGGTGTGGCTTGCAGCCGCAAGTCCAGAGGGAGAGGGATGTGTGTTTTTCTCCACAGTCTAAACTTGAGGAGGTGCCACAGCTCTGCTGCTGTGTTTGGAGTGGCTCCAGATCCCTGGTTTGCAGCAACTGCCTCCAGACTCTCACCGACATCTACTTTTAGATGTAGCAAAATCTGCAAGCTGAGCCCCACCCCAAAATTTGAATGTTTCGCCTAAATCAAGAGAAGTACTAAACTGTACAATGATAAAAATAGCAGGAACTTTTGGCCTAATTCTGGTTATAGCCTGATTTTTGAGTCAGGAAGTGTTTCAGTGTTCATTTTTCCCCACTGAATATGTGGAAGAGTGGATATTCCAAACACAGGCTACTGTTCATTGCTTGATTAAAAAGCTCCACTTCCCAGTGCTGTGTGTTTGCACATTTATTCTGGTTGAAGTAACTAAAAAAGAGTCACCAGCAGATAGAAAATACAATATATTTAGTTTCCTTAAATGACCCATCTTCCTGGGACATTTCTGAACAATCACATAGTCACAGCCTCTTTTTGTGACTAGTAAAAATGGTTAAAAGGACTTATACTCAAAAATACCAGATTGTGATTAAGATTTTTTTTCTCATGAGCCTTTTCTTCAGGCAGCTGCATGGCTGGGATTTTCCCCAGAAAGTCTTGATATAAATGAGCTTCAAAGTCACATGTGAATAAAGAGATAAGAGACAAGGTTATTTTGGAGAGTTGAAAGTAGAATATTGCTCTTCCCTATATAAAATCACAGTTCAGCAAATCAGGCTATTGGGGTCTGGAAGAAAAGTCTTTCTTTCCGTTCTCCCTATTTTCTTCTCACTTGCCTTTCTATAAAAATCCTCCAAAACTTCCCTGAAGTTAATGAAATGTCACCAGAGTAAAAGGAATCAATTTCAGGCCATTTATGTTGTCTCACATTTGATCTCTTTCTTGATGTTTTACTTGTCTTTTGTCTTCCTTTCTTATTTCCCAGGAGAACAAAATAAGCAGGATCAGAGCCCAGTTCATCACTGGATTTTTTTACACCAGCATAAAGCCATTTATTTCAGTGCTTTATGCAGGTATGAAATTTGATTTATAATGTTTGGATGTGCACATCCACAAAGTGATAAGTTACAAAGGAAGCACGTTAGAGAAAGGGTAATGAGATGAGATTCATGATGTTATTTTTCAACTTAAAGTTTGTTAAGGATTTGTTTCTTATTAAATGCCTGAAAGGCAGTGTATCAAATTTAAGATTTCAGAATTGAAATAGAGAAAGATCTCTAACTGTCATAACAACAGCAGATAAAGTATCAATAATTTCTGTTTTGAATGCAATCTGAAATTGAATTTCTTTCATTCTATGACTAAGTTGATAACAGCAAAATGAAACATTCCAATAATGTACATTCCATATTTCTGAGAATAAATATGATTTCTTTGTTGAAAACCCTGAAAATTGGCACATTTCATGTACAGAGACATTGAAGTATTAAAGGAAGCGGTGATTTGCAATCAGAGTAGAGTACAACTTCAAATTAAAATTACATTATTAATACGGTCCATTGCCTCTGCCCATTCCTTCTGTTATTACCTATAAAGTTGGTTTTGTTTATGCAGTTTTTGTTCATGTTCATGTTCAAGTAGTTTAAAATGTAAGTTCAGCAATGTATTCCAGACACAACCTAGCTTTGGTATTCCTCAGATGCAAAACTCCTCTGAAATGTTTTTGAATAATCTTTCTTTCTAAACTAGGTACAAAGAAAATCTCTTCTCCTGCTGTTGTTTGTGCCAGTAAACTCAGCAGCACTGGAATTATATCCAGAGGAAAACTCTATTTGGTTTAAGAACAACACAAGAACTTAACTACAGCTCTAAGATGTAGCTTTGATTAACTTCTGGAGACCAGATCTGGTTAATATTTTAATTAAAATCTTGCAAAGGAAAACACAAGTCTGGGGGAAAAAAAATGGAGGACATATTCCAAACAGATTTTACCTTTAAAATCCAGTGTGGAGCATACAGTCACAAAAAAAATTTAGTTTTAAGCATACTTGGTTTGGGTAGACTTTTGGTAAAGTGCTTTACTCTGTATTTCTAAGGGAAAAGACAAAAGACAAGGTTTATAATTCTCATCACCAAAGCATACTTGAATAATACAGAACAATCATCTGAAAAAAACAAAACAAAACAAAACAAAACAAAACAACAAAAAACCAACCTCAAAGGATTTGGAGAAATTATCTGATGGCATCTGCTATAATGCCACTTCCAAAAGGTGAATCATTTAGCATTCTGCCAATGCAAACTCTGTAGAAAACTTTCTTTGAATATCTCTAGCTGGTGGATATGTTTTGTTAAACTTTTAAAAGGTATCAAGTAAATTTAACCTTTTGTTGTTGTTGTCGTTCTTTGGTTTTTTTGGTGGTTTTTTTTGTTCTGTTTTGTTTTGTTTCCCCTGCAGGACAAGTTACTGCTGGCATTTAAACATCTGCATAATTTAAACCCAAGCTTAAAGACAATGACTTCTCACATGCTTGAGTACCTCACTAGGCTGGGACCTATAGGCCTAGTCCAATTTAAAACTGACTTTTCATTCATTTTAATGAGTATGAGATTGGATGCTGTGTGAATTTGTTTCACCACTGTCGTCTCCCGGCAGTTCTCCCTGGGGACTGAGTGCAAATACTTGAGATTCAACATGTGTTGCTTATCACTTTCAATTAGAAAATGTGCCATGTTTCCTGTCTTCCTGCTTTTTGAATGGGTAAACACAGAAGGACTTCCCACAGGATGCCTTTCAGATTTAAATCTCACCTTCCTGAGATGCTCATATGAGGATTTGATTTTCATTTGCTGTGAACATTTGTGCCAGTAAAACTTTATTGTCTGGATGAGCGCAGAAAGTGAGCAGAAAAGACATGTGAGAATTTGAAATCTTTTGCTGTAAAATCTCTTTTACATCTTCTACTATGGATGATGAGCAGATGAGGGTTGGCTGCAAGAACCAGGCAGAGAATTTAATTTTGCCAGTCACATTTTTCAATGGATTAGTTGAAATTTCTCTAAATCCTGGAGTGCTGAGTATTGTACGAAGGCCAATATAGAAGAAAATCTTTCAAGATCCTAGGATTCAGCTCAGAGTGACAACATAAATGGCAGCCAGTACCATACACACAAAGGAATTGAGGGAATTAAATGACAGCTGACAGAAAATGTTTGAATATGCAGGAAAGCTGGGAAAGTAGTAAGGCCATTTTCTGTTTAAACTCTCACATTGCACAGATGAGAATTGTTAAAGAGCTGCCACATTCAGCATCGGTGGTTCAGTTTCAGTGGTGAGAAAAGTTCTTGTGAAGTGTTATAAGCATGCATGAGTTGTATGCTAAATGGTTACATTTGATGATAAAACTTGTGAGTAAATACATAAAAATGTTTTCAGAAGAAAAATTTCTCCCCAAACTGGGATTAAATGAGATAGAGCTTATATTTATCCCTAGGCACAAACGTAACATAGCACAAAATCCTATAGAAATAGTTACAAGCCTAAATAATCAGTTCACTTTACAGACAACCTAATTAATCATGTGGTGAGGATGTTTGTGTCTAAAACTGAAGGAAATTCCCTTCAAACTTGAATAATTAGAAGCTGGAGCACAAGGGCATAGATGGGGAGAAAAGATGAAGATCTGCTTCTGTGGAAATAAAATCCTAAAAGATGGGTTATCAATCCAACAGGACAGATTCCCTAGCACAAGAGCTACCTTTTAAATTAGCTTCTGTAAATTAACCAGCTCAACTAAACATTGGCAGGATCTTATCACCATAATGCACAATAAAGTCTACACCATTAAAATTCTACTGAAGGAAACTTAGCGTGAGATAAGGCAGACATGAATGATCATTTAACATTAATCCTGATGACAACCATTTCCACTTTGCTATTGAAATTCCCTCCTTCCTACATTTTCATTTCCAAATACAATGCAAACAGTATGCTGTCATCAATCACTTATACATCCACCATAATTTTTATTTAAAGCCCTGTATCTTAAATATATAAGCCAATGAAGATAATTTATCTTCCCTCTTGCTTTCCACTCTCACTAAAGGAAAGGAAAGGTAGGGTAAGGTAAGGTGGTACAGAGAGGTAACAGGTAAGATATGGACTTTTAGGGGTTAGTTGGTAGTTAAACACTGACTTTTGCATTCAGCATTCATTCATGGATCAATCACAGATGTTGACAACAACCAAGGTTTGTCCCAGACCAGAGATATATTTGTCTGGCACAGCATCCCTGAATGTGCTTATATTGTTACAAACTATGTCTAAGTCAGGATGAGCCACCTTGGTCACCTCTGCAAAGTGATTCTGAGATCAGCTTTGTCCCATGTGGCGTCAGGTTGTCACAGGAACACAGAATCACTGAATGGTTTGGGTTTGAAGGGATCTTGAAGACCATCTAGTTCCAACCTCCCTGCCATGGGCAGAGACACCTTCCACTACACCATGATCCTTGCTGCTCATGGTCCTGAATTCCCTTCACCCCTAAGTGTAAGGAGTTAGGATTTCAGTCATCACAGGTTTTGGGACTTTTACTGAAAATGAGGACTTTATTCTGAAATCTCCTTCACAGATCAGTGTAATGGAACCACTGAAATTTTTGCTTAGAACATGATTTGGTAAAAATGAGATTTTTTTTTTTCCCTTTCTTTTTCCTGGAAAAAACAATCTAATACAGCTATTGCAGGGAATAATTTTCTAAATGAAGACAGCATTTCATTCAGTCTCCATCAGAAGATGCAACTGGGGGATTTCAGAAAGTGAGTAAAGTAATAAATGACAAGGAAAGAAAATAAAGCCAGTATTTTTATCACAATTCACAGTGACAATAGAAATATATATATGTAAAATGATTTGAAAATTAAGCCCATATAACAGTGGCTCTGAAAGAAACATGAACTAAAAATTACAATAAAAAAAAGGATAAAATGCAATCCTTATGCATGGAAGGAAGAACAAGGGCTCAATCAACTCCTGCAAATGCAAATCAAGACATTTAACATTTTGAAGAAGAGCAATATAGTGCAGCAGGACGAATTTGTAGACAAGAACACATTCTGGGGACCTGATGGATTCCACCTGAAAAGCAATTCACTTATGCTAACCTCAAAAGAAATATTTAGAATGAGTCATGGCTCCATCTGGCTTCTCTGCATACAGAACAGGTACGGGTAGCCATGAACTTTTCATCTTAAAATATCAAGAGAACAAATCCCTGTCAGAGGCATTCTGAGATTACCTACGAGAGCAAAAATGTGTTGCTAACAGAGTACTTATACTGGTTGCAATCATGCCCCATGAATTTAGATCCCAGGAATTTAGGTCTTACATTCTTAAGCGGTGTCAGAATAAAACTAGAATAAAAAATTTCCTATAGCTAAGAGGAATTTGGATTGGATTGTCATATGTATTTTAGCCAGACATAAGAGTAAGAGTAGGGAACAAAGGCTGATCAAAACAAATCCCCATGATCCTTCAAATATTTACCTTTATAGTTATTAGAAAGTTTCACTTGTCAGAATTCACACTGAGTTACTTTGTGACAAATGATGCACTAATCACCTGCTGTAATACACAAAATGCCATTAATACCCACCAAGGATGAGATATATTTGATATGTTTGAATGAACAACTGTAATCATCTCCCTAAGCCCTCCAAAATGAACCATGCTGTAAATCTCTGCTCCTGGGCTGACCCATGCAGAAGGAAGACTTGTGGGAAAGAAAATGTGAGAAAGAGCAGAGAAATTAAGAAACACAGTTTTCAACAGCACATGGGATGGCCAAAAAAAAACCCCACCTGCCCAGAAGTGTCCAAATCTCCAGGGAAGAGTTAAGATCTGTCTCCTCATTGACTGTCATTACTGGGTATAAGCCTTAAATGACAAAACTGAGTATCTGCCTGTCTGCCAGGTGTCTCTGTGATATCTCCTTCCTGTGGCAGCATTGTCAGACCTCTGGCATTCATCTGGGTCCTGATTAACCTCACACCGAGCTGCCACCTTGTGTGACACCTTAAGGCACCCCTTCAGCCAGCCATAAATACTGCAGGGCTTCTAATATGAATATTATAATGCTTCTCCACCAGGAGAGGCATGTGCTTTTCTATTCCATGTAATCACATCATTGTGAATCCAAGATATCTGGTTTATAACCTGATTTTTTTTTTTCTTTACTGCAGCATATTAATAGATCTACGCAGACAAGGTAAATTTCCTCCTTTTTTCTTGTGTATATATGTATCCTGCCTGTGTGTTCTTCTCATCTTTATGAAGTTAGGTCATGTCTTTCAGATAAGGTTGGTAAAAAAGCTCACATTACAAGTCTTTGCAATTCTTTTAAGAAGAGAATGTTTCACAAGAAAATGGCAGTTTCTGTGGAATGTCATTTAAGGAAAGTGTTCCAGACTGACACATATTCTTTTTTGACAAAATTTAAATTGCTGGCATAAAGATATTAATGTAGAGAAATATATATCTATATGTAAGTTTATTTATTTCAGATGTAAGATATGTAATATATACATATTTGTCAACACATATTCACATAAATAAAGAGCCAAAGAAGAAAAGAAGAAAAAAAAAGGAACTGTTTTGCATAATAATGTAATGTCCCAGGCTATGAAAACTACATTTCAAATCTTCTTCTACATCAGACCTATCTATTCCAGGACAAATATCCATGGTAGAGTTAAGTTCATTTTATCTGCTGCACCTTTTTTAATTTATTTATTCACAGTTCATAAATTAAACCAAAAAGCTCTTGTTTTCACCTCAGTGCAGAAGGGATTTTTTTTACCTCAATTATTTTTTGTCATGAAAAAGAAAAAAAAAATCTCTACTATTGAGTGATATTAATGTCCAGCATGGCAAACTTTGACCCCTTCCACTTACAATCATACCTTTTATTTTCTCCTTGCTATTTTTTGTTATTGATTTCCATTTTCAATCAACAGTGAAAAGTGTCTCTTAAGGTACATATTATTTTATAAAGCACATACATTTTTACAGTAGATTTACTTCAGTGTGTGGCTTTATGTAATCAAAGGAAAACATAATGACAATATTTGTCATGACAAACAAACCAAGGAAAATGAGGATTATTTAAATAGAAATAGACCATATAAATTTCTAAATGAAAAAATTAATAAAATAAAAAAACCAAAGTAACAACAAGAACAAAAATTTGGCAAGACAGAGCTGCAGAAACTTTTCAAAAATATCACAGGATCCTTTTCTGTGTGAGAGATTGCTGCACTGTCAGGGAATGAGCCTGTCCTGCTGCTACCGATGTTCAGTCTCACAGGATGCTCTGCAGCGTGCAGACATCGAGGTGTTTGATGTCACTGTGAGTAAACCAAACTAATTACTGCCAGCAACATGTTCCCCTGCTTTGGTTTTTCCTTAGGATCCATTAAACATCAGTTCAGCCACACACTCAGAGAGGTCTCTGAGAGTGAACCCAAGACCTTGTCAGAAACACGTGGAACACCCCTGGCTCAGGGGCACCTCAGCCCAGCCACTTCTCAGAAGCATCCCAAGAGGTGCTGATAACTCATTTGATATTTAAAATTAATCCATCATCCTGGGCAATGCAAACCAACAGGGAGAAGACAAGAAAAAGGTAAAAATTGCATATAGACCTCAGAATTATTCTACAAGCTCACAAATTAATGAACAAGATTTGAGGTAGAGTTAGAGGCCCAAAGGTATTTGATTTACTGGCCCCATAGTGCTGGAGAACAGTGAAGCTGAAAGCACAGTCTGAAATCTTCATGTAGACAGCATTAAATACACGCAGCCAAGTGCTATATTTAAGTATTAGAGAAATATTTAATTTTCCAGTGTCTCTTAGGGCTAGTAAAATTCATATCTGCAAAATCACTGAGAACATTCAATCAATTAAAGATAGATTTGCAATCTCCATCAATAACATCTCCCTCTCCTTTATTTTTAATTTTAGAGATTAAAGTTTCCCCTGTGGAAACAAAAAAAAAATCCTCCTCATCAGCCTCTTGATAAATAGGTATATTCTCCATCCATTGAAGGCTGCTCATTTCTCCTATCAAACAGATTCTGTTGAATCATGTTGAATCATGTTTTCATGTTGTTTTGAAATCAGCATGCAGACATGGAATTAAAAAACTCCACATGCTGTGATTCTCAGTGTTCTTTGATCACGTCTCCATGGGTATTTTTCTAGGGTCACACAAAAGGTCTGACTTGGTGAGGGAGGAAAAAAAAAAGAAACCATAGAAGGGATGCTATTCTGGCTGAGAGCACAGGAAGCTCCTGAGAGAACCAACTTCAGTTCCCCCTTTATTACAATCTGGCCTTGTTCCTGTAGGCAAATCTTATAAATGAGACTTTCTAAAAGTGTTTTATTACCAACAACTGGGGACAGACACTCAAAAGTGCTTCAAAAATAGGAGGCTACAGACACAAAAATCCCTCAGCCTAGAGGTCTTTTGTAACTTTGATTGTTAAACTCAGTTTTGCTATCTTTTTTGAAATCAGTTGAGGATACCTGGGTTTATTGGCTGTCCCTTTGTTTTCCCTATTTGTAAAATAGAGATAAGAAAATAAACTCCAGCTCAGGGCAAGGATGACATCATTAATTCTGGGAATGCTTTTCAAGATTTTTGGACTGAAAGCATCCACAGGTACTCTTCATTCACGTACATACCCAACCCCAGCTAATCCCTAATTTAATCCCCGATTCTAAATGTTCCAGGGTGCTTACTTGAAACCTCTCTGAATCTCTTTTAAGACCTTTGACATGGTCCCACACAACATCCTTGCTGCCAAGTTGGAAAGATACAGGTTTGATGGATGGACTATTTGATGGATAAGGAACTGGCTGGATGGTGACACCCAAGGAGTTACAGTCAATGGCTGGTGCAAGTGACAAGTGGTGTCTCCCAGGGTCACTACTGAGACCAGATCTGTCCAAAATCTTCATTAGTGATGGGGCAGTGGGAGATAATGACAATTTGTGGGTGGCACCAAGAGGAACAGTGCTGCTGGTTCTGTAGAGGGAACTGTTGCCATCCAGAGGGACCTGGGCAGGCTGGAGAAGAAGAGAGGTGTGAACAGTGTGAAATTCAACCAGGCCAAGTGCAAGGTCCTGCACCTGCACCGAGGCAGTTCCAGGTGTCCATAGGGATTGGGTGAAGAATGGATTGGGAATTGGCCCATGGAGAAGGAATTTGGGATGTTGGTGGATGGAGAATTGGACATGAGCTGGCAGTGTGCACCTGCAGCCCAGAAATCCACGGTACCATGGGCTGTGTGAAAAGAAGCCTGGCCAGCAAGTTGAGGGAGGGGTTTGCTTGAAGAAGGCCCATGTTTTGGTTTTGAAGATCCATTTTCATTAAATTCTTAAGAGAAGGGGGGCTTTTCTAGATGGAGGAGATTCTGCATGTTTCAAATGTCAGCTACCTCATATGTATGGAATTTGAACAGTGCCTAAAAAAATACGTTCTACAGTCATATAATTAGCATTATTTTTTACATAACAGAAATGTAAATAAAAGAAAAATCTATCCTATTAAAGATGGATTCCTGTATTTCTGTGCTTATACCTACTGAACGTTGTGGTGAATTGCTCTAAAACAAGGAGTTCCATAACTTATTTGTTATCCTTCTCTCTGCTTTTATGCCCTCATTTCTTGTGCATTTAATTTACCTATAATAATTTAAAGATAAGCCAATGAAGAAAAACAAAAAGCAAAACCACCTCAGCTTTCGTAACAATAGGTTTATGCCACGAAAGATCAAAATCATTAAGCAATATAAAATTGCACTATATATTATTAATGTATCTATAATTAATCCACCCAAGCAGTGCCAACCAATGATAAGTTTTTCCACCACAGCCCTCACAAAGGTTGCTTTGTTAATTAAAAGCAGAAAAGGGCTTTTTTAAACTATTTTTTTTTTTTTAATGGAGACAGTACAGCTCTGCCCTGATCACAAAGCAGGGTGTGTAGCAGGAGTCTCAACATGCTGTTTCTTCAGAGAGAATTTATTAAGATGAGGTGTATTTTTTGTTGCTGGACCTTGTTTCACAGAAACAATAAACTCCAAACCCAAGAGCAGGTTGCAATGTACCCAACTATGGCCATTCAGTCAAATCATAACAAGATCTGTATGGTCCTTTAGAGAGTTTTACAAAGAGCAATTCCAATGAAAAGACTTTAGTTTGTTTGTTTCTCCGATTTAAAAAAAAATCTGAAAGGTTTAGACATGTTGCAGTGATAAAACAAAAATATTGGTGTTGTTTTGGGTGCGTTCTGATATTCCCTCTCCATTCTCCTATTTGGCATCAATTTTTCCGATAAAAAATTGAGGTTATTGTTTTTCAGCAATTTTATCTAGTTCAACATATTTTCCTCTGCCCTGGGGAAGACACAGCTTGATATACCATTCATCTAGAAACAGCACTGGTTGGCCTTATGCAGCTCTGTATGTGAAATATTCAATTCCTTTCATCCAGCTCAAACAATTGCCCATTAAGACCCATTAAGTTAGAAGGAAAACCACTTGGGAAAAAAAAAAAAAAGGAGCAAGGCCCCAGACAAACAGAAAATATATGTCCATATATATAAATTATTTATAGAACTACTTTTAAATTAAGTGTCCTCCATTTAGAACTAGATACTTATCTGGCTGCCAAGGTGGGATGCAGCCTTTTCTGTGCTACTACGCTTTAATAACACTACAATGATAATTAAAACAGAGTGAAACAGTAAGCTTTATAAATAAAAAGAAAACAACATCTTAGTTGGTTATATTTCCTCCTTTATTGTGATTCTGACACAAATGAAGACAAGATATATTTTATTCATTTTCTATTTTCTCTTCAGGTTTTGCTTTATGGCCCTCAGAGATACAGGAGTGTGCATGTAAAGAAGTCCATAAATTAAACCAAACTGTGTTTACAGTAATACTACTACATCTTTACTATGTGTTCACTTAATGTGAGCAAACTACAGTTTTCATGGTAGTTCATTTGCATTTCCAGCCCCGCAGTTTCACAGGTATTTTGAGATATTAGTACTTTGCTCCTGTGAACTGCTACAGTGAAGGGAAAATCTATAAAAAAGGAAGAATAACATGCTCTGAGTTTTCTCATCTCGATCATTTCCCTTCAAGTAATTTTCATAGACTCATAAAACCATAGAGCAGTTTGGGTTAAAAATGACCTTAAACATCATCTTGTTTCAACACCCTGCTATGGGCAGGGACATCTATTTTGTACTATTTGGATAAAGTTTTGCCAACAGGTGGAGATAGGGAATCTGAATCTGTCTACAGCCTGCTGCTTATGATTAGCAAAACAGTTGGACTACGAAGAAAAGCCCTGGGTTTGGGTCCTTGTCCATGAAATTACAATATTTTGAACCTCCAGTCGTAAAAATTACAATTTTATGTCCATCACAACCATGTGCTGCTCTCAGTGGGTTATTATAGACAATCTTCAAAGAGCAGAATCATCTGGTAAGAAAAAATTGAAAAAAAATATACTTTTCCCTCTTCTCCAGAGGTGTTAGTAGACTCTGGATCAAGGATGAGGACAGAAGGATTTTCTTTTGGACCTTTGGTTTGTTTTAATGAGTGACCAGGACAAGCATTTCACACCAACAGGCACCAACCTATGGAGCTAAGTTTTCATTCTGCACCTGCCTTTGTTCTCCTCAGTTCCTGAGGAATTATTTTCCAAAAGAGTTAACTGTAGGTGACAAAAGTTTCAACAGAAGCTGTTCAGTAAAAGATACAACCAGGTACAGCCCTTCAATCCCCAAAACGTAAGATGTCATCCAAACGTCTGAGTGATGCTCTAAACATAATGGGATTTGTGGTTAAGCTACCAGTGATGGCAAAGGGAGAAGGAATCATCCTGTGCCTTCTGCTGCTGGAAGTCATCCTCACCTATCCAGTGCAGTGTCCAATAATGTTATATAGAGAATCATGGAGTACTCTGAGCTGGAAGAACTCACAAGGATCATCCAGCCCAGCTCCTGGCCCCGCACAGACACCCCAACAATCCCACCCTGGGCATCCCTGGCAGCACTGTCCAAACTCTCCTGGAGCTCTGGCAGCCTTGGTGCCCATTCCCTGGGGAGCCTGGGCAGTGCCAGCACCCTCTGGGGGAAGAACCTTTTTCTAGTTTCCAACCTAAACCTTCCATGACACAGCTTCAGACCATTCCTTCAGGTCCTGTCACTGGAAAGAAAATGAGAAAAAGATACTAACACACTACTGTTTCCTTCATAGGTGCAGTTGTCTTTCCTAAAATACTCTCAAATTTTCATAGACATATTTTTGTGCCAGAAATATTGCTATTATGCCTCACTCGCCCTATAAAGATGATGGGAAGAAAAGTAAATGCTTCATCTCTATATTATGCAGAAATTAATTGAGTGTAAGAAAGTTCTATTGAATCCAGCTAAAAATACCACACTTTCAGTTGTCATCCCCAAGTCATCTGCTTTTTAGGTTCTCATGCAAGTGCAGGAGATTAGTACACACCCCATTTAATCTGATCATGATTGCCTGCCTTCTTAATTAACCTTTATTGGCATGCCTATATTGCCAAGAAAATATACTTTTGAGAAGCCCCATTAATAACACTATTATTTATTAGTTTGCGGCTGTTTGGTTTTTTTTCAGTTTCACCCATCAAATTCTTTAGACAGATAATAAATCTGTGCAGCCTAGGTTTAGTGGTAGGCTGTTTGTTTTGCTGTGTTTTTTTAACAACACATTTGAAAGTTAATTTTCTGAGAAAAGGATACTTAAGCAAATAATCCTTATTTTATGGGAAGAGAAACTGAGGCAGAGGTTTTATGGTTTACCCCTCACTGTACAGGAGTTCTAAATGCTGGGTTCAGTCTGGGTGATAAAACCCAGGAAATTAAAATGCTTATTTAAATTTAAATTCAAATATTTATGAATATTTTAAAAAAATATGTTATTTTTGAGAATTTTGATTTTAAATATTCCCACCTTCACACTTCCCATGCTTCCTTGCCTCCCACTAATCTATCCCTACCTGGTTGTGCGTCAGGCTGGGGGCAATGGGATGGTTCAGATCCCTTTTATTGTCACTCAGGAGTATGACAGTGAAGCCACTGAAGCGCCTGGATAAATGTAATAATAAATGGAGCATTTATTTCCTTGGGTGACATCTCTGCAGCTGATCACCACTGGCCTGAGGACTTGAGACCAGGGAAAAAAAAAGGTTGAAGTGACCCTTGGGTGATCAGTTAATCCTCTCCTCTGTCCTAAGGCAGGTTTCTGTCCCAAGCCTGCCCACAATTCCTAACCCACAAAATAAGATCCTGAAGGCAGTGTTTTGATGTATTTTCCAAAATCTCCCAGAAATCATGTTTTCTTCTTTTTTGCTCTTTTTCTTCTTTGGCATTACACTCTGACTCCATATGTTGCTTCCTTCTACTATAAAGTTAATAAAGAGATCTCAGCAGAACGTCCCCCACTCTTAATTGGATCCCTTCCACTTTCCTTGGGAAGACAGAGCACTAAAGATGATATGTGGCTGATTAGTTGTTCTCAAAGGAGTTTGAATGAACCATCTTTACTATCACCTTGCTCTGCAAAAGCACAACAACCCAGCAAGAGCAACATTTGCCACTCTGCACCCACGATGGATTGCACACTTTAAAAAATTAGCCTGGTTTCACTTTTATTTTTTTTTAATTTTTTTATAGGCCTAGTAGAACACATGTGTTGAATTGAGATTTTCCATTTGCTGCCACCTGAATAATAAACACTGCCCTCCATGTAAGTGAAAATCACAGCTCTGGCCTTATGGGCTACTCCTGAAACAGCCTTGTGAGTGAGAAATCACAGCACATCATAAATCCTACCCAGTATTGAAACTCCTGCAGAGATAACAAGGTGAGAATGAGTCCTGTTTGTTCTCAGTTATGCTATCACATTTATGGCTGCTTAGCCTTTGAAAAACAAGTAAAACATTTTGTATTTCAACCATGATCTGCAAGCAGAAAAAGATGTAATTTAAGAGAGAAATACCACAGTTACCTCTTCAGATTTTCAGACTTTTTTAAATAATGCTGCTGATGAGATGCTGTGCTTTTATTTAGCATGAAACAAGACGTGAGGCAAAGTAGTAAAATTTCAAATGGCAGCCCCAGTAAAGTTTTCCCTAACTACAAATGTAGGGAAAATTGGAGATGACATGGTGGGAAATGAAGAGAAGAAGGAAGCAGCGAGAGTTAACTTTGAACATTTAGTGTTCTAAATTTTGAAATCTGGAGTCCCTTGGACATTTATTGTTCTAAATGTCTTTTGTCAAAATTATTTCTAGTTCCTTGCTGGTGCCATAAGATAAATACAATAAATACTAATGGAAAGGTATCATTACTTTTAAGAAAAATTTGCATACCAAATCAGCGAAGTCTGACAAAGCACTGAAGAACCCTAAATGTTTTTCCCATACACACCAGGAGTTGTATATTACAAGAGGAGAAACAATATTATACCACTGATAAACAACAGGTTTGTTCAGATAAACTAAGCAATGC
Source organism: Pseudopodoces humilis (assembly GCF_049639895.1). Lineage (NCBI taxonomy): Eukaryota > Metazoa > Chordata > Aves > Passeriformes > Paridae > Pseudopodoces > Pseudopodoces humilis. The sequence goes on along the minus strand of NC_142205.1, from coordinate 4,214,778 downwards.
TCCTCCCTAAAGCAGCTTTTTTTTTTTTTCCCCCTGCTCATTGTCAAACTTATGGCTCAAGCCATCCCAGTTATCCTCTGCCTGGACACCACCGAAAGAGGCTGTACATGTTTCATTTCACATGCTTCTATTTGCTGCAATTCAGTGTGCAGAATAAGAAACCACCCATGTTAAATCAGTATCCTTCAGGGGCATTAATTCAAGGGAGTATTGTTATGTTGCTTTTCTCCAATAATTCTGGGTTTTTCCAAGTCCAGCTTGCCCCTGTCAAAGGGGGATTTCAGGAAAATGCAATGTGCTCCATTCAATATGCCACGGTGATAGGGGAGTTGCCATCTGATAGTAAAGACTCCTTCTGTCTTCTCCCCTAGAAGCTGCTACCATATGATCATAAATTACCACTGGTCAGGGACCTGTGAGATGGCTTGTCTATGTGGCTATTTCAGGAATTCTGTAGCACCAAGTAAAAGCAATTGTGGTCTTCCAGTGAGGCTTTTGTGGAATTTGTAGCAGCATATTTCTCATTTTACAGACAGACAAGTTGGTTTACAGGCAGTAAATTATTTATGCAAGGTCAAATAACGTACTAAAGGTTAAAACACGAGCAGAATCCAGAATGTCTCATTGCCATATCTGGGTTTTGACCACGAGAATGTGTATTTGGTATTTGTGTATTTTAGTGGGAAGATTATCAAGCCCACTGAAGAAGCCAAAAGCTCACAAATTGGTTCACACATCCAATTGTCTTCTTTGAAAATACGATTTTCCAGCCTTGCAGTGGCAGAACACTGCCAGATCCATAAAGGCAGCTGGATCCAAAGCTCTTTAGCAAGGCACTGCATGAAACTGAGATAATTAAACATATGCAGCAGCAATACCTTGCTGCTGAACTCCTTTTTACATTCTTAATTCCAGCAGACAAAACATTTTTCATTGGGCAAAGACCCTTTTGGAATAGCAAGGGCTGTTGAAGTGTTTCCTGGACAGATCATCACTCAATTATACATGTCCATTTGCTCAATTCCCTCTCCTTTGTCCTGACATTAATTGTTTCATTTTCAGCTAAACACAGATTAAATTTTCTGTGTCTGAGGAGTGATAGATGGTCACTTCAAGACAAAAAAACTGATTCAGAAAAGCTTGCACAGTGTCCTACCCCATGGATAATTGTTAGCCCCACAGCAGCAGCCTCACATATAGCAGCCTGAAAAATTTCTCTTCATCTATTCTAGAGTTGAGTTTAACTCAGGATAATTTATATCTATGCATGCATATCTCTAAGTTATTGTTTAAGTAAATAAATAGAGAATAGGTCTGAACTACACATTTTTTTAGCAACAGTAATCGGATGAAAGGGTAACTCAGTCTACAGGGAATCATTTCCCCTGTATTAAACAAACAGAAAATAGACTTGTTTAATCAAACTTCAGTAATATTATACAAACTGGGAATCAGAATATTCAGAAATTCAGGTCAATTTTCTTCCTTGTTTCTCCTGATACCTCACATTTTCTACCTGCTATAGCAGGTATGCACAAAAGTAAGGAAAGAACCTCCCTTAGGAGACATTTTTTAACAGTCAGGACCAGAAATGTCATACACAATGAGATAACTGCCAACATAAAATGGAATCTTACAAAAGGTCTTTTCTCCTTTTCACGGAGAAAAAGAAGATATCCATATGCACTCACACCATACGTACATATATGTGTCTGTGTGTGTACACACACGTTTTTTGTACAGAACACCAAACAGCCAGGAATAACTCAAGCAGAGATTAGGTGAGATCTCAGCAGCTAAGCAGTACCAGCTCCCCCAAATAATTTGACTAGGCTCAAAATTAAAGTTGTGTAGCCTTGGGCATGGCATGATCACAGTTTTCATGGAATTGACCACTGGAAACATGCTGTTATGTTGATTTTCACAGCAGATGCCTGGCAGAAGCATTAAGAGGGGACAAAAAATATTCCATAGTTCTGTTTCTGTGTTACCTGAAAGAAGAAACCAGCCCATGGATGGTTTTATTCCCATCATGTTCCTCTGTGGCTGAGGTGTGATGCTCTCACCTGGCAGCAGGAGCCCAGCAGGACATCCCTCCTTCCTGGGAGCCCCCTCAGGTGTGTGCTGAGCAGAAACTCGGCCACTGCCACATTCTGGCTCCCTGCCCAGGCTGGGGTGGGAGCCTGGGGCTGGTTCCACTCAAATTCTTCAAGAGGCCTTGTGGGAATTCCACAGTGCAGCATACAGTCAGGTTTAGGATCATTCAAAGAGCTGATTTCAGTTAAAATACCAACAGAGAAGGGCAGGAGTGGCACAGAAAGAAATTATTATTTTTTGCATTTTCCATGCATACTAATGAATTATTTTAATTAAATCCAGATAAACTCCCAAACACAAGTGTTGTGCTTCAAAATCTTTTATTTCAGAAGTAGTGACATGAATCCCTTTGATTTCCTAATCTCCTCCCCTTCCCCTGCTACCAAGCTGAAACAATTTGATTAATTCACTGTTAATTTGTGATTAGTTCCGCTAATTCTGAAACCCCATGACTTTTTTGACAAAAAAATGCTTTTCAGCTATTCATCACATTCTACTACAGGGCTGTGGGATGGTAAACCACACAACAAAGGTGCACAATTTATGAGAAATGCTGGATCAGCAGGACAGGAACCAACAGAATAGACCAGCATATTGGCCTGGGTATGTCTCAATTGCCAAAGCAGTTCATGCTCATTGAAACACTGCAAATATTTAAATATTCTCTTGCAGTCACCACTTGGCCATGGCTGATCTGGAAAACTTGGTGCATCAAACTAAACTGATCACAGGTGGGTTCAGGGTAAAAAGTTCAGACAGGTGTCATATCTACATGTCATCACAACATGAAGCGTTTCTTTATGAGGAACTTGGTATACTTGACATAACATGGAAGTCTGTAGAATTTTATTTAGTCACAATTGATGCCCATTGCTCAAAAACCTGCAGTTACAACAAATTACCCTTGGTTACCATTCAAGTACACATGGTCTTGAACAAAATCATCCCCCCCCTTAGCCTGCCATGTCCAGGGGCTGATAAAATGTCTTCTGTGATCTCCACTCTTCCAGCTTCTGGAAATGTGTGATCAGAAGATAAAGGCCTCCAGAATACAAAGGAGAGAGGCACATGACAGTATCATTCCTAATTTCTACTCTCACAAAAAAAATTACACCCCCAGCCATATCATCCATTAAAATAGCACAAATACAGATTCTTATCCTTAAACATGAAGACCTTTATCAGATGTCAGAGACTTCTACAGATAACCAAAAAATCTCTTTCAGACCATGGCAAGCAGGACAGCTCATCCAGTTTGGCTAAGAATATAGAATTCTGGATTAGTTACAAAGACTGCTGTTACTGGAAAACAGATGCCAAAACCATGGGGTTTTTTTCCAGTAAACTCCTTCCCAGCAGGAAATTGTCTGCCACACAGCTCTAAGAAGATTTTGAGAATTCTTTTCCATATATAGAATTGACCCTAAAACAGAAAGTGTTCGTTGACTTCTCCTGCCTGCAGGAGATGAAGGCAAAGCAATAAAAACAACAGTAAGTTCATACGGAATCATGTTTTCTCAAGCACCAGGCACTTCTCTCAACCCCCAAAAAGGAATGAGAAGTTCATAAAGGATTATAGAAATGCAAAAAGTTCCTTCCCCACCCCTCCCAAAAAAAAAAAATCCTTGAAAATTTATCTAGGAAGAATTACATGTGTGGTTTCTTCAGCCCTTCTAGTGCTGAACCTCTGTTGTGTTTGGAGCTGGAGAGGTTGACTCCAGTTCATCTATGAAATAATTTAGCATTTGATACTACTTGCTTTCTAGTAGCACTAGTTCCAAATTTGGCAGAGCCACAAGGTCTAGGGAAAGAATAAAGGAGCAAATGATAACCTGAAGGGACTCTGGATATAAAAAGCCACACAATATGTTATTGCTGTTAATATTCATTGCTAACACAGTGCCCTGAAATCCCAGGGCTGGACATGATCCCAGCACACTAAATACTAGTTTCTACAATAAAAAAGGTAGAAGACCACTAATTTCTCTTTAGGGAGCACAGATGCAGATGTATTCCTCTGAGAACATTTTTTTTCCTCTTAGTAAAGTCAACTGATAAAAATAAACTACCAGAATCTTAATTTGGCATGGCTGGACTGCTGAACCTTGTCTGCTTTCTATTGTCAGAAACTCCAGGGAATCCATTTTCATATCAATGTAAAAACACCTCAAGTCCCATCTGGTTTCTCTGTGTTCCTGCTATCTGGGACATTTCAGCTCCACAGCTTAGGAAACTGAAATATAGAAAGGAATTACTTGTCCAAGGTTACAGGGCAGGTTATGGCAGAAACAGGAATAGAAAGTGTAGGTGTCAAGGCACATCACCTTTTCGAAAGAACGGAGCAAAATATCTTTTCATTCTCCAGCTTTCCCTAATGTACCTGTTACAGAGCAAATTCAAGATAAAATGGTAAAATGTCTTTTTAATTCAATTTTTCTTTGCTTTTTATGAATTTAGAGGAGAAGACAACTTTCTTAGATGTCATTGTCACTTACAGAAAATAATTTGGATTTCTTTTATTCAAAAGGTAAAGAGGACTCAAAACAGTTCTATCTAATTACTGCTGTAATTTTGCTTCCTTAGCACAGAAAAGCAGTCTATCATGTTGATGGGGAAGGAATTCATAAACCTATTTGCTTTACTTGGAATAAAAAAAAGTATCACTTGGAAATTAAACTAAAAGAAAAGTTCTGAATTCTTGAAATTGTGCAAAAGCCTGATATATAACTGCAAAATAATTAATTGTTTCTAGATTTCAATAACGGCATTCCACTTTTCCATGCTAATGAATACTGAAGGAAGAGTATGTCATCAAAGTGTAATCAAAGCTGGCTTGTTTTGTGAATGATTGGCAGGGGCAGAAGCAGAACCTGGCTTTTTTCAAGCATCTCACACTAATACTTCAGTGAGACACTGAAGTGCACTGCATTAACAAAGCTAATACTCCCCCAGAAATGATATAAATGCAAATATACAACGCATCTCTCATTTTGTTACATTAATAGGAGCTCAATACATCAGCAAAAAAGTAAAAGTGTGCGTAATCCAAAGTGGACTGCCACAAATTAACACAGTGGGACAGGGAAATACAAATTATATAATGTATTTGTGCCACCTGAGTGGTGTTTAACACTCCATTGGTAGGGGATGATTGACTGAGCGGGGATGCGGGAGGCACAGGGGCTAATCAGAACCCTCATTAGCTGCACTCTGAAGTAGCTGGGGAGGGAAATCAATACCACCTCAGCAGCAGGATGAGGGGCAGTGACCCTCCATCCGCAAATCCTCAGTCATGGCAATTGAGGTTTCTCCTGCAGCTGCTGCCTATCGATGTAGAAGGGGCTAAAATCACAGTAAAGATTTATAGGGCGAGATCCATGCCGAGGTTTTCGTTCTGGTTTTGCCCAGAATGAAGATTATTGAGCCTTGTCTAATGATTAAAGCAAACCCAGCAGGTTGTATCAAGAGGACAGTTCATTTTCCCTTATTAAATGGAAAGAATAAGGTGTAAAAAGGACCAGAAAATTCAAGGAACAAAGCTGGTCAGTCAGTTGATACAGTCTTGCCTGCCCAGGTCTAAATGAGAGGCATTAACAGAAGATGAAGATGTCGTCAAGAATCTACTACAGACTGGAAAATGAGACTCATTGTAGAAATTAATGCCATTCCTGTCACCCCAATTGTGCTCTCTTGAATTACAGAAAAATTGCCACTAGAATTTATGTTAAATTCTGAGCCCCTCTATGTAAAAGCTACAAAACAGTCAAAATTTACTTTGACCCCTCATTGACCCACAGTGAGTAAGAATTAGAGGCAAAATGATTTAACATCTGCTTCAACAGCCTTGTACTGCAGACACCACTGCTTGCCCTGTATCATACTTTTTTCTTTGGATTAGAGGGACTGGACACACAAGTGTCCCCTCTTCCCCAGGTAGTCAAGTCATAAGGTCCCTGAATACCCCAGGTCTCGGGATCCTTCACCAGAACTGGCGGCCACTCCTTGAACTCCTGCTTTTTATTACTGAAGTGCCGTAGCACTGGAGGATTTTGGTTTTCAAAGGAGCAGTTCAAGAAGTTGACAAGAAACAGAGCCTTGCACAATCTCAGCTGGGGAGATTAGCACCAGGTTGTCTCCCTGCTGACTTTTGAGAACCCTTTTGATGGTACCATGGGTCCTCTCTATCACTGCCTGGCCAGCATGGGAATGTGGTATTCCCCTTTTATGCTCAAACCCCCAGTGCTGTAAAAAAACTGACTGAACTTCCTGGAGGTATAAGCTGGTCCATGGTCAGTTTTTATCACTTTGGGGATCCCCAACATGGAAAAGGCCTGGACAAGATGTTTTTCTGTGTCCTTGGACTTTTCCCCTGTGTGGGCTGAAACATAGACAACTCTCAATAAAGTACCAACTGACACATGGACATACTTTGAACAGGAGATCCGGTCAGCACTGATGGGCTTGCCAACTTACCAGTGCCAACAGCACTTTCTCTAAAGCTTGTCGAGCCTCCTGAACCAGTACCCTCAGAGAACCCAGCTCCTCTCCCCCTTTCAACAAGTCAAGAAGAGGAGCCAAATCCCCCATGGTGTTCCCCAGCCATGGTCTGACCCAGTTCCAACATCCCACACAATTGTTGGAGATCCTTCAAAGTCCTAGAACTACCACTGATTGCCAATTTTTGGAATCTGATTGTTTGGTTGGCAATCTCAAGCCCTAGGTCTCTCCAAGGAGACAGTCTTTACAGTTTTTCCCATTGAAATTCAAAACATCCACTGGTCAAAGCAACAATAGCGGATTTTAGCTCCTTTCCTTGGGAACAATGAAACTGTACCATTTTTACTCACCCCATGGCTGCTCCAGAAAGGAAAACTGCAATGAGGTCCCTGGTCTGGGAAGAGTTCCTGAGGTCCTGTAGGGTTACCTCTTCCTCCCCTGGGAGCACCACTGACCCGAGTGTGCTCCCTCAGGGTTTCAGATGCACCACAGCTGCAGACTAAAGTCTACAACAGCTTAGCACCTGGGGCTGCCCACTGCAATCCCCACAGTGGTGAGCGCCAGCTGACACAAAAAAGCTGGAGGTCTTCCGTGCCTCGAGAATTGGCCCCACGTTTGCCCCATGGTGGGCACCACAAACCTTTACCAGGCCTGAGTTTGATCAGCTCAGGCTAGACCCTGGCATGGCAGCAGATGTATAGGCCATCCCCAGAAAGCCTCACAGTCAGGGGTACAGCTGCCGAGTTGCGTGGGTCAGGCTGGCACTCTCTACAGCTTTTGATATTGAAGGAAACACCAAGGACAAGGGTAAAGAAACAGAGATGAGCCTTTAGCGTGAGTCCCAGAGCTCCTTACTTCCCATTGGACTGAGAAACCAAAGAACCCCAAAGGCTACTATGCTTGGGGTTTTATACAGCAACAACTCAATGGGAGGGTACAAACAATCAGCCAATGGGAAATCCAGGGGGAGGAGCAATGGGAGGGGATTACAATGCAGGGACCAACAGGGGTGAGGGCGAGGAGAGGATCGGTCACCTAGGCCAATGGGACATCTAGGGTTAAGGGATTGACAAGGAAGGGTCCAGAACAAAGGGCAGGGATTACAATGATGGACAGGGAAGGGTTGGAATAAGGGGCAAGGCACACAATGATGGGCAGTCGAGAGCTTTGGGTGATTGGTAAAAGGGCAGATTGACATAGACCATTCTGGAACAATGGGAAGGCTATCAGGATGAGTGGCACTTAGGGAGAAACCATTCCATTGGAATGGGAAAGGAATTTGGGGTCGACCATTAGTACAAACAATTAAGCAATTAACAATAAAATCTCACCACCATGATAGGATTTGTTTGTATTACTCTTTCTTCTTGGTCACACTGTGGGTTTTCACATAGCAGACAATTGAGAAGCTTGTCCTCAGTGGAAAACCAGACCATGGTATTACAGATCTTACTTTTCCCCTCATGATGCATAATTAAAAGATGACCCATCAATAGTAAATTCCATTTTACTTTCAATAACATTTTTATTAACTACCTTTGAATTTGAAGCTGAGTTGATTATGATCATTATGTTGTCTTTATATAATGAAATGATTACTCCTAGTTTATTTTATTTGTCATAGACAATTTCTATAGGGAAAGGCAGATATGTCATTAGAAGTTCTAATATATCTGACTCCTCAATTCAAAATCAATCAGTTTTTAGTTCTATATTTTTTATTTCACTTAAGATATTCACAAGGTCACATTTCCAATACTTAGAGTAGATGCTATCTTTCTCCTACATTACATTAAGAAGTGGAATACTGGAGGTGGAATAATATCTTTTTAATAGGATAGGCAAAATCCCTCAGCCAAAAAGAAAAAAAGAAAGAAGGAAGGAAAAGGAAATCTAATTGTATGCAAATGTGATCCAGATTCTTCAACTCCACAGTTGTAGATCTGCCTTTGCACAGGGGATTTCCATGTTGCAGTTCACAGTCCATAAGTCCATAAGCTGTCAGTTCATTTTATACATCAATTACCCATCTAACTATGTACAAAATGTTGTGAAACCCTGTATATCCATCCTGCATTAACCACTGAGCTGTGGGGACACATTACAGTGTGCTCTTGTTTGTCCTTTCTTTGACAAGTACAAACACTGTAGAAAACAGGAAATGCTCAAAAAAGTACTGAATGTTCAGCTGTTCTCTCCCATTTACTTTCAGTACGAATAAGCCACTTAACATATTGTATCTGAAGACATAGAAATTCACATTTATATAATATCCAAATATATATAATTTTATACCCTAAGATACCTGTCTTCCTTTGAGGATATGCCTTCCTGCTTTTTTTGCAAGATCAAGATCTGTAAGAATGCCAAAACATCAGGTGAAAAATTATGTGCCTTGCTAAAAATAAATATTTTACTGCATTATATTGTACAGTACTAATTCATCATGAACTGCCAAAATTGACAGTTTCAGATTGCAGATTATTATACAATACAATACTTTCATTCTCTAATTTTTAAAACTGAAGACTGAAACTGAAAACTGAAGAACAGCTTGATGTATATCTGGAAGCTGGAAAAAAAAAGGTTGAAGGCAAATTTTGTATTAGTTTTGTGTGAGATGGGAATGTTCTGGCAAAAAAAGAAGAAAAGGTGTCTGATACTGTAACACAACAAGAAATTTCTCATTTTGAATACTTTTGGCAACACTTCTAATATCTGGTAGGAAAATATTTGTTAGAAATCTTAGCATCCTGTCAGAATATTTATCACTGTGAACTCGAGTGTGACTACTTTTGGCTGAATTATTTTTATGCTACTGGGAAAAAGGAAATACACTCCTGTTACTCAGAAATAGATGCTGAGGGCTCATCTTTTACACAGAGACTTTGCAAGGGGGGCAATAGAATTTCTACTAGTGCGTTGAGGGGAATCAATCAAGAAAATTAACTTAATAGCTTCATGAAATGCACAATTTAGTATTCATTTTCTTGATGGGAGAGGATGAATGGTTGTTCAAATAACACTGTTACATTTGCAAGAAGTGATTTGTCTTTCTGCAACTGCCAAGATTATTTTGTGGTAACATTGGTTTTGCTTAGGACATTCAATAAAAGCATAAAGTGGGGAAAAAAAAAGCCAGTAAAGAGAAAAGTCTGATAAAGTTTGTTATAAATTTCTGGTCAAGGATCTAATAAGAACTTTGAAGGTTAGATAAATTTAAATATTATGAATTCCTGATGAACAGCCTAATTAAGATCAACTTTTCATTGTTTTTAAGAAGTTGAATTCTGAGTTTTTAACCCAATAGAGCCATTTCTCTACCCCTTAACATATTTTTGTCTCAGTTTTTATGAGCAAAAAGTACTAGAATTTTTTTAATTATCTAAGAAAATATTTATTTAAAGCTTAATATTCTATTGAAATATGTTTTTAATTTTTTTCTTTATATTATTATATATTATTTATATTATTATACATTATGTTAATTAATAAAAAGCCCAAAACCAAAGGAAACCAAATAACCATGATGTGTCATTTAAATTATCATTATAATAATCTGTTACCAACACAGTCTCAGCTGCAACTCAGTAAAAAGTAACTTTTTGACTCAAATATGGAAAAAAAGTTTCAAATTAAACTTTCTTTTTCTCTAGAAAAGAAAAAGCTGAAAGATCAAGATTCTATTTTCTTAATTTAGACACATCAAAATGTGTAAAGATTAAATGATGTGACAGAAACTGTGTAAGAAAAGTGATTGTGAATTTAAGTTAAAAAGATTTGTCTTAAATTTTCACTTTAATAGATATCATTTAACATGTCAAGTTCAAGAAAGGATGTATGTATAATGTAAGTTCATTAAATCATGTGCATACTCAAGTTTGGTCCAGATATTGGTGAAATTTATTCTCAAATCCTAAATTTGATTGTAGTTAGTCAGGTATTTTTGTAAATTCCTTTATTAATTAATTATAATCTAATTAATTAATCTTACAGCTTCCTGGGACAGGCAGATTTCAGAATTCAAGGTATGGGCTCAAAACACACGAAGGTCAGTTTTTCTGTAGTGACTTATTTGTATCTGTTGTGTTTTCCTCCATTTCAGGAGAATTCCTACTGATTGTGGCCGCTTTATCCATGAGGAACATTGAAACCAAGGTCTGCACTTTGAGACCCTTCACCGTGCAGAGACTTCCCATGAGATGTTACAGGCTCAGCTGGGATCTGTGGGTCACAGCTCCGTTCTCTGATGTGATCTCAGACCCAGGAAGCTTTTTTGGGATGTACTGCTGACTTTAGGAAGCCTCATCCACCTCCAGCTCCTGCTCTAGGCCTCTTTCTGTCACCCTTTAGAAGGGAGTCAGGGAGCTGGGCTTTGTGTGAGACAGGAGAGCCATCTCTTTCCTGAACATAAAAATCTCCACTTATGACTCACCTGGAGCCACTTTTGGTGAAATCAATTAAAATTCACCTCCAGCATCAAAGCAATGTTGCAGCAACAGAGATTTGTGAAGACAAAGGTAAGAGGTATGTGGGGAGGGGGCAGAAGAAAAATAAAAGAACTAAGTATGAATAATCTAATTATCCTCAAATCAAATCTCGAACCTCTCTCTTTCGTTCTTTGTGTCTGTCTGACATACTGACAACATTTCCTTTATTTCTGGGGCCAGCAACACATTTCCCTGCCCATTCCATGTGCTCAGGTTGCTGCATCAGGAAACAGACTTCCCTTGGCAAACTGTTCTGGTTTTTATGTCCAATCCTTTTCTTAAATCTCCCTGGGGTTCCATTTAGATTAAAATCCTCCTTTCTCCCACCGAATACTATTGATCCTTAATTTATTTAGGAGGCAGTTTCAGCACTCCTTCTTCCAGCTATTGACTGCCCTTACTGCCTTGGAAATGATAATGGCCCTTCAGAAAAATAGGTGCTATCTCTTGCACTTGAGTAGGCATTAGAAAAAATACTAACAGCTGTTTCCCACTTGGGAAGACAAGGAGTAAATCTCCTTTGGGAAGTTTTTCCTGTACACTGAACCTTGTATCTCATATTAATGTGCAAAGTTCTAATGATACATCTACAGAATTGATGCTTGTAGCTCATTAGTGGGTGGGTGTTGGTTGAGACAGAATGGAAAAGAAAAATGTAAAATAGGTCTTAGTAAAGTTGATTAAACAATCTTAAGGAAAATGAAATAAGCCCGGCCTCATTTACGTCAGGACCTGTACAAAAGCTGTTACAACTGCAATGCAAGTATTTATCTGTCTGAAGTATCTGCTCACACTCTGCCTCACAAGGCATAAGTCAATTATCCTAAAAAAGAGCTCATGGGAGAACAGTAACATCTGCAGGTTTGCATGTTCTATCAGATATTTTAGTTACATCCCCCCATGGTTATGAAAGTCTCTCATGTATCATCTGGTAGAATGCCAGTCACCATTTAACAGCACTTCTAACCCCAGAAATGCGCCTTAAAAGAACCTCTAAGAACCATCAGAAAACTTAAGATGCATCACAGATGACAGCAAGAGACCATGGAGCTGTATTACCCTGGGAACATTGCAAGGGGAGGAAATGTGTGTTCTTCAACAGCTGTATGGAGCAAAAATTGCATTTGGAAAAAATAACAGCTCTGCAAAATGGTCTGTCTGCATTTTATATGCCCTGTTTTCCAAATCAGTGACTGTGAGCTCAGTAATGAGTGTTAATGAACTACATCTCACACAATCTCCACATTCCCTGGATTCATGGATGAAGAAATGACTGAGGCAAAGAGAAGCCAGGAGTGTCCCCACACCATGGCACTGGTAAGGATTTGGGTGTCTGAGCACAATGTATTGACCATCTTTTCTGGATTCTCTGTATTTACACACACAGCTGGGAAAACAGGCACCCTGACCTTTAAAAAAAATCCATCATGATAATTTCCTTGGTGTTTTCACTTTGCCTTAAATGAAAGGCAGATTGTCTGACAATCTCTGCTGGGTAATTACATTTGCTACAAAAAAATGTTTGTTCTCACCTATTGCTCCATGTGTTTATTAAAATAAATCAGGCCTAATGCAGTCACATTTCAGAGTGAATTCATCTCCTGGCAAAAGATTTCATTTCCACTTTAGACTTTCACTAAACAAGGATGTGGACTTCAATACATAAAAGCAGCATAGATGGAGTCTGACACTAAAAGTTATTATTATGGTAATAGACATCATGCCCCACTAATTTTAATATATTTATTAGTAGCAACTATTGCAACTTTTGCATAATAATTTTGGAAAGTAATATATGTGCTAATATTTGGCTTGCAAAAGTACAGCATATCTTTCTAATTGTTACTGTTTCCTGATCAAGTACTTAGCAGAAACTGTCTTCCTTAAAACCACACATCCTCTGACCACCCCAGACTACTCCCTTGAAGGGAGAAAATGAATTTTTTCTTATATGTATGGTGCCTCCTTCTCCTCTACATACATATGAAGGATTTTCTTATCCTCCAGCAGAAAGAAAAATGGACATAAGCAAGAAAACATGGTCCTTTTTTTCCTCCATGTCTTTGAGCATTCATTACAGGCCAATACCTAGAAGATCTCTTGATGCTCATTTCAGATCACCCGTGTTTGGTTCCCAATTAAAACATTTATGAGTCTGACTCACCCATCTCAATGACTGAGAAAGTGAGGGCTTATATTTATATTCTGAATTTGCTAAAGCAAATATGAAATCAGGAGGTAGAAATTCCATTCATCTGTGCAAGAAAGGTACAAGAAGTAAAAACCTATCTGTCCTGCAACTTCTGGTCCACCTAGCCCATCTTGTGCTTGATATTAAAGATCTTTTCCAGCCTTAATGATTCTATCTTCCCAAAAAACAATGGATATTACATAAAAAGAAAAACAACACCAAAGAAACCAAATCCCAATAATCTGACATTTTGCCAACATGCAAAGAAAGTTACCTGATCCAAAGGGGGCTTTGGTCATGTTCAGCACCACTTTGAGGTAGAGGAGGAACAGGATTCAAACCCATGCAAAGAACATATAATTTAATCCCAGATTTTAAAGCTTAAACCTAAATAGGGTTTCCCACTGGAATTAGATGCTTCTGTAACTCTGAAGGTCTTTTCTAACTGTAAATAGGAGGATAAAGGTGATGCTCCATGTCACATGAATTCTGAGGGTAACTACACTAAAGACTACAAATAAAATCATGTACTGCAACAGTGGTTTCCAACTAAGAATTGTGACAAAATGTATTTTTCAAACTCTCTGCTGCGTTTCCCACAGAAAGCAGACATTATTCTTCAGACTCCAGGTAAGAGACTGAATTCCAAAAATGAAGAGGCAATCTGCAGCCCCACACTGAGCAGAGAGCCCTATCTGAACTGTTGCAGGGACTTAAGGAGAACATACAGTCCAGTCAATGATAAAATGTTTGTTGCTACCTCCCTGGAAGTTGCAGAAAATCAATATCCCCATCACTACCAGCTCCACTGGCTCTAACAGGCTCAGCTTTGCAGTAGGCTTGGATTTCTTATATTCAGTTTGCAGCCTGAGCAGGGAGGGAAATAAATGTGTGTGTGTCAATGCTTTGTGTGTGTGCTTCTGAGGGAGAGGGATGTGCAGTGGGGTGGAAACCAATTAAATTGTAGCGTTAGATAGGGGATGAAAAGGGCTCTGTAAAAGCAGGATAGTGCCAGAAGCTGGAGTTTATGAAGTACCTGGTATCCATTGAATAATAATAATAACATTAAAAATGTTCTGAACTAATTTACTTGTAGGGAGAATTGGAGTAAAAAAAGCAAAGCTTAAACAAAATGTCAAGTTCAGGTAACAAACCTGGAGAAAAAAAAAAAATAATGAAAAAATGTCAGATCTGATGCTTAAAAATACGCCCAATAGTACAAAGAAGCACTTAATAATGAAAGGCTTGAGGACTACCAATTCTGACTGCCAAACCTCACAGAAAATAACCCTAAAATGTTAAGTGGTTGTGATAAGGACTCTCACTGAGGAGATGGGAAGGAGGCGGGGAGAAAGTATGAGTCATAAAACCAATTTGCCAAACCCCTTGCATTTATCACCAGCATCCTCAAAGGATATTCTGATCCTCAAAATCAGGGTGGCCTTTGGGCAGCTGCCCATGGCAATGTGGTGTGGTTGGCCTGGAATCCTAGCTGACCCCACGGTGCCCTTTGGGCTGCTGCACCTTCCCCCTGGCTCAGGGAGGGAACTGCAGCTCCTGCTGCACCCAGCTGCTGATGGGGGAGGCAACAGAGGCATTAGGAGAGAGCTCAGGTGGAGTTCACCTGCCTGAGGTGACAACTTCAACAGTCCAACCTGGGGGCTTGACCACCAGTGGAGATGTCAATGGAGACATCAGTCACCTCCAGAGGCTGAATGAGGTTATGGGAAGACCAAAACCTCTTTCTTTTTATGGTTTCTCTCTCTCCTTTGTGCACCTTCTGTTCTTAGTTTGCTCT
The DNA here is from genome assembly GCF_049639895.1 of Pseudopodoces humilis. Lineage (NCBI taxonomy): Eukaryota > Metazoa > Chordata > Aves > Passeriformes > Paridae > Pseudopodoces > Pseudopodoces humilis. Next base: position 4,199,705 of record NC_142205.1, on the reverse strand, counting down.
AATCTGCACTTCCCCTTCCCTAAGCTGTAGCCCAGTCTAACTTTGACACCAGGAGAGCTGCAGCACCAGTCTAAGAGAGAAGCTTCATTTCTTAGACTACTAAACCCATCAGTCAGGAATGACCACCACTAAATGTTCTAAAGAATAAATAAAGTAAGACTCTTGATATGGCCCCAGCCTTATAGGATGAGGAGAAGGGAGGAAGAAAGTTTTCCTCAACACATTCAGTCTTCACCCTGTTGAAAACAGGATGGCCTAGGAAAAAAAAATAAAAACATCTTCCAGTCCTGATCTGCTTCTGGCAAGAAGTTGAATAAAAAACTGAACCATCACAGTCTCCCTAAGCAAGGTTTGAGTATTAAAAAAAATGGTAAAAAGCTAAACATCCCCTTGAACGTATGTACAGCCAGGTATCCATGTTTGGGCAGAACATACGAGCTCTGTCCACAAGGGAATCCCTGGGAATTAATGAAGATTTTTGCCATCAGAACAATTATTTGGAAGCAAAGCCACATTTATGCACATGCTGAAATCAATGCAAGAAAGAGTTCTCTATATAGGGAGTAAATGGAGCTATAAGCAAACCAGTTGGAAACTCTTGTTTTTATATAGCCAGATTAATTAGCACTGGTTTCAATTTTTGAATAAAGAAATAATTAGGAAAAGATAAGTTAGCATCTCTAATTAGCATTCTGCATTGTGTAGCAAAGACAAGTGCAGTAGGTTGACACTGGTAATTGTGAAAAACAAGAAAAGGATGAAAACTTCTTGCTATGAACATCTAATTTTACCTGTTGCAATCTCATTTTTTCCTAAAGGACTGCACTGTCAAAGAAATAGAGTTAAGCACTGAATTCAGCTTAAAGATAGTGCCAAAATAGGGTGAAATTATACACAAAATTGAAGCATTACCCTCTCCAGTTTTTTGTAAATATCAACAAATGTTTTCTTTCTTTCTTTCTTTTTCTTTTTCTTTCTTTCTTTCTTTCTTTCTTTCTTTCTTTCTTTCTTTCTTTCTTTCTTTCTTTCTTTCTTTCTTTCTTTCTTTCTTTCGCTTTCTCTCTCTCTTTCTCTTTCTCTCTTTATTTTCTTTCTTTTCTTTCTTTCTCTTTCCCTCTTTCTCTTTTTCTTTCTCTCTTTCTCTCCTTCTTTATTTCATGTTATGGCTTCTGTGTTGACAGACCAGGTTTGAAATCAAAGCTCCACTGATTTTTATTGGTTCTGTTCTAGTATTGATAATTGTTACCTGATGTGTGAGGGAAATCACTGCCACTGAAATCATCCAGATAAAAACCCAAATTCCTCAAACAGAAAGAAATTAAGAAGAGAAATGGCCTGTAGTGTTCCAGCAGTAGTAAGATGAGGATCAGGTGTCCAAGTTTAAATTTGGAGCACTTGCAATCAATAAAGGTGCTTCAGATTTGTGCCCGCATGAGAGCAGCATTGCTTTATGACTTAAAGAATTGCCACATTTGGAGTCCTGATGTGTTTGCACTGGAGGATCTTCCACATAGAGCTGAACAGAAGCAATTAAAAGTGGCAATGGCTGCTTATAACTGCAAAACACCTTCAGAAGTTTTTTGTCTTTTTAGGATATCTCAGTAGTAGTTTTCCCCTTGGGATATCCATTTAGATATCCTCTATGGATTAAAGGCATATGCAATCCTATTTCACTCCCACAGGTTTGCAAGCAGAATACCTGTCAGCCTTAATGTGAAAATACAGGAAAAGAGAAAAATTTTCCTTCTAAGTATAACAGAGATCCAGTTGGTAGCTCACCATTCAGCAATAACTACCCCATTCTGCACCTCTCAGCAAGAAAAATGGGACTCAATAAGATTTCACCAAATTTATTATAATGGTAGAATTATTGGAATAAGTCTACCAGAACACCTGAAGGGACTGATAGAGTATAAATGCCATTTCCATTAGGAAGTAGGTATGAGTCAAGCTCACCTGCCAGCCAAAAAGCTCTCACATCTGCCTGGGATTTAGTTATGCTTGGTGCCTCCTCTTTGATTTTCCTGACAGTCAGGGTCATTTCTCTTTGCACAACATATAGGCTTCTCTTTTTTTTTATTCTTCTCTCTTCTCTTCTCTTCTCTTCTCTTCTCTTCTCTTCTCTTCTCTTCTCTTCTCTTCTCTTCTCTTCTCTTCTCTTCTCTTCTCTTCTCTTCTCTTCTCTTCTCTTCTCTTCTCTTCTCTTCTCTTCTCTTCTCTCCTCTCCTCTCCTCTCCTCTCCTCTCCTCTCCTCTCCTCTCCTCTCCTCTCCGAGTCTCCTCTCCTCGAGTCTCCTCTCCTCGAGTCTCCTCTCCTCGAGTCTCCTCTCCTCTCCTTCTTTTGAAAATGAGTATGTAGATTATTTTTTATGCACATTAAAGAATCCTGTCTTTGGAAAGGAAAGGATAATTCATGCAATTTGACTGATCATTGCTTCAATATGGTTGGTATAGACTTCTGTAAGAGGCTGCCAAATTGCTATTCCTTCACATCCCCACTTTGCATAAAGAGTAACACAGGAGAATAATTCAGTGGGGTTTCTCTTAAGTTATAAATATTCTCAAGCCAGTCTTCCCATCCTCTCTTTTATACACATATAACTAATTTAATAAAATACCACAAAGAACAACAGAGAAGAATGGGGGAGAACTAATTTTGAAAAGAACTTTTGAGAATTTTTCAATGCTAAGACAATCTAAAGATCTAATACACAAAAGCTGTTTGAAATGCTGTCTGGATAGTTAACCCCAAGGTCTCAAGGATTCATTGATACCTGAAAATTTCTCCTGAGTAAAAAAACAAAACAAAATCAAAACAAAACATAAAAGGAGAGCTGTTGCAGTCTGTTGTTGAAAAATCAATTGTTGCAGTCTGTTTTGAAATGAAAAATGAGAAGGCTCTTTGAGGCAACTCTTAAATTTTCTCCCTGCACTCCAGGAGACTTCCCTATCCTGCAGGAAAAACTGAGTTTTGTATTTCCAAGTGTACCACTGCATCCAAAATATATCTGAATATATTCTGGTGAACTGTGACCATTTTTCCAGGCATCTCAGATCATGCCAACATTGTTTACATCCCAGCAGTCTGTCTGCTGTACTCATGGTTTGACAAGATCTAAGTTGTTGGGTAAAGGACAGGAACCCAAGAGGAATAATTTCTTTAATGACATCACCTGATTAAGAACTTAATTTGAGATATGTCTGTTACAAAGTTATTAACCCACCTAATGTTCTTTGCTCATTCTATGTATGGAAAGTTTCTTTTATTCAAGTGACAGACAGTCATACATCAAATGCTCTGAGAAAGACAAACTTTCTCTATCACAAACAGACCTTTCTGGCTAGACCTGAAATTCTGTCAAATAAAACATGCTCTTGTTTTAAAAAAACTTATTTGAAGATATGCTGACATTAATCTTATGTTTGTTTTTTTTTTTCTTCTAGTCCTTCGCTGATGTCTGCCTCCATATTTTACTAGTTATGCTACTTTATCTAGAATCAACTAATTGATGCACTCTATTTCCCCATATAATTAATTTCAGCCCTTTTCAGTACTGAAATTAGTAATCTTCCAAACTCTGGAATCAAGGCTTGGTTACTAACAAACATTCATGGTTCAGAGGGCCCTTTGGCTAAGTCCCTCAATGCTTATGATGCATTACCTTGGTTTGCTAATTAGGATTTTCAAGTTTTCTTTCCGTGCTGAAGACCAGGAAAGCTCGATCGTGTTTCACAGCAGGGATAGGCAGCCTGTAGATGAGGCAGGATGAGGCACCTGCAGCCTGTTTCTCATTCTGACACTCTTTAGGGTGATATCAGTAGGTCCCATTAGTGACCATCCTCTCTCCCCACATCAGCAGTGCCAGCTGTTTTCCCACTTCCACTTCTCAAGCTTTGCCTGGACAGGTTCTACCCCTTCCCAAACTGAGCAAAACCCTGCCCTTACCATCAGCATTTTCAGTTCATTTGCATCTGACAGAAGCTGTTGTCCCATCATTTGTCTCAATTTTCTTCACAAACACAAGCAATTCTCCCCTTCCTGTGAATTCCAGACTTGGAGAACGGCAAATCTAGTTTTAAAATGTCACGAAGAATAATTTTTTTAATGAGAATGCCTGTTGTAGTTCCCCTCTTCCTTTGGTTTCATTTGTAACATTCCCACATTTTGTTGTTGGCCACAAATCCTTTGCACAAAACAAACCTGACCAGGCAATAATCATGGGTTAGTTGCAGAGCTCTTATATTTTAAATTAGTGATTAAATTTTTACTGAGAATATAAAAGTTTCCCTGGCTACAGATTTCACAGAATTTCTGGTGTTTTGAAACCTAAGTAGGTTTTGTTACTATGTCAAATTAAAACTCCTCAGCTAAAATCACTCTGTGTAACACAATTTTTGATAGAGTTGAGGTAATTCTTTACTGAGAATAGGGAATCCACAATAAATTCCTCCCTAGCAATTTCATTACATACAATTTTAATGAATTAATATTTAGAGTCCTGTAACTCTCAGTGGTCTGTGATTTATGAAAATCTAATACTGACCCCAGCAACTTTCCTTGCATTCTGATTTAAACACCAGCTCCATCAGATTTCCTTTCTGACTGTGGTGTTGGCAACAATGCACACAGGCTTGTTCTTGACAGTCAATTTGGGTTTTTCTCCATGCATAAAGGAATTCCAGCTTAGATTTCATGCCTGGGAATTCAAACATGACTGGCCTGTTCCAGCCTTCTCTGTCTTGTTTCTTTACAGATCTCTTGACTAGGGGGAGATTTAAGTTACCACGTTCATACAATCTACGCTCTCTATACTTGACCTTATATCCCTTGGTCAAAAGGGATCCATCTGCTGCCATTTAAACACTCTGGTTTTGGTATCTCCCGACTCCTTTCCTCTCTATACTGCAGGATAATAGGTTTTCTGGGAAATTCATGGATAGCCTGGATATATTTTTAACTTTCTACCCAGATCAGTCAAGCTTTCCAGACTGTGAGGAGCAGCACCAGATGCTGTGTCAGAGTCCAGCACAGATGGAGCTAAAGGTAGCCTGTTTTCAGTCCCCCAGTCCTGCCAGTCCCTGAGTCATGGTGTGTGCCGGCACTCCCAAAAGGGACCGAATAATCTTGATATTCTCCCAACTTTACACCAAATCCCTCCCTCTTCCCCCAGCCTCCTCTCCTCTGTGGCAAGTGCCACTTGTGGATGCTCTGTTAGTGAGATCTGCTCTTCATTCTGCTGTGAGCTGGGTTTTGCCTACGTCAGCCTCCAAAGGCCTCTGTGCCAAGAGCACTCCCCGCAGCCCTTCATCAGCAGAACTGTGCCTTCAGAGGGGGAAACAGGCTGTGAGTCACTGCAGCATCTGCTGGCACCATAAGGAATGGGAATGGCTGGCTGGCTGGCTGGCTGGATGGATGGAGCCAAACAGACAGAGGAGTCTCTCAGTCCCAGTGACAACTTCTGAACTTGCCGTCTCCCAGCTTTCGTAGCCGCTGCTGGCAGCTGAGCTGAGGACCTAACCCATCAATATGTTGCACTCACACTGAAGTTTCAGGACAGAAGAAGAAGAAGATGATTGTGGGGCTTCTGGCAGTCGTGACTCTTTCACTTCCAGCCTGTCCCTGGCACTGCTCAATGGGAAGTGAAATGAAATTACATTGCTTGATCTCACACTTTTCCTTCTCCACTCTGTCAGTAGTGTGAACTGGCATACAGGACATAAGGATAGTAAAAGCTGCTGAAAAAAAAAAAAAATCCTGGCATTAAAAGGGACTCATTTAATTATTGAAAGGACTTATGAAGAGGGTGATGGGTAAGAGTCACTTGAAGGATAAAGTATGGGGATTTCTACAAACACAAGAGAAGCCCACGTCAGGTATAACCCACCCAGAGCATCAGTGTCAGAGCATTACTGAAAGCCAAGCAAAACCTCTTCCAGTTTAACAGACTGAAATAAAGACTGGACATAGGTAAGACTGGACATCAGCAAGATTACAAAAATTGTGTAGAGTTATAGCAGTTAATGCTAAAAGTTCTGAGAAGTTATTGAGCACCATCTTTTGGTTTTAATATAATTTTGAATATTAGAGATTAGCAGAAGAGACATGGTAAGGAACAGATCATCGCACCTCTGCCCAGCATGAAATTCTTGTATCTTTTTATGGAATATTTAATCCTATGTTCTGCAGGACCCTGGTTCTGTACTGGACATCTTAGGTTTGAGCATATATTTCTACGTTAACTTGATAGTAAATCTTCCCAGCTGTATGAGAAACACCAACAGGTTTAAAAGAGCATTTCTCCATAGCAGGAATTCCTTGAAAATGGAATTTCTCTGTAATTTCTTCCTAGAAGATAGCACATTTTGAGGGAACAGGATACAAAGCAAAAAGGGTAGGGGTCAAATCATTGGGGTTTTTTGTTTGGGTTTTTGTTTGTTTGTCTGTTTTTGTTTGTTTGTTTGGCTTTTTGGTGGTTTTTTTGGGTTTTTTTTTTCAGGAAACATGGAACATGGAAGATGGAACATTTGTTGTTCCATCTCCACTTCAAACCAGAATAATCTCTTAAGAAGTTCTCTATCAGAACACAGCAAAGCACGTGACAAGCAATGATCACATTTTCCATTCCCTAATTCATGATGCTGTCTTGGAGTTCGTTCTTTCATCCCAAAATTTGGAGGTCACTGGATGATTGACATGGCTACAGTGGTAGCAAGAAAGGTTTTTATCCACATTCAAACATCTAGAGGTTCTAACTGGGCTACACTGTACAGATAAAATGGTGAAACCATGGATAAACACACTCTATAACTTCTGATTATATTTTTATTAAGTCAGAAATTTTCCTCTTTTCGTAATGAATTTGGACAAACTTATAAAAATGAAGTTTTAAAATTAGATATTAACTTGAACCCAAACAAGAGAAATAGTTTTCAATTATGTGAACAGATTTATCTTGTACATCCCTTGCATCTGCTGAAGTGTTTTATGTTTAATATAAAATAACTGCTTGGTCAGAGTTGGGCTTCATTTCCCTTGAATACAGGCTGTGGGAAACCAGTCACGTGTTCTGCTTAAAGCTTTTTATATTATTTGCAAAATTTTTCCTTTTAAGAAACCCATATCATCCACAGAAAGTGAAAGAAATATTGTTGGGTGGAAAACATTTTGAAACTTCTGCATTTTATGCAGCAAAGAAAAATGTCTTTAACAGCTGATACACTGGGCTCATAATTCAAACTGTCCCTCATTACAGACCTAAATTTATCTTCCATCCCACACAGATTTCTACTCTATCCCAATTTTTCTACTCAGAATTATTCACATCAGAAATGTAGGCCCATGAAATGCAGGGCAGCAAAAGTGTTATTTATGCTAAAGGAACCAATCCCACTTCTTACTTCAGCTTTCTGGCTGTGGGTTTATTGTGTCTTCCCTCTCGGGGCTAAGTCCCATATGGTATCTCACATTTGCACCCAAGCACATCGAGAATGTGGTGTCTTTGCCTCTGAGAGCTTGAATTAATCCACTAGGACTCAGTCATAAAGTACTATAAAGAGCTGGAGGCTTTATTGACTCCAAGCTCTCCGGATGCATTTTTGCCATGTGAATTATTTAAAGTCCTTCGTGAGCTTCCCTGGGGCCTTTTCAAAAGGAACTCGCAATCACCTTCAAATATGCTCTGACCAACCCTCTTTTCTAAAAACCCTGAATTCTGGCAGCATCTTCCCACCTCTGGGAGGGGAATGGAGCCCAACAGTGAAAATTTTCAGACCACTCTGCAGTTAGAAGTAATTATTATATTCTAAATGACTGGCATTTTTTTTCTAGGACAATAGAAAAGATATTCTAATAATTATAATTGTTCTGATGCCCTGTTCTGATTCTGTCATACTTCTATGCACAAGATTTATCTTCATAAGGAATATGACAAGTGATGTTATTTCAGAATCGCACATACAGTCACACAAGTTCAAGAATACTTGATTTTAGTCAATTTGCATTAAAGCTATTTAATAAAGCTATCATCACTCAGAAATTGTTTCAGAATAACAGTAAGATTTTCATTTCACAGTCTTTTTCAATAACAATTTCTCCATGAAAATCAACTCAAAATTATATGAGGCACAGGAATTCATTATGAAAGAGTTCTGTTAATAGAGTCTGATGATTACTCCAAACAATGCTTCTGGGAAACTTGGTTCCCAAAAGCTTTCAGCTGATGAATCCAAGAGTTCAGTCTGAATATTATCTGTAGGAAATACAGCAATAAAAAAAAAAGCTAAAACTCCACCAATAGACAAATGAATTATGGCTCTAATTCTTTTTTTTTTCCATCAGACTCCAGTGGAAGTATTTTAATTTTTTTCTCTCCCTGTAAACTTAAGAAACATTTTTGCTGTTGTTTATGGATAATAAGGAAATTATGTTGTAACCCAGCTCCCAATTCAGGACACAGTAAAGAATTATCTGAACCCTGGTTTAGCACCTCTGTTTCTTCCTTTTTCCTCTTCATCACCTGGGATTTTATCAACCCCCATTCAGGCCGAGGTAGAGCTTCTTCACTTGTCCATATTTACAACTTAGGCTCTGAATAAACAATTTTACTGACTATGCCTGGCCTCCCTTTTTCCATCTCCCTTTCTTATTTTTAATTAATGAGTTCATCCAAATCTTACCAGGAAAAACCTGTCCTGCCTTGTGTTTTTTATGCACCACTCACAGTGAAATCTTAATAAATAATAAGTATTGATAATAAGAATATCACTGTTACCCCAGCTCTTTTCTTGAGCTAACAACTGTGACACAAGCCACCAACAACACAAGAAACCACTTTATCCACCGAACAGTGCTGACATTAACTTCCCCAGCAACAAATAATTATCTAAATAATTTGTAAAATTGTCAAGCAGCAGCTTGCCTTTTCTTTTGCAGCTCCCATTTATGTGATGGAACTTCCATTTGCAGCACAATGCAATATTTAAACTGAAGTGTCCTGGATGCTTGTAAGATGCTACTCTTTTCCTGAAGGGATATCCTCACCTGATGCACTATAAGATTTCTTTCTCCTTTGAAATTAATTTTAGATAACACCAGATGAGGATCAAGCCTACAGTTTTAGTAGGGCTCAAACCCTACACAATGAGAAATCTTCCTACTGTGTCAGAATCTATAGATTTCCTTCTTCCCTTCCAAGAATCCGTGGTACACAAAAGTGCACTTCTTTAGGATAATGGTAGTTTCAGCTGATAAGGAAGATTGATTTTTTGAAATTCCAAGGTTTCATGGAATTCTATTCTAGGGCCAAAGTTAAATTGCAAAGGCAGGATTTAAAATTACAAAGCAAGCTCTCATTTCCTCTTAAATTGTTAAAATAAATCAACCACGGGGAAATTGCTTTCTACTATGTATTTGAAGTAATTTCCTTTTATTTTATTTAATTTAGTTACTGATTTAGGAAAATAGATAAGTCTGATTCTTACTTCAATACTGGAACTTTTATCATAATTGAAGACAAAGAACCCCCATAATTTGGCAGGTCTACATTTACTCATAAAAACCCCTAACTTATAGATTGTCAGAATATTTCACACTGTTTCTCAAAATAGCCTTTTCAGTTTTTTTGAAAATCATTTATAAGTGTGAAGAAAAATCAATCTCTCCTTTATCATGGCAATCAATTAACAGGTAGAAGATTTTTAAGTCTTCCTACACTGTAGTTTCTTGAATCACAGAGATTGTCAGACACTGACCAAACAGGTATTAGGACAAAACAAACCAGTTTTGGAAACATAGTTCCAAAACCTATTTCCAGTTCTAACATTTTTCTGTCTCTTGAAGTCTACATACATCTTCAGGAATATATGGATTATTTTTCTAATAATACATCTGTATCTGGGAAAACTACCAGGGAAAGTCTCTGCTTGAAAATATTAATAAATAATTTTTAAAAAGTATTGTGGGGAGTGATTCAAAGGTCATGAATGTCACGATGCCAAAGCCTTCAATGGGGAGTCATCAAAGTGAAAAAAAATTAAAATCAAATAATTCTACCCATGTCCTCAGTATTTCTAACTGAGGTCTTTTGAAGAACAGGTCCTATTATCAGAATTTTTCCACTTCTCTCTGTACTCCTTACTCCAAGGACCTGCCAATGTAGGAACCCAGAAATCTTTTACAAACCTTTTATTTCTAAAAACAACCAGAATTAGGTTTACCTTTTACAAAGAGAGTGGCATTATCTATCAAAAAATTATTTGCACTTCAGTTAGAAAGCAAATTTGTTTGGTCCTCAGTGGCAGTAAAGACAATAATTTCAGACTGATGGCAAAGGTAAAGCAAGATTGGTTCATAGCTTATAGATGAAAAAACTCTAATTTTTCTTTGCTGCTGTGTTCTCCCCACTTGCCTAAACAAGACACAGGAACAATCTGATCCCTTCTTCTGCCTGAATAGTCATACCATGTTCTGACAGTGGATACAGCAAATTCTGCAACTGCTTTGCTTTGCATTTGCGTGAATTAAGAAAAAACAATTCAGCAGTTTAATAAATAAGTATATGAGTTCAGTTTCTGAGTAAACAGTAAATCAGTTAATAAATTGAATTAATTCAAGCTTCCTGCATCATTACACATTAATGAAATCAGGAAAATAAAAGTCCTATAAGGTTACAAAAGTTTAATTTAATAAACAATGGATTCTGTAATGTTCTCAATACTCTCAGGATCATTTATGCATTGAGGTTTTGTTCCAACAGTGCAAGTGGTGGTGTCTCATTCCTCTCCCTTTTGGAAATATAGAATCATAATGTCACAGAATCTTGGAATCTAGGTTGGAAAAGATCTCTAAGATGACAAAATCCAACCATCAACTCAACACTGTCAACTCCACTGCTAATTCATGTCTCTAATCACCAGATTTGAATGTTTATTGAACATTTCCAGGGGCAATATATCATTCACCTGTTTAACTCTTAAATGCAACTTACACTTTACAAACTCCCTGCCTTTGTTCAGCTGTTCAGTGAGCTTTCACTGGGCCTGCACAGCTTAATGTTCTTATAAGTGAAGCTCTAAAACTCTATCTGATGATAAATTTGCATATCAAAATGGAAATGTGAGTTCAAATTGGAAAGGCACAAAAAGAAGTGATCAGAAATTAAGAAACCATACTGATAAAGCCAAAGCCTGAATCTCTCAGTAAGAATTCACTATCAAATCACACTGAAAATGCCTATTGAACAGCACATAATCTCATTAACTAAATGTGAAAATTACACTTAATTCTTATTCTCTGAAGGTATGAGTTACAATAAATCCTACTGACATAGCAGTGCATGGGCCCAGGAGCTGGGATCTATTATAATCTACTTACCCTCTGAGAACCTAATTTCCACTTGAAATAATAATTAAAAAAAAAAAAACAAAAAACCAAAAAACCTTAAATACATTGACCTCTAATACATTCAAAAATGTTGGAACAAATCAAGTAGCAGAGATAATAATTGACTCTTTACTAATGTGCTTCTATGAAAGAAAAGAATTCAATATGCTTAATACTGTCCCTAATTTGAAGCTCTAATAGTCCATTATTCATATTACTCTTCCTGCCAGCTTCCAAGGTAAACCTTTTTAAGCATTTTGGAGAGGGACTAAAGATGGAGTAAGAGAAAAGTTGTAACTGCAGTACTGTGGTCTGAAAGGGAACATAATTCACCACTTTATGTCATATTTCCCACATCAGACAAACAGCATTTGGGATTTACCTGGTGACGGAAACTAAAGCTGGAGTTTCATTGCAGTAAATGTTATAACAAGGCATCACATTTTAAATAGCAAAAGAGTGAAAGAAATCAAGCCACACTCTGCCCATTTTTGAGGATGGATTATGGCATGCACAGACAGAAAAAAACTGTATAAAAGTCACACAAAAAACTCGAGACAAAGCAGACAGTGCAAACAATATGTTCCAGTTATTAATCAAGCTAAATACACATCCTCCCTCATCACTTCACTGCCTGATTTTCTGCACACCAAATCTAAAATGTGCCTCATCACAAACATTCCATTCCAAAGTTCCAAGAGCCCCTGACAAAAGATTACAAAGCTTTTCTGTGGATGAGAGAATTTTCAGCATAAATAACAGTCAAAAATGCAATATTGTGCTGTATTTATTTTATTATTTTTATCATGGTGAATGGGAGAGAATGTTCTTTGGAGAATATTTTTTATTAGACACACTATCAGGATTATTCCCGAGATATTAAGGAAGGGAAGGGGTCACCTACATTGATTCTGCAACTGAGTTAAATGTCAGAATGTGTTGGGATGCAGTCCCTGTGATATCCTTGTGAATGTAACACTGCCACGAACTATTTGGGCTGCTAACTTTGACAAGAAAAACATTTTCAGCATGTAAATGTCAATAGAGGTTCCAATTGCTACATTTTCTGGCTGAATAGGAGCACAACATATGTAAAAATCAATATAGATGTATTCCTACATATCTATTTTTATATTCCAGGAAAAGCAAAGCGAGGAATTAATTGACTGCTCCCTGTGGGCAGGCAGGAGCTCAGCCATCCCCAAGAACACTGGGCTCCACCACATGTAGTGGGGATGGCAGAGCTGGGTTTGTCAGCTCCTGGTAAAAAGTTATTTTATGGAGCCCAGTGCCCTGTTGCTACAATAATTACTTTATTCCATTGGTATTTAAGTAACTGAAGCATTTTACCTTCTGGTTTGATTTCAGCCTCTTTAAAAGTCAATGTTTTCAGCGAATGATCAAATTTTATCATGAACTAAAGTACATTTCTAAAATAATCTAAACGTTATTTCCTGCATAAAAAGTCTGAGTGTAGTGAGTCATTCTGCCCACAATAGCCACTTGTCACTTTTAACAAGCATACCTGAGTAGATTAGTAGATTCATGATCTTTGACAAAGGATCACAGTGTATTTCATATCAGCTGGGTAAACCTGCAACTCTGGTTTACTGAGAGCTAATTAATTCTGACTTTCCCTCAGTTATGCTGCAGTTGAGATCTGTGTTGCTGGGTCTAATATCACATGAAGTCACACCGGTGTTTTCAAGTTTACTGAGTGAAAGTGGGCACTTGTGCATGGACACAATGCTGGGAAGGTCTGGAGTGAGGATTTCCTGGAGAAAGAATGGAAGTGTGAGACAATCACAGATTCATCAAAATGTTTAGGTTGGAAGGGCCCTCTAAGATCACTGAGTCCAGCCCTTACCCCAGCACTGTCAAAACTCTGTCCCCAGGTGCCACATCCACACGGCTTTTAAATCTCCCCAGGGATGGAGACTCCACCACTTCCCTGAGCCACCTGTTCCAGGGCCCAAGCACCCTTTCAGTGAGGAAACTTCCCCTAATATCCAAAATAAACCCTCCAGGTGCAACTAGAGGCAATTTCCTCTTACAACAGCATTGACAGACTGCCTTTGCAATCCAAGATACAGAGATCAGCACTCCAGCCCAAATGCCAAACATGCAGGTATCAGGTGAAACAATTAACAGTGAAACAGAGAAATTCTCAGTCAGGACCTGACCTGATGATCCTGCAGAGAATAAATAACCTTCAGTATGGACAAGGCAATCAGGTCTGTGAGACTGTGGGCTTTGAATTCATGACTACTGATGTCCTCTAACAGGTTAATATGTGCTCATATTTTCAAAGGATTTGGCTTCCTGGAGCTTCTCTAAAACAAAGATTGTCCTCAAGCTCCTTTTTTCAGCAATGCATAATCATGGGCTAACCCTCAGTTATTCATTCATGTAAAGGTCTGCTCCCCAAAATGACTCTTTGCACTTTTACATTAATTCCTACTGCCCAGCTGAGGATATCTGTTCCTTAAAACTACCACTACATCTAAGACGTGGGGTCTTTATATTTTTTTTTGCCTCCCTGCTGTCTTTGAGGACTGATAGATAAATAATTTTGATTTGATACCTATCACAACTTCCTAATAGTTTCATTAAAATTATTTTTGTCATCTTCTTTTTGTTTTAATGCTTTACAGGATGCAATTTCCTTTTCTAAAGCCTATGACCTACAAAATTACAGCAGTGAAAAAGGGATATTCAAAAACCGATTTCAGGTGATTTCACATTCATTTTCCTTTGTGAACTTCAAAGCTGGAGAGGATTAATGTAGATTCAAGTTTGTTAGAACACTTAACACATTACATAGAGAGCTTTCCTGTGCAAACCTCTTGAAACATTTGACTTTTTCCTGCTACATGACCGAAATCTGTGTTGTGATTAAACCCCAGCCAGCACCAGCATCGCTCACCACTCTCTCCTCAGCAGTGAGCGAGGCTTGGAAGGGTGAAAGGGCAGATACCACAGTTACAGTCACCTAAAAGAGATACAATACTTTGGCATCTTCCAAGGAAAAAGTGATTTGGAAACATAAACTCTATGAAGTATAAATCCAGTAATCTAGGAACAGATTGCTAATTACTTGTACAAAGGAAATCAAGTTGGTCTTCATAAATCAGCAGCAACTGTGGCTGTTTAGGGAATTGAAATAACAATTCCATGCTCTCTTTAGGACAACACATCTCTCTTTTAAAGAAATGTTACTATAGACCTATGGGTAAATATTTGGAAGTTATTTTAGCTTGTAGTTAGAGCCACAAGCTCACTTTTCTCCTATGAGTGTGTACATAAGATGCCAGAGCTGCTGTTTCAGTTGTACTTGCTGTACTGCAGTAAACTTTTATTATTACATCATTATGTCAATGCTTTATAATTCATAGGCAGAACTGTATCCTGTTACTTTTTAGGAGTTTATATAATGAAACCCATTTGCTCTGCATTGGTTGATCAATATTTCAGCACAGTCACACAAATTATTGACTTTTCTCCCAGAGTCATGCAGAAGGTTCCTATCCAAGGGGACACAAGCCCAACCACACTGAGAAAACTGAGCAGGTTGGTGCCAATCTTTTTTCACCTTTTTGAATAATCTATTCCTCTGATGACTTTTCCAAACCAGGTGGGCTGGCCATGAAAGCAGCAGCTGGACTGGTCAAGGTTTAGAGGACAGTGCTCCTTCCTTTCCTTTTAAAAAGGCCTCCACAGTGTTCTTGTTGGAACTGCTGGATGTCAGAATCACTGCAACGGGCAGGAAATGCTGAGAGGACACAGTTCCAATATAAGGTATATTCAGGGCCTTACTGAAAACAGAGTAGAATCTCTGCCCTAAGACCACAGTAGATTTTCAAGATATGGAAGCTGAAGTTGTAATTTTGTAGAATATAGACAGCAGTGGAAGACAGAAAGTGGAAATGCATGGCTTCCACACCAATTATTTGTGAAAATTATCACAGAGAAGATTCCTCAAAAGCATTGCAGACACTCTTGGTATAATCAGAGGGAAGAATCTTTTCCATGCCCACCCCAAAAGAGCTGCCAGGCAAGGACACGAGGAGAAGATGACTTTATAATGCAAAATGTTTTCATCTGCATTTCAGTAACTCAATAATAATGTAAATTATATTAAAGGCTGCTGCAAGTGGATGAAGTATAAAATGAGCCAATATTCCACAGAGGATGTGATAAAGTCTCTAGATTAAATTAGCTCTGTTTGTTACTGATATAGATATTAAAAATGTCTGATAAGGGATAGGAGAGGTGAGGAAAACAGGTAACATGAGAAACAACACAACAAGGGACAGGGATAGGATACAAGAATGTAAGAACCAAGACTCCCTTACAACAAAACAGGTCTCCTAAGACTTATCTTAATGTGGCCCTACAATATCATTGAAGAGTATCTAAGTCCAAAATCCCAAAGTCTTCCTTAGATAAGAGCTACAATGATCAACTTAAGAATTTAGTGGATATTGTTTGTCTTTGTTCATTGGTTTTGAGAATAATTTACAAAAGAGCAAAACTGGGACTTCTGTGAGAGACAATTCAAAACAAAGATCAAGGCACTGCACGGATACAAACTGCTAAGGAATACTGTGCTGCTTGAGATGCTTTGTCTCAGTTAAACAATGCAAATCAGCCATGAGATTGATTTAACTGGGATTGTCGCTTTTACCCTCAGAGTAAAACAGCTGGAGTATATTGATGAACCCAGCCAGTTTCTGCACATATTTTATAACCATCATCTACCTCAACTGCTTCCACAGACAGTGATTTTAGTGGGGTTTTATCCAAGATACTTTCTAGGTCCTTTATTGTTGTGTGTCCTTGTTTCTGATGCTTAGCTCTGAGATCCAGAAGAACACTGAATTTCATATAATACGAAATTTATGAGCATGTTTTCATGGAGATACATGAAAACAACTGTAAAAGTTAGAAAAACTAAAAGTGTGAGTGTGTAGATTAGAGTTAAGTCACTGAGTGAAAAAGTTAGTTTAGAGTTTAAAATACTTTAGAAAGCAGAAGACAAGATAGAGGATTTAGAATGTTGTTTCTTTTCCTTCTTTCTTCTTCATGTTCTACTTCTAGAGGGTTTTGGATAATAGTAGGTGATTGGATAGAAAATGCTGCAGTGCAGCCCACAGGTGATGGGTCATTGGGTCATTAGGAAAAATAATTTACATGTCTATTGTTAATTGGACAAGAATGAGTATAAAGATAAAAGAACTGCGTAGTTCAGGGCCATTTTGTGCTTTCAAAGCCAAAGTGAGCCACAAGGCCATTTTGTACCATCAGAAAGAAAAGTACCAGGTTG
The DNA here is from genome assembly GCF_049639895.1 of Pseudopodoces humilis. NCBI lineage: Eukaryota > Metazoa > Chordata > Aves > Passeriformes > Paridae > Pseudopodoces > Pseudopodoces humilis. The sequence continues at coordinate 4,183,000 of NC_142205.1, read as the reverse complement.
CAGTGAACTGAACTTGTGCAGAGAGTCTGGAGAGACCTGCCAAGTTTTGTGATAACATCCTAATAAACACAAGAAACAAGATCCTAACAGGCTTTGGAGTTTTTGTCCTGACCCAGAGGACTGTGATAAACAGGACTCCCCGAGAGGGAATATCCCCAAGGAGCTCAGCTCAGAGAGGCTGAGAAATCCAGGAGTGAAAAAAGTACAGAAGAAGAGCAGCAGAATCAAGAGAGAGAAAAAAGAATTTTTAAAAAAGTTACATTTATTTGATTTTAGACTATTTTCACAGTCCAAAAAGTATCCAGCCTGAGAAATGTATTTTTCCTTCTCTGCATATGCATTTCAACATGTTTGCATTTGTCATTTGCTAAATGCATTATGACACACCATGGCTGCAATTCCCTAAAGAATTTCTCCTATGATAAAGTGATTTGGAAAGCAGCTGATCAAGGCATTGGGCTTGTTAAGTTCCTAGTAATAGCTAAATCCAAACACTCCAGGAAGGTAACAGCAGATGTTAAAATGTGTTATTGCTGCTGGATAAGTAAAGTTTGCAAAAATAACTTCCAGTAACAGGCTTCCAGTTTTCAGTTGCTAGCACGTTTATTCTGGTTATAAAATACATAATGCTTTTGTAAAAATGCATTTGGTAAGTATGCAGCCATCCCAGAGTGCTTTGATCACTGTGTTAACATCAGGATGAATTTCTGCTTAGTCCAGCTGCCAGAGCCTCTTGAGACTGTCTAAAGAACAATGAGGCATAGCTTCATTTGAAACGAATCTGGTTTAAAATGAGGAGATACCAGGGGGAACAATCCTTCTCCACGACCTAATTGCACTTCCCCATTCATAACTCCTACAGTTAAGCCTGTGTTACTGGCAATCAAATGCTGCTGTCAAGTGTGACTCCAGGGTGTACCCAAAGTGACTCCAAAATTAGTGCACAACTCCTGCAAAACAGTTCTTCTCTTGGAGAATGAAATCTGAGATGCAGATGAGGATTTATGTACCACCATGCTCAATATTAGAAGCCCTAATTTTAGGGGATTTCTCCTTCATTACCCACATGAGGAATCTGTCTGGGCTGCCAATTGAGAAAACCCTTTTGATGTGCTCACCAAGGAGAGCTTAAACAAAAGCAAGCAGGGCATCCACAGCCATGTGGGCAAATGCCTCCTCTGGCTTACTGTGACACTCTGAAGCAAAAATAAAGCCTCATGCCATTTCACCACTATTTCATTATCAAAGACTACAGGATACAGTAAATTTATTTAACAACTACTACAAATTAGCAGAGCTATAATTAAGCAAGATACTTCAAACATTATGTCTCACCACAGGGGACTGTAAGTCCTTGTGTTGCTTCTTGATGTTATTAGGTCAGAACCGGCTCCTTCGGTTTTCTTCTCCACTTTCTTTTCTAATTACTAATTTTTTAGACTCCTAGCTATAGCTGTGGAAAGAATTTCTCTGTTGAAATAGGAGGCACTTTTTAATTCACCTTTGTCAGCCTTTATTTCTCATTTCTTGTGGTTTGGACTGTCATATCCTCTGCTCTTTTTTCTTCATTTGTCTTTAGTTTTGTTATTAGTTTGGGTTTTTTTTCTTTCCCTCAGTTTCCAGAGAACCATTCTCTAGCTACATAAAAGCAGTCAGACAATTCAAGTTACTCTTTATTAGAGTAAAAGTTTTTAACTTCTAAGTTTTTCTGCATAGTTCTTTGCCTGTCAGCCCTACACCTGGTTTACCTCAGGTCCTGCACTGAAAATAAGTTACCTTTTAAATCCAATCACTCTCCAGGACTTTAGTATTCAAATAGAAGATGGGGTTTTTTTTGTCACTAGGCACCAACAGCACAAACCATTAACTAAAGGAAGATCTTTGTGATCTCACTTTCAATATCACAGCAGCAGATGTGCCTTTCTTTTAAAGAAAAGAAATGGAAGGAAGTGTGAGGTGCTCACCAAAAACAAAAACTGAGAAGGAAGATAGGTTCAAGTATAGGTGTAGAAAAGAGAGTCCATATCTACTCCAGCTCGCACTGAAATTGATCCATGAACATTAACCCACTGTTTCTTTTTAATCCACACTCAAACACAAAAGGGAAAATTCCAGGGGGTGAATTTCCAACAGCAGGGCAGTATCCCAGAGGGTGGGATGTTCACATCCATGTTTTTGAAGACACAAAAGCTTTGAGGGTCTGGTCATGCCAAGAAGCAGAACTTCAGAGGCTTGGAAAAATAACCATTGAAAAATAGAGTTAAAAGCATCTGGGATAAAGTGGCAGCTGAACTTCAGGATTGCAGTTTTGGTTTCAGACAGTCAAAACTGGAGGTGGGCTGGAGCTTATGAATGAGGGAAAGAGAGCAGGAGGGAAAAAAATACTATTTATATATGCCTGTGACATTAAATAATTGCAAGAAATATAGTAACTGAATTCTATCCATCTGTCCCACAAACCACCATTAGTCAGTAGATTTTTTTATAAGTCTCCTATCAGAAGAGAGTGTTGAGACTTTCCCCCCCTTTTTTCACTTTCCCTTATGGATCACACTAATGAATCACTATTTTTCTAGTTATTCTCATTTCTTCTCCAAAGAAGCACTTCATACTTCTTAATTCCAATTTTAATTATCTCTTTAGGAAGATGTTTCACTATGTGTGATTTATTGTACACATGAATCAAAAAATAGATAAAGTGCATTACCTAATTCTTTCTTTCTTGCATTTTCCTACACTGAATTGCAAAGCAGAAAGTTAAAGTATTTGAAATAAAGTATTGATAAGAATAGCCTTGCAATACATAAAAATTTGGTGCCTGTCACCCAATTCCTTAATGTACAAATTGACTGGGGTTTTATGATATAATACATTAAAACATTAAATTGGCTGTTGCAAATGTTAATAGCCAAAGTAATACATTGGTCATCAATGTGCATATGCAAGCAGCAAAAATATTATATTGTAATAACACACACAATATATTATTATATTCTCACCTACTTTTAGCCCAAAGTTATTTCAAAGCCAGAAATATGTATAATTGACAATACTTACAATTCCAAGTCTGATCAGTAGGTACATCACTGCTTATCATTTTTTTTTGCAATTGGCTTTAAACTGAAATACTAGATGGTTTTTCTTCCATTTAGACATTTTCAGGCAAATATACATCCTTTGTAGAAAAAAGAGATTTTGAGTAAAAAATAATTTCCAGAAATGAACTCAGGAAAACAAGGAAAGAATAGCTCTTGGCAATAAGTAAAATCTTATCTAGTTCTTAAAAATCTAACTAATGCATATTTATGTCATGTGTTGATGCAGGCAGAGGAGATCATCTGATTATTTGACAATAAAAGTATCTTTTCTCCCCCTTTTATCTGTAAATGATCACAGTTTAGCCACTTCATTAACTCCATGTTTTGAATATTTTACTAGAAAATTTCTCCAAGCTATTGCTACACCAAAATTAAAAACTTGTACTTGACTTAGAATGTCTTTTAGGAAGTCATTAATTTTCAATCCAAAGATAAATGATAGAGTTGTTGTTCTGATGACTAATGATGCTAATTGTTAAACTTGTGCGTTTTACAGTTTCTTATACTTCTTTTTTCTTCTGATGGACTGAAGAGCCCTTCACTTTCAGAAGTCTCAGAGGATGAATTTACATAGAACATCAGGAAGTTCTCTCTTAACCTTCATTTGCTGAGTTAAATGCTTGAATGTTTTATGTATTTATTCGTTATTGTTAGGCTGCTTTCCCAGAACTATAGCTTTTTCTTTTCCTGAACCTTTTTCATTTAGCAATGCTCATTCTTTACTACTTTTTCTATAAACAATAACATTTTTTTAGTCAGTATTGCCTTGGTTTTGCATAGAGCATTGCAATTGCTATTTTAATGAGGACCTCATCCTCTCAATAATATTGCTTATCTCATAGAAAGACAAGGAGTATCTTGAAAGAATATACATCTTCAGTTTAGCACACTTTTGTCTGTTTTACTTTACAATTTGAAATATGTTTTCTGAAGCTTCAAAGTTCCCTACTGTAGAGCAACAAAAAGATTTACATAAACACAGACTTAAGGAGACAAAGAGTAAGATTCAGCTCACAGACCAACATGCTCAAAACTTAGCTTGGTGATGGGGTTGGCAGACAAGATGCAGAATCTGGAAAAGACTCATGGCCCTTTGGACATCTTAGGGCTTTTCCTGGGGAAACTGAGTTATAACATAGAATCATGGAATACCCTGAGCTGAAAGGGACCCACCAGGGTCATCAAATCCAGCTCCTGGCCCTTCACAGACCCCCCAACAACCCCACCCTATCCCTGGCAGTGCTGTCCAAACTCTCCTGGAGCTCTGGCAGCCTCGGGGCTGTGCCCATCCCTGGGGAGCCTGGGCAGTGCCAGCACCCTCTGGGTGAAGAAGGATTTCCTGACATCCCACGTGAACCTCTGCTGACATTGCTCCAGCCATTCCCTCAGATCCTATCACAGGTCACCAAAGATCAGTCAGTGGAACCCAAAAAAGCTCCAGAACTCACCAAATCTCTTGTGAGAGACCTGGATACCTGCACTGACTTGATTTAATCTCCTGCTACTTCAATGCAATACTTACTGCAATACAATATTTAGCCTAAACTGGTAGATGTGCCCACACTGGCCTCTGGCTTAGGTGTCTAATCTTGAGGCTGAACCTTTTCAAACCAGCTAAATTACAGGGTAGAATAAAGAGACATTTCCCTCCTGCTTTGCTATGGAAAATAACCAAGTAAAATGGTGTTTGAAGAAGTAGACATTAATGCAGCAGCATTTTTCCCCCTGCTTTGCAGTGTGCTTGCTATTGTAACTTAAGGACCTGCTGTCCTCATTTTTCCTTGGAAGCTACACAAAGCTTCTTAGGTAGCATTGCCTTATGCTTGTTACAAAACACTGCTATTGCAGATTTGGGTATAATCTACCAAGTATTTATGGTCCAAGATAAAACTTGCCGGCAAAATTTCCTTTTAAACTTTACCTTTTATATTTTGTGCACAAAGTGTAGAAAGAGTTCCAAGGCCAGTGACTCTGTTCTTTAAATCCTAGAGCTATTCTTATCAGAGTGAATTGTGAGAACTGAAATTATTTTGTATTTTTAAACTGTTTTTCAATTAAAAAAAAATGTTATAATTATGAAAATCTAAAGGGGAAAAGAAGAAGATTGGATTTTACCATAGGTAACTAAGCTCAGCTTGAAAATTTTACTCTTTGGTATTTTTGTACCTGCTTGCCTGTCTAGCAATAAAAAAAAATTACCTTCAATTGCTTTTCTTACATTACTCCAAAATCCATGAGTCCAAGACCTGACAGACATTTTTTTTTTCATTCAAACACTGAGCATTAGGTGACCAGAAAAGTGTAACCTGGCCTTCTGTGAGGTCTTGAGTAGCTCAAAGCTGCACCTTACAGTAGCTCATCAGGTTCAAACTTTCATCAAGTGACATAAGCCTCAGTGAGCAAAACATTGATTTGGTGATAATCAGAAGGTTGGAATGGTAAAATGTGTCAGGGCACAGAGCTCCTGACAGTTTATTTTCAAGCCTACTGGTTTCAACAAAGTATGTAATTACTCACAGACCACAAAACCAGTTTAAGACATCAGAATTAGCCCCCCTGTTCAGCTCCCATTTAACATTAAAATGCTGGAATCCTGGATGGCATTTAACACCAGGATAAAAGGAAAGTGGAGTTTTAAAAAAATTGTGGATCATGGGTGAAGAAGTAGAAATCATACAGGAAAATTATGCAAGAAATTTGTTCTGCAGAAAGAGGAGAGTGTGATTCTGTGTGAAAGAGAGATAGTTTCAACATTTTTCTCAGTCCTCCCACAAACCCAGAGGGAAAGCAGGATTGTAAAATGTGCCTAAGGTTCTGCAAATCTGTGAGTGTCTTTGAAAACAATACCAGCATCCAAGTACTGCTGTGCTGCAGACACTTGGCAGAGTTCCACAAAAGAATGAAATGTCGTGCAGATGAAAGATCACAGGAATCCCAGCACCCACAAACTTCATCCACCCAGAATGAGTCACTAAAACGATGGCCACACCATAACAGATGGCTACTCTGAAGCAAAAGTGCTGCCCTTCATACCTGAAGCTGTTTCATTAACAGAATATGCAAAAATTTAGATCTATGATATGTTATGAAATCTTTCACGAAGAGTAAAAGCACTCTGTGTGCTGTGTTGCATTGTATTGATGGTATGAATGTAATTTTAAAGTTTAGTGCTGGGTTTGATAAAACCCTTAATCACTGTTACTTGCTTTAAAATTGCTCAATATGGAAGTTTCTGTCATGAATTCAAGAACTTTCCAATAGGTGAGGTTTCTTACTGAATTTGGTTAAAATAAAAGAATTAGCAATTTAAGTCTTGAACTGCTTCAAATCTGAGTGTAAACTTTGAAGAAGATATGTTGATATAAACCTCCTAAAATAAGATTGGTTCAGTTTATGAACACACTACATTATCTTTTTTGGGTTTTTTATGCAGAACTTCCAAACAGAGAGTGAATTGTTAAAAACTGATTAAAATAGGCCTCAGTCTGTCCAAATTCAGCACCAGCTTCAATATGTTATAGTTGAATGGAGAAATCTCTTAAGAAAATCTCTTGCTCTTTATTCACAATGATCCTAAACTGAGAATATTTGATTATTTCTTGGACTGTTCAAAAGCTCTGTTATATCCTTCCCACTTTCCAGCTCATGCTGTTGAGTTCCTGGATATTAAGATGCTTCTGCTGGTTCGAAGACCCTTCTAGTAGCAGATATTTTCTCACTTGATCAAAGTTTTATACAGCTAATTGCACTGACATTAAAAAACTCTCCAAGCTTTTGAGCAATTTCTGGTACTCCATGAAATCTTCAAACTTGTACTTATGTTTGAATAGTACAAAATTTGCAATTTCAGGTTATATTATTGCCACTGTTTAACTCCAGCCAGCAGCCAAGCCTCTCACAGCCCCTCCCTCATTCCCCCACCAGTGGGATCAGGGAGAGAACTGGGAAGCTACAAAACTTATGTTGAGATAAAGCCAGTTTAATAAAGCAAAGCCCACATCAGCCACTGGCAAGAAAATTAACCACCCCAGCCAAAACAAGCAAAATTATCATAAAATATATGGGTAGAATTGAATTTTAGAAAAAAATTGAATGGAGTATTAGAAAAAAATGTGTATGGGTAGAATTGAATTTATAACTAGTCACTGGAGGACTGCAATGAACAAACCATCACTAATACATGGCAACAAAGCCATTTCTTTAAAACTACATTTGAGGTCCAATGTCAAGCCAATTTTTCACATGCTTAATGCCATGCTAAGCTTAAATGTTCTAATTGTGCCATCAACTTAAAAAAAAAAAAGTCAGTGTGTTATTTTCTGAAAAATGACTAAACAGTGGCATAAAATGAGAAAGAAGTTGCAGAGTACCTTATAGGGATGGAATCACAATAAGGCTGGCAGCCTCCAAACAATATTTAATCTAGTGCAGTTCAAAACTCTTAAAATATTCTGCCCTTAGAAAGAGAATATTAGGTTACAAATGTGAAGCACCTCCTTCTAGAGGAGACCAGCATTCCAATTATCAGCTCACAGTAATACTTCAAACACAAATATCACTGGACATAGGTCTTACTTTTATGTGCCAAGAGCAACCTATTATTCACAATTTCACTTTTAGTGGCAGAACCACTCTAACTGCATTTCTCAGGTCTGTTATTCAGAGTGCTTAAAGATCACACTCTGAGCACTCAAGAATAAATCTATCTGGAGCTCTAAGATGAATTATATTACAAAGTTGGCATCAAGTTAAATTGTTCAAGCAGGGAGAGGAGGTTAAAAAAAGTAATCAAAGCAGAATACCCACAAGTCTTCAGGTACAAGATACAAATATTGGCACTGCCCTCTCAGGTAGGTTCCTAATGTTCTGTTGTTATGATGGAACCAGGAAAAACAAGAATAATTTTTCCATCTTGAGGCAGCATCCTGAAATACACAAGAGGACCACTTCTTTGCCATGGAAAACATGATTTAGGAAGAATATAAAGCTAGGACATCTAAATATAAAAAACACACAAACCAACCCAAACAAACCAAACAAAAACACTCAAAAAAGCTGATCTCCATTTAATGTAAGAGGAACTGAAAGGCAAAATCATTCCAAGAATATTCCAAGAATATTCCCAAGGCTATGAAGGCAGTAGTAGATGTAGTAGAGCCTCTGCAGTAGGTCAGAGATTTTGCACTTTTCCTCATTACCAGCATTCAACTCCCAGATGTTCCCGTCATTTCCTGTTTTCTTCAGTCATACAAGGATTCTGCTTACAAACAAGAAAATGTTATTTCTATACATTCTGCATTATCTTGGAAAAGGAATCATACAGACATGGACACTAAACAGAAATGGGATTTAGAGTTGCTGTGGGTTTCAGCACACAAGCCAGGCAGAATATTGGAAAACCTAAACCAAACACAACAGTCACAACATCAAACATTAACAAAGAAGCACACTTGAACTCTGTATATCTTTTCACTTTCTCATACTTCATACTTCATCCAAGCATCTCAAAACTCTTAAAAATATTTATGAAATCTTGCAGAACTTCTGAGAAGTAAATTATCATGACTTGCCACTTTACAGACTGATACACTGAAATTAAAAGACAACTCAGCACTAGAGCTAGGGAAAGAATTTCACACATCTAACACCTTCCCTTCAGTCCTGAATAAAAATGTCTTAAGCTGCCTATAACAAGAAATACTCAGAGACACCCTGGCAGCTCTGAGAGACACATTAATATTAAATTCTATTAAATTGCAAAAATAGATGTTTTGCATTTATTGATTTTCTTTCTTGCCATCCCTTCTAAACAGTCAGTGAAGTGTTACAGTTCTCAGAACTGTGCAGATAGAGATTCATCTCATCAAATGTCGTGTCTTAAACAGGACTTTTCAATACAGATTCACAGAAACTGTGAGAGTTTGTAGTGAAGGTAAATTCAGATAATCCTGAGAATCTTCCTGAAAAGCAAGTATCCAGAACTATTTATGTCTCAATATATACCAATCTGAACTTCCATATCTAATCAATTCCCACTTTTTTTCAGTGCAGAGGTTATGATCATTATGTCATTGAATTGTCAAATTTGGAAAAGACCTGTAAGATCATCAAATCCAACCTTCAACCCAGCATCACCACCATGTTCCCCACTAAACCACGTCCTCAAGTGCCATATGCACATGTTGTTTTAAACACTTCCAGGAATTGTGACACCACCACTGCCCTTGTCAGTCTGTCCCAAAGCTTTACCACCCTTTCTGTGAAAAAATATATTTCTAATTTCTAATGTAAACCTTGCCTGGTGCAAGGTGAGACCATTTCCTTAGGTTTACTGAATGTTCAGTGTCACACGATAATATTTTGTCAAAGGCGTTCACAGACAAAATGTTAAAATGTATTAAATAAATAAGTTCACTGACATGGAATGAAACTGCGATAACTTTACAAGATTTCCACTGATTTAACTCCTTTGTATTGTCTCAGTGTGGTGGCAGAGTACTTGGCCAACAACCTTGCATTAACTTGGTACTGAGAAGTGGAATCTATAAAAGGGAGAATTCCACTGAGAAAGACGGAACGTGCTACACTTCAGGCAACAGTAAGTTAAATGTGGCCCTGTCGATGCTGACTGCAAATTGGTGGAAGCAAAAAGAAATATTGGACCTAATTTGTTCATTGTTATCACCCTTTTCTATTTAATGGACAGTAGTTCTTCAGGAAAGGGACAACTTCTTCCTGCATTGTGCAGGTGCACAGACCTGATGTCCATGGCTCTAACTGAATCTCTAGCATTAAAAACAGGACTCACCCTCAGTCATAGCTAAAATGATAAAATATCTTAAAAGCATGCATTCTAAATAGCCCCCAAAGAGAATTTTTCACTGATTGGCAGTGGTAGTTTTAGGTTTTTGGGCTTTTTTTGTGCTTTGGTGACTTTCTTTTCCTTAAGCTGTTATTCGGACAGATAAATTAATTCAACAAAGATTAAATATTCATTAATTGAATAACAGTGAAGAAAAATGGAGGTTTTTGATCTAGAGTTTCTTATTTTCCTGTGCTACTTTAGGTGTGAACAGTGCAGAACTCAACATCCTCTAAGGCTCACTGTAAAGTACATCGCTGTGTTTTAATCCAGTTCTCAGTTCTAAAATAAAGAGGGTGAAAATGAGGGTTCCTTGAAAAGGAAATACTTTTGTGAGGTTATTTGTTTTGCCTTTTTTTGTTTGCTTGTTTCCTCTTCTATATGAGATTCTTATGTTTTTAGAGGACACCAGAAATTCAGAGTTTGTCATGTTTTAGCATGGATTGAGAATCAGTGAGATGTGTGAAATGGCTGGACACAGATTATCCACTATGCAGGTTTCTGATTTAAGTTATGGTGAAATCTGAGATCTAAAGGGTGAGATGGGGAGGTAGAAAGTGCTTTGATCTTTCCTTTTTAAAAAATTTCTTTCCTTATATTTCACATTTAATACTTCCATGGGAATTCCTCCCTTATTGTGATAGATTTATCTCAGGAACACAATTACGTATTCTGTCCTTGAGGCTGAAAGTTACTCAAAGAGAAAAAAAAAACTGCAGAAAGTGTAACACTTTTTACAGTTTATGAATCCAAATCAGCAGGTCTAACTGTCCATTGATCTACTGACAAGCCCTAATAAATTTTTAAAATACAACTGCATGTCCCCGAAAAAAAAATATTTTCAGAATTTTTCAGTCCTGAAGGGCATAATTTTTGATATTTTAGACTCTAGCATAGTCCTTACTGTCAGCAGTAAGGCCCAGTATACAATCAGAACTGCAGACCTACAGACATTTTTGCTGTTGAATCAGTGAATTTGACTGAGGTAGCCAATTAGTTTGGAGCTGTGCCACTGCACTGATTTCATTGGATTCACAAGCTTAAAAAGTCATTACCTATTAATATTCAGACAGAAATCTTCCAGCCTGTTAATGTACACACAACTACATGAGTTGTGTACAACATCAATATTTCAACAATTATATTAATTCTGAGGCAAGGGGCTCCCCTCTCAAGAGCTGTACTAAAGCGTATCCTCTTCTTAATTGATACTTATCATCCATTCTCCTGCTCTTTCTCATTCAGTGGTAACACAACCTGTGTGTCACATCCTCACTGCCAGTGGAACTCACATCCTTTGTGAAGGAAGGTCTTCTCTTTTTGCAAAGAGATGGAGTGACCTGCTCTCCATTGCTTAGACAAATTAGACTGTACAAGTGACTCTAGAGGTCCTCAATCTGTCACAAAGCCAATAAAATCCATGGCTAAACCTCCTTCCACATGCCTGCCAAATGTTTCTCCTCACATGTTGACCCACGCTCTATGGATCTTTTCATTTCCCATCTTTCAATCTTTTATTTTCATTTCCTGTTCTGTCTCTAAATTTCTCTTCCCCTGTGCCCACTTACCATATGTTGTGTTCTTCCTGATCCTACCATCAAACAGAAATCCAGACTCCCATGATCAGAACATACTCTTTGCTGTGTCAGCACAGATCACAGAACCACAGGAGGGTTTGGGTTGGAAGGGACCTGTCATCTACTCCAACAACCTGCAAGGACACCCCCAAGGGACCTTGGGAATGGCTTCTAATTGAAGAAAAATAGGTTTGAATTGGATATTAGGAAAAAAATTATTCCCTGTGGGGGTGGTGAGGCCCTGGCTCAGGGTGCCCAGAAAAGCGGTGGCTGCAACATCCCTGGAAGAATCCAAGGCTGGGTTGGACGGGGCTTGGAGCAACCTGGGATAGTGGAATGTGTCCCTGCCCATGACAGGGGATGGAACAAGATGGGCTTTAATGTTCCTTCCAACCCAAACCATTCTGTGATTTCATGATCCTCAACTAGACCAGGTTGTTCACAGCCCCATCCAAACTGACCTTGGATGTTTCCAGGGATGGGCCACCTACCACCTCTCTGGACAACCTCATTGTAGAAAAACACCACCCTCATTGTTGAAAAATTCCTTCTTATATCTAATCACTGATGACCTACAGGATCTCAAAGAACACCAAGACCATCAGCACACAGCCCAAATGAGTGTCCATCCAGTAAACTTGCCCAACAAAGGTGGAGAATCTTTCTCAGTTGTGGACCCCACCTGTTGAAATGGAAGAATCTGACACCATGACCAGACCTTCATTATCTTGCTCTGTTATGCAGGATTATTTCCATTTCTTTTATGGAGCACTGCTACTTCATACAGCATGGCTCCTGTCAAGAAGTGGTCCAGAGATTTCTTCAGCCTTCTGAAATATCTGCCAGACCATCCACTGTGGTCCATGGCTTATGACCATCTGTTGCAGAGATCCAGATCCTCGTCACTTAAATTAAGGATACATTTGTCAGCTACAACAATGATTGAGCTACACTGACTTGAGGATGAATTGATTAATGGACTCTTCAGAGAAGTGCAGCCATGCACGAACCAAGCATAACTGGCATTCATGAAACATTCTGATAAGCCCCCAAAAGTGGTGGAGGAATCCAGTTTCCCACATCATCACCAAACTGGGAGGAAATAAGAAAAAACTACCATCTGGCACACTATTTCTTTGCCCCTGTGAACTTTTAAAATGATGATGTTGTCATATTAATGAGAAAGTGTTTAATTTATTAATTCATCTTTAAAAATTATGGGTGAAGTTGTGTACCTAGTCATGACATCTTTTCCTAATTTGATGCATTAAGGAATGTTATATTTGATATCATCAAATGATCTCCCTTAATTATGACAATGGGTAACGATGGCCATTAAAGGAATGACATTTGTCACCATCAGTTGTGGCAAGGGTAATGAATAATGAACAAGGCAAAATTTCCACAGAGACTTTACAGTCTTATATTCCACTCAGCAGCAGGCTAGAAAAAACAGAAACAAAATAGCTCCCTGAGGACAAAAAAAGTTTGAGTTTGAGGAAGACAGGAGAGAAACTTTAAAACTCTAACACACTAGCCAAGAAAGATATGGATTAATGATGTGGCATTAAAAAACCACCAAAACTTAAAAGCCTTGTGAGCAAATCTACCTTATTAGATCTGCAATAATATCACCCTATATAATCTTTTCATAAAGAAACGCAAACTGGTTTTTAATGTGACTGCCCACACCTGGAGTACAGTGTGCAGTTCTGGTACCCACAACTCAAGAAAGGTGTGGACATGCTGGAGATGGTCTGAAAGAGGCCACAACAAATTTCAAATTTTCAAAGGGCTGGAAAGACAGAGTAAGTTTGGTCTTTTTCCTCTGGAGAGAAGGTGGCTCTGGGGGAACCTCATCACAGAATTCCAGAATTATAGGGTGACTACAAAGAGGGTGGAGGCTCTCAGGGAGCTCATGGAGAAGGCAAGGGACAGCAGGCATGAGTTGTACCAGAAGATTCATCTAAGCACACAAAAGAAATTTTTTACACTGAGAACAATCAACCACTGGAACATCCTCCCCAGGAATGTTGTAGAGTCCCCATCACTGGCACTTCTCAGAGATGACTGGGCAGGGTACTCAATGATCCCATGCAGGTTCCAAAAGCTGGACCAGGTGATCTTTCAAGCTCCCTTCCAATCTGTCCAGTGGATTGTTCTGTGACTCCATGATTTTACACTGAATCCCAAAAGTTGTTTGTATCCTGATCTTGAACAGAAAAAAACTCCTGAATTAAGAATGCAGGCAAGTATTTTGAGACTAAGGAGAATTGTCTTTTTGCCCACTTACAAAAGTAACAGTTAATCTGTCTCTGTGATGCTTCCTAGTCTTGCTCTTGCATACAAGCACAATGGATTCTAAATATAATAATCTTTTATTTTTGTCCTGACATGAACATGCTGTGTATATGCAGAAAGGTACAGCAAATCTGTCTTGCATTTACTTATTAAACTTCCATGAAAAGTCATGCAATGTGGCATAGAGCATTTCTGCCAAGAGGCATGAGAAAATGACTGGGGTAAAGAACAGCTCAGGTAGGCCTACAGTTCATACCATAAATGCCACCAAACCTGGTATTATGTGTTTGTTTTCTCCAAAAAAAAAGGAGAACAAGCACTTTATTTGTGCTCATTCTCTCTGCCCAGATTGTCTGTCAAGCTACAGACCAAGAAGGGAGGAAATCAAACTGAACTAATCACTGATTCCATCTGAACTGCATTATGCAAAAGCTCTTCTATTACCTGCAGGACCTACTGCCCACTTTAAAATTGGCAAGGACGACACTTAAGGCTGCTCTGACATGTGCTTTTGTAGAACATGATATAGATCTGCTGAAATGAATGAAACTACATTTTATAATAAGTGTCTTGCTGACTTTTAATGAAATGATGCATTATTAGCAAAGATTAAAAGAACTAATTATGTACAGTGTGGTTGAATGATGGCTGCGGGGAGATGATAACTATCACTGTGCATTTGAAAACTGAGCAGTAAGAAAAGAAAGGATTTTTAATTTTTAAGGTGGCAGAGATGGGATGGACTTCATTAATAAAACAAAAAAAGCAAAGCAAAGAAAGAAAACCACAGCTGGAAATTCAGTGAAGGTAATTTTGAGCTCAATATCAAATGGCCATTTGTCTGCAAACTGAACTCTTCAAAGTGAGTGTGAAATCTCTGTGAGTTTGACTACTGAAAGCACAATGAGAGAAAGTATATGAAAAGAACCCAAAGAAATATTTCTTGAATATGGAGACCAGATTGCCTGAATACATCTTAGACAAAATGGACAGCTGTGACAGGAGAAAGGTCAAACTCTGGGCAGTGAGAATGATAATTCTTCCTGGTACCCTCATATGGATGTGATTTAGCTCTTACCATGAGGGGATCCACAGCCTCTGAGATGAAAAACATCACAGTCAAAGACCATAATACCATTTTCCTGACATACAAGTCTGTGAAACTCAGGCTTCTTCAAGCACAGTTTTGATACCATTTCAGAATAACTGGTTTAGTATTAAAAGTCTTTAAAGCAGAGTTTAAATAGCAGCTGTGACCACCAGGTTATATCATCTATTAACTGTGCTAGCAGGCTCTGTAACTGTATTGGAGTGTAATAAAGATGCCCTCAAGCAAAATAAATGGCATAAAAAATACATTGAAGTGAAATCTTTAACATAATAGATTTGAGCATGGAGAGAAAGATTTGAATTTGACAAGGTATGGATAAAGACTTTCATCAATTTCAAAATGGTGTTTGCTAATTTTTTGTTTTCCTGTTGAAGAAGAGGGCTTAGTGCAACATCCCAGGAAATATCTACCTACCCTACAACCCATGGACATATTAAATGGAAAAAAAACGTTCACAACTGGAGCCTCAAAAGCAATGGAAGCTCAAAATAACCAGCTTTCTTCTTGGATGGAGCACTTTTATCCCCATGTACTGCTGGGCAGCAGGAGAAGAGCTGGGATAGAATTGCAGTAAATGCCCTGGTCTCTTTATCAAGGGGTAAAACATTTTCCTTTACTGTTTTTTTCCCATCCTCAGACTCTTGTTAGAGACAGGCATGAGTTAATGCTGGTATTCCCCCCTCCTCTCCTGCCTCCTCCCTCTAAAAACCAGAACTAAGGGTGAAATAGCTGATGCTACTACTCCCAAGGCATGCTCAGCCCATCAGGAAATCAAAACCGAGTCTATGATTAATGTGACCAATTAAAAAAAAAAGAAAAATTCTCCTTCAGCTTCAAGAAAATCTTTTTTTTTTTTTTCCCCCATTATGAATGTCTTATTCAGCTGAGGAGAGTAAACAGTCCTATGTTCAGTGACAGATGTTGCATTCAAATGGACTGGAAATGTGATGAACTATCCAGTTTTGTCCCACAAAGGCTGCAGTTTCACTGGAGTGAAACACTGTGAAAATGGCACCCAATCAGCCCAGATTTATGAGTAATCCAGAGGACACAGGATATGGAACAGGATCAAGAACATAAAACACCTGAACTCCTTTAAAATATTGAACCTTTAGAACATTATGTTCACTAAATAAGACTTAGTTGACAAAAAAATGAACAGGTACGAACACTATGTGGATTAGTCTGGAAATGATTTAGAGTTCAGTGCACAGTCCAGAGTAGATATTCCCTGCTCATTTGGCTTCTGTGTGCAAACTGTGCATGAAAACTAAAAAAGAACAGGAAAATTAATTAGACTAGAATTACTACTTTGCACCATATTAAAAAAAAATTAAGAAGCTCAATAGAAGCCAGATCAGAAAGGATCTTAAAAAAATTGAATAGGTTTGATGTGGAAGAGCTCACAAACATGTGGTAAAAGTGGGTAATAGGATCAGAGTAATGAGGTAGGAAGCATTCCTACTGGAAGCCTCTGATGTAAATTGCAGAGTAAAATAAACATTGTCCAGGGCATGAGAAGAGAAGGATGTGATAGTGAATATTCCAGACAATTAAACTTGTGAATATTACTTGCAATTTTCAATCAGCTCTAGTGCAAATGTCATGAGGTGCTTTTTTCTCTCCTAAGGTATGGTGATGGTTTACTTTTCACAGTTCAAATTCTTCCTAAACTTGAAGAACTTGTCAGTAAATCCAACTCTTTTGTCCTCTGTATGTTCAAAAATATTATTCTTTCTAAAAGAACAAAGCCAGACTTGTGGTCTCCTGTGCTTGGAAAAGAAACACAGTGAAGTTGGACTGAGTTGTGGCTGCCCCATCCCTGGAAGTTTTCAAGGCCAGGTTGGATGGGGTTTGGAGCAACCTGAGATAGGGAAAAGTGCTGGAGATGTTGGAACCAGATGATTTTTAAAATCCCTTTCAACCCTAATATCTCTGTTGTTCTATGACCAATTTTTTTCCTTTAGTATATATTGTAATACGTTTAGCAGTAAGAGATAAGAGGTTGTGTGCCTGTTTTCCTTTCTGTGAAATCCACTTCCCAACCAGAAATCTACACAGAAATCCAAAATAGGTATTTTATAACTGCAGTCTCAAGCTGAGAAATTAGCAAATTTGAAATCAGACCAGTAGCACCCATTGTTTACTTTCTTATCAAGATGTTTCCATGTGAGGCATGGAGGGAATCTCAATTTCATCTGAGTTAGTCTCATTCTAAATCCCCATATCAGACACTCTCACATCACAATTTTTGTTATACATGGGTTCAACAGTCTTTAAGAATTTTGACTTAAAAACTAGAGGTTTTATAGAAAAGTTTAATAACAAAAGTTTGTTCTTAATACAACAGAAATATTTCATTGGGAGTCACTTGTCTGATTTTGCTACACAGCCTCACTAAAAACTGACTGTTACAAGGTAATCAGAGTTTATGCTGAAAGCACAAAAACATAAAAAAAAAAAAACAAACCAAAAACCAATGCCCCCCCCCGAAAAATCCAATAAACAAAATGAAATTATAAATTAAGAAATATGACCTAAACAGGCAAAGGGAGATATTCTTGATTGATGTTATTCCACAAAAGAAAGGAGTATTAATTATGAGCAAGACACCATATGTAGAAATCTTTTGTGTATTATATTCTGTGAAGTGATAGAATTCAGATAATTTGTTTTTTAATGATTAATGAAGTCAGAATCATTAGCATGTTTTATTCTTTCCTACAAAGAATGAAGCAGATAGATCTGTCAGGGCTTTATAAAGTTCAAATTAAAGATGAGGATTTTCCTCTCCACTGTTTGTCTTCATTCTATGGGGGAGGAAGAAAGTGAGAAGGAAGAATAACTGCTATTTCTTTGATCAAAACAGTTTAGGATTCTGCATGAATTCTGAATAAACCCCTAGGTGTTTGTGTTTTGGTGGGGTCTTTTTTCCTCTTTTTTTTCTTAGCAGTTTGGTTTTCAAGTAGGTAAACTGTATTTTATTCCTCCTTAAGGAATTTATATTCTTATTTCATGACAGGGCATTCCCAAAAGGCTTTCAAGAAGGTTGCATTGCAATGGGAGCTTATTGCTCTGCAGTTGTATTGTTACTAGAATTCAGTCTCTGACTCCAGGAAAAGGCCTATAGGCAAAACCAAATCAATTTAATCCGACTTAGCATCCTCCAGGGTCTTTCAGCAGAGGCATCACAGCACAGACATTTGGGATCTTTTCAGCTTATGCAACTGTTAAATCAGAGCAAAGAACCCAGACTGCTCCTGGGATTTCTAGAACAGAAACCCTTGCCCAAGAACATCATACAGATCATGTGTTTAATGTCAAGCCTCCTTCACAGCTGCACAGCAGCTTTTCTCCTCCTTATCAGATTTACTAGTCATGGCAATTGGTGGTTTTAGTTTACTTGATAAACAATTGTCCCAGGGATGCGCTCCAGCCCTTTTATCTGTCAAGACTCCCAGAATTCCAAATATTTCAGTCCAATACAGGAGATCCTCACATTTGTTCTATTTTTTTTTTCTAAATGTGGATAAGAGTTGTGTGTTGTGTAAAGGCTACGTGCACATCCAGGCATGAGAACTGCTTACTCAGACTAACACAGTTCAAGAGACTTTATCACACCTAATTATAAAGTGTCCTAATTATAAAGTGATTTTTAATAGCTTCCAGGTTTAGCAGAGAGACAGATGTGACAATTGATAGGTTTTCTGTCTGGGACTCAGGTGTCCACATGGCAAATTGGAGGCATACAATCCAGTGATGTTCTCTGGAATGCTGTCCTACAACAACACTTTACCCCAGGGTTGCTGCTTCCAGGAGTTTTGAGAGTTCAACATTGGAAAGATCAAACCCCATGGACCCAAACCTTCCTGTTAGTACAGGTAAGCTGCAGAGCTGCCCAAACTGTCTGGGAGCCAGAGAGCCCTCGTTGCACTAAATCACCTTACTCAAAATTGAGTGATAACTTTTTTATTACACAGAGAAAACATACCCAGAAGAGAGAGCTTGAACTCACATTTCCCCTGCTGTCACAAGCTCATGGCTCGATTCCTCCAAAGCACCTTAAAATCTCTTTTGCACAGTGACACTGCTCAGCTTTGCTTGGATTTCATGAAATTTGTACCCTCTTCAGTCTTTCTAAGCTGGAGTAGCTAAAGTTCCAGTAGGGTCAGGTGTGCAGTGCTCACTCCAGCTGTGTGTGCAGGCTTGGAGGGATGGGATCTCACAGCTGACCTGAGCAGAAGGGAAATCAGACATGAGCCAGTAGACAAACCTTCTAAATTGGTTATAAGTTTTGAGGATCACAAGTGGGCAGCAAAATGCACACCAAGCACCTTGGTGCTTTCATGAATTTTGCCCTTCACCCCCAATTCAAATGGTTATCTCGGGTTGTTTGATCTGGAGGTGTTGAGTCCCTTTCTGTCACCAATGAGGGACTGGTCATCAAACAATCACTCTAACACACACCTGAAATTGATTAAATTTACCTGAGATTGAGGAAATGCTATGTGGTAATTAGAATGCTTTCCTGGACACTATCTGTTTAATCACACATCAGTCTGCCTGATCATAACTGAATCCTCCTAATTAATTTTCCACTGCCCACCACTCCACATCATTCTGGAAAAAAGAAAGCCTTTCCCAGCAGATTGCAAATAAGAATTGCTCTTTTTTCTTTTTTTTCTGAAACTGTTCTGATAGAAATCATCTTAATGAAAACTTGATACAAAATTTGAAGCAAAATATGAGCATGAAGATAATATCTGCATTTCCTCTTGAAATCACGTGCAGATTTCAATGTCACTGCAAGCAGTTGGTTAAAGAGTTAAGAGAGATTACAGATAGATCTGTCTGCAATACCAGCCTGTGTGTTACAAGAGAAAGAGAGCCTGCTGTAAGAATATAAACCTCTAATAAGATGAGAGACTTTTACTAAGCCACTCATGCTTGAAGTCTATTGAAAGATAATCTTTGGTACAGTACTTCCAGAGAAGAAGTGAACTGAAATCGATATCCAGTAAAAAACAGATTAAGAGACCAAGCTCAAGAAATCAGAAGTTACTCAGCAGAACAGACATATATCTTAAAGATTATCATTGATCATGAAAGCATGGGGTCGTTTTAGCTCTGGGGAGAGAGAAATTTCTAAGGAGAAGACCCTGTCTCCTCTTTCACTTTAGGTAAAAACCCCTGTAGTACAATACATTTTAAATCTCCATATTTTAATTTAAAAATACAGTGGAAAATAAAAGAAGGTTCAGATATCATCTGATCATGGGGAGAAAAATCTAGTTTTGTACAAAAAGGAACATCTTTTCACTCACACATTTGAATATGTCTTTGTTTTTCTATGAAAAAAAATAATTAATTTCTGAGATGAAAGATGATCTTGCAGCCGGGAAATGAACATTCAGCAAACATGAGGTTATTGCCAACATCTTCAGAGACCTTTGGCCAATTTAATTACTCTACAATGCCATTCCTGACTCCAAAATATCAATAATAATAGTGTGCATCCTTCCTTCTCAGGTGGCCAATGCTTTGGACCTGCCATAAACTCTTTCCACATAAATCAGCCCATAATTTCCAAATACAAAATGATCTGTATCAAAACAACCATTTTTTTCCTCTCCTTTGCTATATGTTAACAGAATCAACTTGCATCTAGGGATGCACTTCTTTAAACTTTTAATTACTATAAAGATAACAAGATGCAAGACCCAAAAGCTTAACAGCAGAGAAAAGCCAAATATTTTAAGAGGAACTGTAGGTGGAATGTTTGATTTCACATCTGAATGATTAATCTCAGCAAATTCAACAAACCTATTTTAGTGAACAACATAGTAACATATTTCCACTGTGACACAATTCAAATCCTACTGGTCTACTCAGTACTCAAAAAAATTATAAAAGGAAAATAATACCAGAAGAAATGAACAAGGTATTTTATTTTGTTCTTCATTAAAGTGTATTTAGCATTGAAGATTGTTTAATATTTCCAACATACATCCATAATTTTTTGAGTAGTTATTCTGCAGAGAGTATCTTGCAACCTCAAAATACCAAACTTCAAAATAAATTCAAATACTCAGTCCAGTTTTATGTGTTCACTGCTATAAAATTTCTAAAACATATGCCACCAAATTTGCTTGGTTTTCTTGTCCTCTGGATTTCTTTCTTTCTGATTGAATGTTTTATCCTGATGCTTCCTAAAAAAAGTTTCACACTCTTAGGTGTGTTATTTATTCTCATTCACTATTTTTAATTTTATCATTAGAGGTAGAAGTTTAAATACGTAAATAAATAAGAGTAAACCCAAAAGTCCTCCATCTGCTACAAAACCAGATTATTTTTCTTTCCAGGACTAGGATCTAAGTTTGCAATCCTAAAGTGAAGCTTCTCTTCCCACCACATCTTTCCTTCCATGGCCATTTACATACAGACAGGTTTTTCTCTCTGCTTTCTACATCAAAATGTGAAATAATGGGCAGAGAAATTAGATTGTCTTCCCCAAAAGCCTGCAGACACAGTAATTATGAGATATTTGATCCTTTCCTTCTACTCAGCACAAGGAAGACTCATGGGTGTTTTGGAGTGGGGAAGGGTCACAATGTTGATTAAAGGATTGAGGCATCTGTCACATGGGAAAAAGCTGAGATCACTTGTGCTGCTCATCCTGGAGAAGAGAAGGCTCAGGGGGATCTTCTCAACATGGATAAACACCTGAGGCAATAAAGAGAAGAGAGCCCAGCTCTTCATGGTGATCACTGAATGGACAAGAAGCAATGGGTATTAGTGGAAATACAGGAAATTTCATATAAACATGAGAAAAATCTAGTTTATTGTGAAGGGGATTGGATGCTGAAGTAGATTTCCCAGACATATTTTAGTGTCTCCATTGCTGGCCTCTTCCAATCTCTATGATTCTGAGATTCTAAGGTTTACAATAAATGTTGAACTTTCCAAAATATAATGATGTAAATACCTAATTGGTTGTTTGGTCACACTTGATTAAGAACTCATAAGCATACTACATCCTAAGCTTGCTTCTAATATCCCTCACATGAAATCCCAGTTATGACATTCCAGTTGACAAAACATCTAAGTTTTAAACAATTTTCCTATGAAATCTTTCTTCTCCATCTTAAAAAAACCCACAGAAAAAAAATAAAAATGTTATCTACAAAACCAGACTTATCAGTCCCCAGGCATTTGCAGAGCTCTTTCTCTTCCCTATTCTCATTCCTCTCTCCAAGTGAAGTAACTGGGGGTTGAGGCTTTTTTTCTCCCTTTAAGTCTTTTATCCCAGAGGCATCACCACATCACTGCTCAGCCTTGGCCAGCAGTGGGTCTGGCTTGGAGCTGTGGTGAATTCACCCCCTGGACATGGGGGAAGTTTCCAGGAGCCATCCCTGTATCACCCCTGCTCCCCAAACCTGGCCACACAATCCCAATACAACCTATTTGTCACAGCTTCTGCAGCCTGTGACAAAAGAGGGCTGGTCCTGTGATCTTCTTCCTGCTGGCTTTTCTTCTTTTCCTCCACCCTCTGTTCCTCTGATGTGAAGGCAAAGCTGTGTTTTCACTGCAGAGCTTCATTTCTTGTGTGTGCCTTGAATCTCACTCTCAATTGTTGGTCTCTCTTTTGATCAAGCATAGCCTTTGGCCTGCATTTGTGCTCTCACCATTGCCCCAGCTAGAGGCTTGAATTTGGGACAGCTTGTTGGAGTTCAAAGCAATAGAATTACCCACTGAAATGAGGGGAAATTATTCCTTTGCACAGACAGCTCTCCAGTTGTTTAATTCCATTTTCTCCTTGTTCTTTCATGACCAGGCACGTTGCCTCCTGCTCCATTTCTCTTCAAGCTGGCACACCCCATGGGGTCACAGAAAAAGATGTTTTGTCTCAGTTAAACTTGGATAGCAGCTCTTCCCTCCCCTTTGGACCCAGCAGACTGAGGAGGGAGGCTCACATCCCCACTGTGGTTTAGCACAAGGAAAAAGCCAGATTCCTTGTGTGTCATTCAGGGTGAAGGTGCTGAGGGTCGGGCCAGATTAACCTGCTGCTCAAATCTGGGTGGTGCTCACCAAAAGGGGCTTGGAAAGGCACACATTAAGATTAATTCAATTACAAAGTTCCCAGACAATACACACTAAGGAAATTGCACCCTATCCTTACGTTTGGGGGTGTCCAAACTCCTAATTTTTTATGCTAACTAGCTCTCAATTAAAATAGTGTGCATATTTTCATTGTCAGAAAGCAAAAAATTTTTTGTTTTTTTGTCTGTCAGCAGGGGAGGAGCCCTGAATGATGTCTAAGGAGGAGATGGGAAAGCAGAGATGTATATGACAGATGCATCCAGGAAGAGCTCTGTGTAATCAGATTTTAAGTATTTCTGCTTCAGTACATAGTCATAAATGTCAGCTGAAAGTTAACTTTGCTGTTTATCAAATGCATGTTAATAACTTAACTGAAAACCAAAGTGCTCTATTGATTGCAAATGTAAACTGGCAATGCTGTGGTCTCTGCCAGCCAGTCAATGACAGCAGCACGAGTCAGGGAGCCAAAAACAGAATAAGGGAGCTGATTACAGAAGGCACTGAAGGAAGAGAGAAATTCTAGAGAATATTTTCATATTTCAGTGTCAGCAGACTCCCTACAATACCACACAACTCTCATGCAGTGGCTGATAAAGATTCAATCCCTACAGCCTGATTCTTTCGGTTTAAAGCTCAGATGAGACACACAGGCATCCCCACTGCCCCACCACAGCCTCCTTCAGGGATGAGCAAGGAGTAGTTACAGAGCTTACAGAGGTTACAGGGACTCCCTCAGGGAGCTCTATCTGACCTGACAGCTGCTGGACAGGATCAAGGACTCCAGAACATCTCACTCTTCTCCCCAACTGTACTTTTACTGACAAGAATGGCATAAAACTTTCAAAAGAGTGACCATATCCAGAGCAAACAGATGCTGGCAACATTTCAAGAGGGTGATCAAAAGTCCTCCTTTGGGAAGAGAGAAGGGAGCTTTCTTGTAAAGATGGGCTTTTCTGTACAGCATCTACAAAGGTTTTGGTAAAATCCTTTTCAGTAAATGTGAACACCTTAATATTGCTTGATTTTTTGTACTTATAAAAGTTCATTTAGTATCAACAAAGACTTAGTCAGGGCTAGAGCCCACAAGCACTTAAAATCTTGGGTTAATAATTCACCCCTCCCTGCCTTTAAATTCCCAGCTAGCAAACAGTACAACATTATTTTGTAATTTTTCTGTGAATGTCTTTCTATATTATTTACAATAATAAGACTCAAATTCACTTGAACTCCTAATTACCAGCGTAGTCTGAGTAACTCTAAACCTGACCTCTATTACTGTATTATTATGCAGAAAGGGTCATCAGTGTGATTTGATTGATGCTATTTGATTCCCTCTGAGCACAGCACATACTGTTTGGAACAATATTTTTATGGAGATAGAGCACTGCAAGACATCTTTTAAAGGAGAATTAAAGTAATTCATAAGGGGCTGAACTAGAAAATCCTGTGTTCCTGTGTACTGGAATCCCATCTCCTACTGCTTTCCCTCATCATCTGTTCCCAAAATCTTTTCCGTGTTGCAATAATTAGTACAGGGAAAGCCACTGTGATGCTCCAGCTGCCTTGTCATGGATCTGGCCATGGATCTGGCCATGGATCTGGACATGGATCTGGCCATGGATCTGGACATGGATGTGAATGTGGATCTGGACATGGATGTGAATGTGGATCTGGCCATGGATCTGGCCATGGATCTGGCCATGGATCTGGACATGGATCTGGCCATGGATCTGGCCATGGATCTGGACATGGATCTGGACATGGATCTGGACATGGATGTGAATGTGGATCTGGCCATGGATCTGGCCATGGATCTGGCCATGGATCTCAACATGGATCTGGCCATGGATGTGAACGTGGATCTGGCCATGGATCTGGACGTGGATCTGGACGTGGATCTGGACATGGATCTGGACATGTATCTCGACATGGATCTGGCCATGGATCTGGACGTGGATCTGGACGTGGATCTGGACATGGATCTGGACATGGATGTGAACGTGGATCTGGACATGGATCTGGACATGGATGTGAACGTGGATCTGGACATGGATCTGGACATGGATGTGAACGTGGATCTGGACATGGATCTGGACATGGATCTCGACATGTTTCTAGCTCCCTGGGGAGCTGTGCCTGGTTTAAAGCTGCCCATACATCAGTCAGGATGTGCTGCTGCAAACAGTGGCTGGCCAAACAAAACAGGTTGAGCTTATTTGATCTTCTTTGGTTGGAAGCTGTGGTTTGGATTGTTTGCTTATTCAGAATTCTCACAAAAAACTTTGACCCTTATCTCTCCCCATTTGCCATTTCTGACAAATGGAACATCAACTGTCAGCAGATTCAAAAAGCATAAAGAGGAAATGAAGCATCAGGTACATAAAAAACTTGATCTGATCAGCTTCACACACAAAGTTGTTCTGTACCCCTTTCTTCAAATCTCTTTAAAAGGTTTATTTCCAACTCCATCAAAACTGCTAGGAGTCAGGCAAACATATACTAATCTGATAATAAATAATTTTTTTAAACATATAATCTGCTAATTTCAGACAGATAGGTAAGGTGAAGACACATCAAATTTCTAATACTAGGTGGAAAAAAGCAGATAAAGAAAAATTGTTTTGTTAGATATACAATAAGAATGCTGTAAAAATCCCACAAATCTTAAAATGTCAAGTGACAAATTATTTTATAAATTACTATTTAAGTCAAGTAGTAGTTGACTTGATTTTTTGAAGAAACTATAATTGAAGTACTTTAAATTTTTTTGCTGCCTATATAAAATAAAATAATTGCATAATTAGCACATAATTACTTTCAGGAGTGACTAATTTTGGATTCTACTAAGTATGCATTAATTGCTATGCTGGCAATTGCAAAACAGAAAGTCAGAAAGTGAAAACCTTCCCCTACAAGGTCAGCATTTGCATTATGAGACCATCAAAATAGTGTTAAATCAATGGAGAGTCCAATATGCAGAGGCTGCAGGGCTCAGGGCAGTGGAATGGAAGGACAGGCAGCAACTCACAAGGCTTTCCTGGCAGGACTCAAGCTGACCTCACCCTCCAAGGTCTGCTTTTGCACCCAGTGAAGACAAATATTTCCAATGGCTTCACTGGCCCAGGATTAGGTCCATTGATTAATTATCTATTGTTCATTAGCTCTGCAGAGTCCACTTTGAAACCTCTCTCCATCCTCTGTCATACTTAATGACTCCTATTGTTCAGTTTGAGGAGTTATAGACTCGTGACAAACAAGTGAGAATAACTATTACTAAAACTATTATATTAAAACTATTATATTAAAACTATTATATTAAAACTATTATTTTATTTCATAATCCAGTGCTCCATTCACTGAGTTACACTTTGTGAATATTTGTGTTGTTGAAATGTTTTTGATCAATTTTTTGTTTGTTTGTTTTAAAGAAAAAATACCAAACAACTCACACATGAAACAACTTCATTAACATGCCATTTTTGTCTCCTAGGACATCAGGAAACATTAGCATATTCCTACAGCCAACTAAATGTATTAACAGTGCATACATTGCTAACAGCCCTTTCTTCAACAGGAGGTCAAACCCTATTTTATCTTTTTACCTGTTACCTATCTTTATACCTTTATATCTTTATTTTTTATACCTGTTTATGTTTTTTTTTTCTGTTCCAGCTTTGATATCAACATTTCTCATGATCCTGAAACCACCCAAGATAGCTGAGGTACTGATAATATCAAATATCAAATACTGCTAATATCAAATATCCCAGTTTAGTCCCTCTTATAGAAACCTCTTGTTTCTATATCAGAAAAAAACCTTACCAAATTGCTACCTTTTTTTGTTTAATATTGCCATACAGTGATTGTCCTTTTGCATTTAAACATATGTAAAATAAACCAATTTGTGTTTATCTGAAATATTAGAAGGTCTGGTTGTAGGTTTTCAGCCTGGTCCTGCTCACATTAACACCAGTCTTGCAGGGTCTTCAGGCAGCTGTTTTTACTTCTGTCATTCCTTTTTACTTCTGTCATTCCTACATTTTCTGCTCTGCATCCCATCCATATCTCAGGGATCTCAAAGGGATAATTAGCTATATTGGTCAGCCTTACATACAGGTGGCCCACAGGTCATATAAATGGTTGTGAAATAATCTAAGCATCAAAAAAATCCTAAAAACTAGGTGGCTGCTGGAAAAGCTGTCTGTGTTTGGACAGGAACAATAGAAGGAAGCAATGAGAGAAAGGCTTTTAGCAAGTCGTTCATGGAGTGTGACCTTCAGTGTACCCAGACTGTGTGAGGGAAGGCAACTCCTGCCAACCAGATGAAATTGTCAAAGTGAATTAATTTAAAGCTGAGGTTTTAACTTTCTACCTATTTACATATCACATGGAGTTTAACGATTAGCAAATTAGACACAAATCATGTGCAAATCAATGCAAATTACTGGTTCACACACACAATGTAAACTTCATTTTTCATGTTGGGATGTAGCCAGTGCCTGGTTAACAAGCATATGGATTTCTGATCCGGGGTAAATGAGCTACTCCCCCCCTCTTCCCCTCTCATTCCTCCACTTGGCACAAACCCACCACATTTCTCATTCAATCCACATAATTCACTCAATACTCTCCTCATGTCAGGCTTCGTGTAGGCAGGTAATAACTTCTAGAGTCATTAAATTAGGCTGTGTGCTTTCTCTAATTTGTGCTCCTTGGTTAGAGTTTTCTGGTCACTTACACTAATTAGAAATGCTCAGTTTATTAACAGAAGATATATGCTTTGGAAAGCTCCTGAAGATTTCCAAGGTGTTTATAGATCCCTGCAACTTTTGTTGTCTTGACCTTTGAACTGTGTCATATGTAACTACTCTGAGCTGAGCTGAGGAAAGCCCTTTGATCTCATCCTCATAATTAAAACCCTTTGCATTTGCTGCTTCTCCATTGTCACTTTATTTCAGAGGGGATCTCTCTTTCCCCAGGAGAGGTAACACACAACCAGAATCACAGAATCAGACAAGAGTCGTGACCAGGAGCAACCTCTGGAGGTCTGTTCTGCAAACTCCTGCTCAAAGCAGGAGCAACCTCAAAGATAACTCAGATTTCATAGTGACATCACAGAATTACAGAATGGTTTGGGTGGGAAGAGATCTTATAAATCATGTTGTTCCAACCCCCTGACATGGGCAGGGACATCTCCCACTATCCCAGGTTTCTCCAAGCCTCATCCAACTTGGCCCTGAACATTTCCAGGGATGGCGCAGCCTCAGCTTCTCTGGGCAACCAGTGCCAGTGCCTCACCACCCTCACAGGGAAGATTTTTTTCCCTAATATCTCATTTAAACCTATTCTTTTCCAGTCTGAAGCCATTCCCCTTAGTCCTGTCTCTTTCTTGGGCAATTAATTCTGGAGTTTGGAAAATCTGCAGGGTCTGTGATTCTGCTCTCTGCCTGCTGAGCCTCTGTTCCTGTGCTGAAGGGAAAATGAATTTCCTAAAATCCAGGGTGAGTTTGCACTGCTGAAACATGTGGCCTCTGCCGCTTGACCTTTCATTGTGCAACCCCAAGACTCTCCTGTCTTCTCTCAGTGTCGCCACAGGCAGTGGAAGGAAGGTTGCTCCAATTCCCCCCTTGCAACTTCTCTCCCTTCTGTGCTTCAGCCTTCAGCCCTCTCTGCTATGCTCACTCCAGTTTCTCATTTTTTGGGGGACTCAAAGATTTTCCACAGGTTCCTCAGTAGCAGTTGAAATAGCCAACTGTCCTTTGGTGTGCTGCTGCCAATTAGCTGTGAATTTTGAATAATGAACTTCTTTTGCTATTAGCAGGTACAGTTTTCTCCTCCTCTCGGAAATTCTGTGTTGCAGAGACCTTCCTTTAAGCCCAGGTGAAGAAAAGGACGCCTGGAAAACTCTGTTTATCACCCTCAAACTGATTTTGGACTGTTGGAGACAAGGAAGATCAAAACACACAAATCAAGGGAATGTGCCCACTGGCAACATGTAATCCTTAAAACTCCAGTGTGTCTCACAGAAAATCCCACACAATGTGTACATACAGCAAAAGTTGAACTAAAAACACTGCTGAAGTCACAGCATCCATTTAAACTGCCTCAGGCTGGAACATCTAGCTGGGAATGAGTGATTTTAGTGCCTATCAGATGTGAATAACACAAACAATCAAAGAAATATGTCTTCTCTGACATGACCCTTAATCACTGCAAAAAAAAAAAAGAGACAGTGACCTTGATTAACATTGTGCTGTTAAATATGATATGAGAGATCCCATTGATCATGGATTCCAGCAGCTGGGGACACACAGAGCCTTTGTTTTCATCCCTTCATTTAGTACCTACAGAATTTTAGGTATGATCAAAATAGAGATCATACCTTATTCAACATTACACAGGCTGCATCTGTAATCTTCTGCTCCCTGCTGAATACAAAGCTCTTACATCGTTTGTATGAAATAAAAAAGAAATACTCGTATAACCTGGGCTCAAGAGGAATTGCCAGTTAAATTTCCATTTTAATGTGTGTGCAGGAGGACAGAGTTAAAATTCTGCAGGCAGCTGCAGGCAATATGTTGTTGACCATTACCTATATAGTTTCTACAGGATGAATAAGTTAAATATGCTATTTTTATTATTATTATTTATTTTGGAGGATTTTGGCCTTAAGAGTCACCCTTTAATCAGAAAGGTGTTTTGTTCTGTATCAGTGCAGTCATCCCTGCTACATACTAAAATACATGAATTTTTTTCTTTTTTAAAATGTTAAAAGTAACACCTTTCCCATGAATATTTATTTTATTTTTTTTTAAGCTTGCTTATTTCACAGTTCATCCTTCTCCCATCTAAGCTGCTCTTTCCTTTGCTCCTTGCCTTGCTGCCCAAAGAAATTAATTCTGCTATGCCCATGGTTTTGCATGTTTAAAACATCCAATACCAGCATTTTCTGACCTTCTGCTTCTTTCACAATTCTGTTCATTATTCTGTGGCTTCAAACAACCAGGTATTATTCATATTTTTTAGACTTCACAACCATCCATCTGATGTGTCAAATGTTTTAAGAGGCTTAGTCAACAAGCATCCAGCAAGATGAAATATGCAGAAAGCAGCTACAGTCTGAATCCCGGACAAAAAAAATGTCTACAAATAATTACAGACCTCTCTCATGAGCCCCAGACACAGTCAAACAGACTAAGGTTTCAGTTCTATGCTAAAGCCAGTATTACTGCTGACATTTACAGCCCCAAAAGTTAAGAGCTCTGGAAAGGATGTGCGGCTGTAGCTGATTTCAAACTGTTGGGAATTATCTCAGCAATGTCATGACTCCCAGATTGGGCTCAGAATTTGCTTCACAGGAAGTTATTCACCAGGTTAAGGTAAGTGAGGTTCAGATCCTCATGTGGAGGTACCCCTGTATTGCAGGTCCTGAGGATAGCAAAGATAATGTTTAATTGTTTAACAGTACTTAGGAAATATTTTATAGTGCATCAGGAAGCGAACAGGGAGCTCCTCACAGCGTTGGGTACATAAGTTGCTTTTGAAAGCCTGCCCTCCTACAGACATCCTCTTCTGAAAACACCTCAGTGCTTTGGGTTCAGGAATTAACCTACATGGGCACTGCAGTGACAGAATTACTTCCTCAGCCCAGAGACTTCATTTACAGCCCTGCACTTAAGATTTTTGCCCCTGTTGCAGTATTTCACAGAAACTCATTAAACAAGGTGTCTGTGAAACACTTGCTTTGTATCTAAAAATAAGTTCAGTGCCTTATTTCCACCATGGGATCAATCCAAGAGGGAGATGCTTTTCTTAAGGAATCCAAATGCACCATCATGAACACTGCATCTTTTTGCCTCAGAAACCATATGGACTCACAGAGCAAGTGAAAAGGCTGTGAGGTTTTTTTTCTCCCCTTGTCTTTCCCTTCCCTTTAGCTCTTAAGTCTGGGCATTGTAAAGGAGAGTTGAGCACTAAACTGCACCCACAAAGAGTTTAGAGCAGTACCAGGTCTGTCTCCAATGCTTCTATTGAGTCAAAATAAGCTGACATAAGCTGGATGATAGGATGGCTGGTTCTGTGCTCTCAGAGCTTTTAAACCGCTGTTGAGCTCAAGCTGTGATCAGACTGAACTTCAACAAAATAAAGCAGAGAAACCCACCCAAAAAAACTCTCTAGCTTTGGATGAGTGCTATTTATCACTGGCAAACTTGAGCCTTTCTTCTAGGTGCTCACTCTGTGCACTTTGTCTGCTCCCAGGATTCCTCCATTGTGAAGATGAACGCGAGTGTGATACTGCTCTGAGCCACAGTTCCCTTGGGAGGATCTATCAAGAAAAGCTGTTGCTTTCTCAGCTTCTGCAGAAAATTTGTTCCAAATATATATCCTATATAAAACACATTTTAATTTTTTTTTTTTTTTTAATACATCTCCCTCTCTCCAAGTAAATGCAGCTTCTGTTGTAGCTCAGATGTAGAGCCTTGGATCTGAAGCAGGGATAATCATGACCAGATTTAGGACAGGATGACTCTGAGTGGGGCTTCTATTCCAATTTTTTTTCTTTTCCTTCGTAGGTGTTATTTTAATCCTTTCCACAGGCATCACCTCCAGACAGCTTTTGAGCCATGCAGTTATCTGTGCAGGACATTTTAATTCTATCTTTCCCTTGATATGCATGGTATTCATTAACAGCCTGACATAGGATGTGTGAGCACAAAAATTTTTTCACTTGGACCCCAAGACTCCAGCATGGGTCTTTAATTGACATTGCAGGTATAGAAATTTGGGTTTTTTTCCAATTTCCTACCTTCCTTGGAATTGAGGAGCAGGAGAGGAGTGGTTGTGCCTCAACACACATTGAGACAAAGTAAAACGGAGGAAGAAGCATTAGAATCAGATATTTAGGTTGGAAAAAGCATTTAAGTCCACTGAGTTCAGCTGTTAACCTAATGCTGCCAAGGCCACTATTAACTGGTTAAGTGCCAGAACAGAGGTCCAACTGAGTGGTTTAAACCTTCATCCTTGGAAATTTTCACCTTTCAACTGGACAAAGGCTTGAGTAACATTCTCTGACTTCGAGTTTAATCCTTTTTTTGCGCAGGGGGTTTCATAAAGGGCCTTATATATTCCCTCAAAACCTAATTTTTGTATGCTTTCAGAACACAGACTATACAAAATTGTGAACCAAAGGTGGGATTAAATGTGTGCAAATTAAATCCACAAACACAGTCAACAGCTTCTTTAGACTTGAAGTTAACTCTGTAGACCATTCTTGCTCACTGGCCTCAGCAGAGCTGGTCTGAGACACAGGACAGCGTCTGCAGGTGGTAGTGTCTGATTGTGGTGATATTTAACAGAAAAAAGGAGCTGATAGCTTTGATTTAGGGTTTGTGATTTTACATAACTGACAAGCCAGGCAGAGTCTGTGGATGGGTGTTTCCTATTGCAGTCAAATCAAAATAAAAAATATGGTTAAAGCACCATGCAAACTGTTTGGGATATTGTCATATCATTATGTGACTTCTATTTCTGACAAACATTGCTTACATTTCAAAGCACTATTTTCCCCCCAGCTTTCCATATGTCAGCTGCTATCAAAATACATTATTTAGAGTTAAGTGGTAAGAAAATTAATTTTTTTCTTTTTTTCTAGTCTCTGATCTTCAAGTGCTCAAAGAAAATCCCAAACACTGCAATGTGTGTTAAATGCCCAGTTTTATCCATAACTCTAGGACCGCTCTACCACCTGCAAAGATTGTCCAAGCACTAGAGGATTCCAGCCTCAGCCTTGCAGCAAATAATAAATCTGTACCTTTTCCAGGCACTGCTTCAGTCACTCAAAGCTCATCTAAAATAGACAGCTCAAGACTGGGATAAAGATTCTCCCATTTCATATAAATGCTAAATATGACGGTCTCTTTGGAGGGATACCAAGCTGTTCTATGGTGTCAATATGTGGTGTTAAAAGCTAAAAATAAGAAATCAGAAGGAACAATACAGACTCTTACACAAAGTGGCACTGTGGGAAAATTTGTCAGAGAAGCAATCTTCTGGGTGATTATTGAGGCCCTGTATCTGAAATACCACATTAAGCTCAGAAGGTACAACCATGGAATGGTTTGGGTGGAAGGGACCTTAAAGCCCATCCCATTCCACCCCCTGCCATGGGTAGGGACACCTCCCAGTATCCCAGGGTGCTCCAAGCTCCATCCAGCCTGGCCTTGGACACTTCTGGGGATCCAGGGGCAGCCACAGCTTCTCTGGGCACCCTGTGCCAGGGCCTGCCCACCCTCACAGGGAAGGATTTTTTCCTAATATCCACTCCAAACCTCCTATCATTTTGAATCCATTTCCCTTTGTGCAATCACTGCATGCCCTGTGAACAGTCTCTCTCCATTTTTATTGAACTCTAGGCATTGGAAAGCTGCAGTGAGCTCACCCCAAAGCCTTTTCCTTTCCAGGCTGAAGAATCCCACCTCCCCCAGCCCTTCCTCCCAGCAGAGCTGCTCCATCCCTCTGATCACCCTGCTGCCTCCTCTGGACTCTCTCCAGCAGCTCCAGGTCCTTCCTGCCCTGGTCCCAGGGCTGGAGGCAGTTCTGAGGTGGGGTCTCACCTGAGCAGTGCAGAGGGGCAGAATTCCCCCTTTCCTGCTGGGGAATCAGCCCAGGACGTGAAGGATTACAGAGATGGGTTATGTCAGCTCCCTATGGTGCCCACCAGCACCTCCAAGTCCTTCTCCTAGGGCTGCTCCATCTGCTCATCCCCGGCCCTGGATGGCACAAATGACCGGTCTGAGAAGTTACATGAGCACATAATCAAATACAGGCTTTAAAGATTCATCAGAACTGCTCCTAAATGGCTGCTTAAAGCCAATCTCAGACCATAAGGAAGAAGGCATCCATCCAGTGTGTGTTTCCATTTCATCTGAAACCAATTTTCAGGGAACTTGAGCAAACACATAAAGGAGAAAGTGCTGAAAGCATTGCAATATTAAAGAAAAAAAACCCAAAACAAAACAAAACCTTTTTGCATTAGCTGAAAGGATTTTTTCTGGAGCTCTCTTGACCTATTATGGAAAATGGTTTCTGCCAGTTCAGGTGAGGGTATTGGGCACAGTGCTAGGGAAGAGAAATCACTCAGATTAATTAGCAATATAAATGCAGATTTCAACAGGTGAGTGACAAGCAATTGCTGAAGCTGGATGTACTTTCAGTCTTAAATTCTGATAGTGATGTGAGACTATGAGACAGCTATAGCATGTTAATGTAAAAAGCTACTCAAAAAGTTAAGATGAAGGTTAAAGCCTACTTTGAGCATGTACACTTCAGCTCCAAATTTATTGATGTATATGAATAGAAGAACAGTTTACTCATACAATAGTTTTACACTCCCTGATCTCATGTGTAGGGAAAAGCATTAGTTCCTACCTCGTGCTAATAGATTGCTGGCAAACAAGAACAAAGCAAAAGATGATCTACGTTGCTGAGAGACTCAGAGTTTGATACCAGTGGGAAATTTATTTCAGACAGGTTTACACCATGTAGTGAATAAAGCACTGAGTTTGCAAGATTGTGTATATGCGAGCTCACTAGGAAAGTTTGGCCAACAAATCAGCTGTAACCTTGAGTTTGTCACCAGCCTCCCATCCATTATCCATTCCTTCCCCCTCTGCAGTAGCACTTACATTGCATATTATGTCTCCTCTTTTCTCCAAGAGATAACCCAGATCCCTCCAGTTTTCTTCAGAGGCAACATTTCTTGATTTCTTATCACACTTCCTGCTTTCTTCTTCAGTTGATCCATATTAGAGTTGATTATTTATACCTAAATGTAGAATTTTGAACCTAAGTATGGGGTTTTTTTCCCCTTTTTTTCTTAAGACTTTGGAACAATTAAATCCAGGTTAAAATTAATTGATTCAGTCTTTCTTCTGAACAAATTATCACTGTGCCAATATTAATGGTGCATGTTTATTCACATGGGTGATCAATGAAGCCTCAACACAAAATGTTTTCTGACCTTGTACTTTCTATGGTCTAAAATACACGATATTTTTTCAGAAATTACTTCTCCCCTCCCAAAATTTGACATTATCTGTGTAGGCTTTATATTTACCCTTATCCTATTGCACTGATCCAGCCAAACGGAGGCGTCTGAGTGGCCTCATATCAGAAACAAAATCCAGGCAGAAAAAGGCTGTTAATTCACAGGGCTTTTCTTAGATCTCCAGATTTTCAATACAGTTACAGCTGACCTTGAAACTTTGGATTTGTGGCTGAGGAGATAATGGCAGAAGTGCTGATAGACTAACTAGTGTTTTGGGATATGAATCTGGAGTTTACTCCCACTAGCAGTATATCATTCTGCAGCTGAGGTATTACTTATCCTGGTACTCTTACCTCTGTCAGCACTAGGAGTAGTTATCTCCCTCCATATCATTAAGGGAGAAAAATCCTGTGGAGTGGCAGGAAACAATTTATGCTTTGGAACAAGGAAAAGAAAATATAAAAGGGATGAGAAGGTAACATAGCTTGTGTGCAAGCCATAAGCTGTGTGGCAGTGAGAAAGGATGAGCCTCAAAGAGAGTGAAAACAAGAATGCACTTACTTTACTACTACAAGAGATTAAAACAATCCTAAAATCCTTCAATAGGGCATATATGTGTGTTTGTGAAATCCCACACAAACACACCCAAGTCCTTAGGATACCTTTTTTAAAATTTCAAAGTATTTCAAGAATACTGATTACCTCACACATTTTCTCAAATAAAGGGTAAAACAAATACTTAAGTTTTTACTGTATGATTTTAGTGATTTTAGTGGCAGCTGGTGTGCTCAAGATCTTTACAAAATACACCACTAACCCTTATCAAAATCTAAATTACTGCTTGCATTGAATCCCAATGATCAGTTTCCTGGATGTAAAGGGAAGATTTATTCAAATGATGCTAAACAATTGAAAGAATCCTTGAAGTAAAGTTTTATTCAAATGATGCTAAATAATCCAAAGTATCCTCTAGGAAAAGGGACTGGTGATGTTGAGAGATCTGAACAGAGGCACAAATCTTCAAAATTCAGCCTAGAGCAAATTGCAGTGGCTCTGGTCATATTCTGGATTACTGCAGTTGTTCAGTATTAATCTTTTCTGTTGTGTTATGTCTGATGCTTGCTTGAAGAAACAAGATTGGAAAATGAATTTGATAAAAATGGACCAGTACACAGGAAATAAATTGAAACTTTGGACATCAAAATCACCAGGCAGGACAATTCTAAAGCAGCCAATTTTCACACAGACCTTGGTGATTCAAGAGAACATCCTCTTCATCAATTAGCCTGTCTGACACACAGCCAAAGACATGTTTTGGACTTACAGACATTCTAAGAATGATTTGTAAACATTTTGCTGCCAATGTTTATTTTAAAACCTATAATATAATCTAAATATAGAGGAGGAAATAATCAGGAATTTTTAAAATACTTCTTAAAATGAGGTATGGGAAAAGAGTTAGTCTCAAATTCAGGGTCAGTTGGTCTCAAATTGTCCAAGTAGATCTTTATGCTCTGCTGCTGGTGAGAGCCTGCCCCTGCTCATGAGTGAGGATCAAATCATCCACCCCAAACAGACAGAGAGGGGGAATGGAGGAGAACACAAAGTCTCACAGTCCCCACAAGTGACTTGGCTTGTGGAAGAATCCTGAAAATAATTGCAGCAGTGATGAGCAAGTGACATTACTATGAATTTGAGTTTTCTGTTTCAGTCTGGGGAGAGGGAAGACACTCAGGAGAGCTGCAAGGGACTGGATGCTGCTGGGCAGATGCTCAGCCACCATAGCTATCAAAGGGATGTGTAACTTTGCCCACTTTCACATTTAGGGAGTGCCTTTTCCAGCTCATCCCTTGGCATCATTAACATAATTAATAATTGCTAGAAGTTGCCTGCTCTGCCCATGCTGGGAGCAGCAATTTCCTAGGTAGCTGCAGGTCCCTTGTATCACATGTAATGGAGGGGTGAGGATGGAGAGTGAGGAACGTGCAGCCTTCTTTCACACATGTAATGTTATTTTACTCATGCTGCATTACCTTCTCCAGTCCTTTTCCTGGCTAAATCTAGGAAAACTGAATTCTGCCCCATCCCTGCACATTCATTCTGTTCCTGTGGACAAATAAGGTTTCAGACACATCAAAGCACCAATATTAACTATGTAGTACCAAAGCCAATTGGATAAGATTGCTGGGGGTAGAATTACAGAACATCCTGAGTCGGAAGGATCAACAAGGATCATCAAAGTCCAGTTCCTGGCCCTGCACAGGATCACACCAAGAAGCCCACCCTGTGCAGATAATATTCTGCTCTCACAAAATAGCTGCTTTGCCATTGAACTGGCTGGTTAGTCAGGACCCAAATGCTCCAGGTTTTACTTTTTGCTTTGTAGAGTGGCCTTGGGCAGTTACTTTCCACTTACCCAAACTTCCCTTTCCCCCTGTACAAAGGACGTGCAAGTGATCTGCTTCTACAAAATGATGCAAGAGATTAAGATATTCTTTAACTTTGGAAGCCACTTAACTGACTCTTATCTCCTCAGGCAAACAATCTTCTGCTGTTAAGAAAAACAATAACCTGGAAAGGCACCAACAAAGAGCAGAATATTAGTGTGGAACAAAGATTGCCCTTATGTTCTTCCAAGACTGTTAGAAGTAGTACTCTGCCAGCTAAAGAACACAAATTAATATCTAAAGAACACAAATTAATGACAATAATGTCTTGCCTGTACTTTCAAGGAGATCAAACATTTTGTGCTTGCAGATGATGCACTTTTTATGGAGAATTATAAAATACTTTGGGATGGAAGAGGCTTTAAAAACCATCCAGTCCAACCAACCTGGGAAAAACAGGGAGAGAAGTGGGGTGTCCTAGAGAAGAGGGTCCACAATAATTATTGCTTACTATTAAAATCCCATTTCCCTTGGAAGGGGACAGCGTTCCAGCTGAACCCTGCTGGAGAAGGCACCTGCCACAGTCTGAATCCCAGCTTTCTCCTGGGTGTATCTACAGGGATACACCTCCTGTATAACTCCCTGCCTGTTATTCCATGCTGTGCTCTCCTGCCCAGCCCTGCAGCTCTGGACTGTAAAAGTGCCACGATTTGCAGCTGACAGGGAAGATGGCAACACTCAGGAAATAAATTCTGAGCCCCCTGATATCAACAGGCACCTTCAATCACACGGGGAGAGCAGAGCATCCCCAGCACAGCTCTCCTGACCTCACACACTCCCCCGGCTTCCAATGGCCTTGAACAAGGCAGGAGCAGTTTAGTGACATCAGGAATAATTGCTAGTTTGGGTGGAAAAATCTGCATTGCATTATTATTTATCAGTTGGGTATTTTCTCTCTTTTAAACCTGTGACTGTCGCTGCTGATGTTCTGGGAAGGGGGCAGAGTAATCTGAACTCCACCTAATGAACCTGTGCTAATGAATAAAAGAAATGGTCTGTGCTGTGGTCTTTTAAATTTAAGTTCTTAATTTTTTTTTTTTTTGATAATGGCAATGGTATTAAAACAGTCTCTTTGTACTGAGAAAATGGAATTCATATCTATAATCAGTATTTTATTCTTATTGGTGAGCTAGAAAGAGAACACAGTGTATAATATCATATTGTTGGTGCACTTCCACATTCACTGCTTGTTTATTTCCCAAGAGCCTAAAACATTTTTACTTTCATCAGTAAAAAAGCAGAAATTTCCCATAATATCTTTCAGGTCATACAATGTCTATATTGAGGCTATCACGTGCTGTTTTTTCATCTGTGGTGGTTTTGTTTCTTTTGGAGGGGTGGAGGGTGTGAAGAGGGAGAAGGAACAGCATTTGAGAAAGAATTGTGTAACTGAGACTACATCCTCAAGTTCACAGTCAGAAACTCCCAGGCAACAAATTCTGCATCCAAGACACTCCATTTTAAATGAATAGTTAATCACTGGGTTTATTTTAAAAGGAGGAAAAAAAGAAAGGGTGCAGAGATTAAAAAAACAACAACAACAAACAAAAGACTGTTGTTCCAACTTCAGTAATTAAATATTGAACCATGCTATGATTTAATGTATCCTCCTTCCTTTAGGATTTCATTTTGCTTCCTTTAGGATTTAATTTCCTCCTTCAGCCTGGTCATGTGCTCCTGACAGGATTTCTGTGAAAACTGGTACATAATCATCAGCAGTTTATCTTCATCTGTCAAAAACCATACAAGTCTGATCCACACCACGAGTGCCCTTCCTGTGGCTCTGTGTACACAGCTGACAATTGTCACATTCTGGAGCTTTAGGCAGCATAAAGGCTTCACTGATGCTGTGTCTAATGGATTCACACACCTCTGCATTCCTGTTAATATTTACTGCTAATTATTGTTGCCAACCCGGAGCAAATAAATGAAGTGTGAGGATTTGTTTGGGTTTCTGAGTGA
Organism: Pseudopodoces humilis; assembly: GCF_049639895.1. Classification (NCBI taxonomy): domain Eukaryota; kingdom Metazoa; phylum Chordata; class Aves; order Passeriformes; family Paridae; genus Pseudopodoces; species Pseudopodoces humilis. Next base: position 4,143,496 of record NC_142205.1, on the reverse strand, counting down.
GGCTAACATTTCACAGCAGTATCTTCCAGCTGCAATACATCCCATGAAGTTTTATCAGACTTCTGCCACACAGCATAAAGGAAATAAATGCTAAAGGCATTAAAAATATAGGTCCTTACTGTTTTTCAAAGAAATGGCTCTGTGTTCACATTGTAGCACAGAATGTAACTTTGTATTTCAAATATTTTTTGTTCCTGTCTGTGTATGAGTGCATTGATAAGATAATGAAACATAGAAATAAGATATTACTGAACAGCTTTCCTGTGTGGAGCTATGCCAGTTGAAAAAAAACATCAGCAGCAGGAATAAAACAGCCAAAAATCAAAGTTTAGGAATGCTTAGGAAGATTATTGCATTACATCTAGTGCAGAGGATATACAGATCTTAAACATATTCCAATTCTATTCAGGCTTCAGAATAGTTTGGAATGATCTGTGCTTGACAATTTTATTGAGAGCTCACATTTAATATCCTAAATAACAGGGATTCTGAGAAACATAAAATCCCAAACAGTCCATTGTCATTTCCCTGGGCTGACTCAGCCCTACCTAACTCAGGTTTGGTTAGAGCCACCTGTCAGGGAAAACAGGGAAAACAGAATGGAAAAAGTGCAGCATCCTCCAGCAAGTCCCTGTCATGCCTGGCAGTCAGGGAGCACAGCCCTGCACCACAGCAGATCCTGATGGACAGCTTTGGATCACGGCATTCCATCAGGCACAGAGCACACTGCCTGACACCAGATGCTGTGCAGGGGTAGAGGAGGATATGGACATTTCCAGGAGGTGATAGGAGTCAAAGATACAGCCAATCACTTAAAGCAAGCTCAAGGGAAGTTAAACAAGTCAAACCAATTTTAAAGAGCAAATAAAACAAGGTAGGACTAAGGGGATTGGTTTTAAAATGAAAGAGGGAGGATTTAGATTGGATATTAGAAATAAATTATTTATTTTGAAGGTAGTAAGGCCCTGGCACAGGGTGCCCAGAGAAGCTGTGGCTGCACCTGGATCACTGGAAGTGCCCAAGGTCAAGCTGGATGGGCTTGGAGCAACCTGGGATAGTGGAAGGCATCTCTGCCCATGGGGCAGATGGTCTTTAAGATCCTTCCCAAGCTCAGCAATTCTGTGACTCTAGGATATTATCATCTTGAATCATTCATATTATCAAATATTTCCTGCCAAATTCAATGAAGTTTCATTACTTCATTACTTATACTTTTATTACACTTCCACTCAATTAGCTTTTCCCTTCAGATCTCATTTTGCCCCACTTTAGCCCCCAAATCCTGCAGAAATTGTCATGTGGTTAATGGCTGATATGCCTCCAGCTGGAAGATGTGATGTCAAATACGTGTTATGGATCCTCATACAAATCCACCTACCAGCTCACCTTAGAAACAGTTCAAGAGGAAATTTCACTTGCATTAAGTTTATGGATGTAAGATTGGCTGTTGAATGCATTACTGCAGTAGAAAAGCAAATAATCACAACAGAACAATGATTTTTTTCCTCCCTCCATAAGGAGCACTGCCGAAATCCATTCCTGCTGAAGTACATCTTATCCTGAGAGGTTCAGAAATAGCAGGTTTTATTCTTGACACTTAGTGGTGGCAGAATGGTTAGTGTTTAGATTTCATCCTTCCAGCAAGGTCATTTCCCCTGGTGAATCAGCACTTTGGCATCTCATTTTCTTTCTAAAATGGGGGAAACAATGCCTAGCATAGCAGGAGCACATGGACACAAATTTTTGGAGACGAGAGATAAGAAAAGGGTCAGACAACATCCTTTGTGCCAAGGAAATGATTACACTGACTGGTTGTTTTATTTAGATGTAGTGCAGACAGCTTGCAGTGGGTCCATTAGAACTGCCTTGCTCTTAATTACATTGACTTTTAAAATCTTTGATTAATTATGATAGAGAGCAAAGGTTTCCAGCAGAGAGATGACTGTATCAGAAAACAGCTCCTGATGCTGACCAGATCAGGTCAGTGTTTGAAGCATTTTATGTCCTGTAATAAACTGGACACAAAGTTGTCACTAGCAGGATTGTAGATGTTAAGAAATATTTATATTGCTCAAAGAGATCTATGATTGCAGAAGACTAGCAATTGCTTTATTTATTGAAACTGGTGGAACCAAATGAAAGGAAAGAGAAAAATAGCAGTTTGGGGGTTTTTTGAAAACAAATCAGGATATGTATTGTTGAGATGGAATTTTTTTTGCCCTAATTGAACAAAAAAAAATACTTAATTTTTTTTTAATTTTGTAAAATTCATTCACCATGTGAACCACAAGGTCTTGAGAGCCTGTGTAAACAGTCAGATGCTTTGCATCTCTCCTCCTCATTTTCATCCAAACCCTCAGTGGCTTTCTCAGGTTGGTGCAGGAATTTTCTGATATCTATGGCACTATTATGAAAAATTATGTGCTTGCCTGAGTTGCATAAGGAACAAATTTGCATTCAATTCCCCAAAGAGCCGTCGAAAGTTTACATGTCCTTGAAAGCATCACTTAAAGTGGGATTCATTGAAAACTAACTGATAGTTGAGCTTTTCAATGGCTCTGGGAAGGCAGCAGAGGGAAATTGAATTGCCCTGTGCCAGTGCTGCTGTCTCACCAAGAGCTCTGGATGGAAGCTGCATGACAGGGTTAGAGCAGGTGCAGAAAGCTACGGGACACAGGTCTCTGCCTCACTTTCTTCTCCTTTAATTTAGTAGTGGCAGCAATTCCCAGGGCTACTGTATCAGGGCATGTTCATTAACATTTCAAGCCCTGCTACTAATGACAAGTATAGGTGAAAGATTTAAGAGAGTGAGACTCTGCTTCTGGACTGATTTTTCAGTGCTGATATTTGTGGTTTCTTAAATCTTATTGTTGCAGATATCCCCACCTTCCCTGAGTTTAAAGTTTTCTTTAAACCCCTGACAATTTCTGGCATTGTTTCTCTTCTTTACATTTATATCCCTCTTATTTTATTTTTTTTTCTCACTACAATGATTATTTTTCCTTTTAAAAGCCTCCTGGAAATACAGATCCTACTTTTTTCCTGATACTCAAACTATGGATATTTTTTATTATACTTAGTTTTTAGCATTACTATTTGAGTTAGAACCTACTGTAACATGCGGAATTGGTTTCAGTATTGAAATTTAAAACTATTTGAATGAGCTTTATATAATATTTTTCTTTGTCACCTATGCTGTTACCCCTTCAGACTAAAGCTTAGAGGGAATAGATTATAGTACTGATAGCACAGCTCCTAGATAATTCTGCTTGAATTTCAAGATCTGATTAAATCTGAACTACTCCTCAGCTTCAAAAATACTGGTGGGAAGTGTGTAACAAACAGTCAGGAAAGAAGATATGATCAAATGAAATGAAATTGAAAAAAAAATTTGTAGATGAAGTGACTACAGCCAAATGTACTGAGATGAAATGAGGTGCAGTGAAAAGGACAGCAACTTGCCAAAATGATCACATTGAAATCCCAAAATCAGGAAAGAAAGGTAAAGAAAGAGACAGGAGAAGAAATTGAAGGAATTAAATGCTACAAAAGAAAGAGAGAAAATTCTGTAACAAAGTGAAAACAAGAAAAGTGAATGAAGGGGATGACATGAAATGCACAGAAATTGACCAATCTTCACCCAATTGATCTTTCTTGAAATCATAAGATTTCATTGAATTTCCTGAAAGGAAGAATTTGAAATCAGAGAACCAAGTGGAACAAACACTCTGGAAGGATATATATGACAAAATCAAATGCAATTGAAAGAAAAAAAAAAAATTTGAAATGGAGCGACTTTGCCAAAATATACTGAGATGAAACGAGGTGCAGTGAAAAGAGGTCAGCTGGGGATGAGAGCAGCATCTCAGGAGAGCATGCATCAGCAGTCCCAGGGGTCAGGCAATATAACACAAGAGACACAGAGAAAATCTGAGAGTCACCTCATGATGTATTGCTTTCCTTACTGCCTGCAGAATGGGGCTCTGTCACAAGCACTACACTGATATATTGGTGCTTTAGCTTCCCCACCCACCCCACCAACTCTCCTTTTCAGATCTGACATGACTCTAGGTACAAAATACACTTTTTCTAAACTAATCCTGGTCACTGGGATGTTCCTTCTGACTTTACTGTGAGGTGAGGTTACCACTAAGAGTTCAAGCTCAGAAATTCAGGTAATTGCCCTCACTGGATGTTAGGGCCAAGCAGTCACAGGGCATTTCAGAAAAATTTCTGAAATTTCATTTCAGAAAAATGAAACATAAATGGTTTCTTGGTGGGAACCATACCTTTAAGATCTTTCAAGCTGTAGCCCTCAGAGAAGGCGTCCAAACATCAATTTCCCACATGTACTGGGGCAACAAAACTTAGGGCAGCACCGTGAGCGTATATGTGCACATCCTGTGTGTTTTCCAAGGGCTGATTACAGGGAATTAAGGACCCCTGGCAGCCACAGTATGGGCAATCAAAGTGGGAAGCACCAAGAAAAAAAATCTCACTCTAATAATCACCTTTTGGAAAACCATATTTCCTGCTTCAAGTCCCACACAAAGCATTAAACAGAAACCTGATGTTATATTTACTGCACAGAAACACCTGTATGGAGAGTGAACCTCAGGGAAGTGCACACAGCAAGTTAGAGTAACTTGAGCATGTTCAAGGACATCTGAGTAAAAGAAGAACTCAAACTTTTCTGCAATTAGACCTTCCCCTCACTGCACGATAAAGCATTTTCTGAAAATTAGGAGGTCCAACCTCTCATCTACTGTCTTAATTATAGGGAAAAAAATTACAGCTTAACTGCAAATATCAAAATTAATTTCAACAACAAGTTCAATTTAAAAAAATATTAAAGTTTAATTATATATATTTGATTTAATAGTTGAATAACAAAACCTTCCTCTCTCCTGTTTTCCCTTCGCCAGCATAGCACCCACCATCTTTCCTTCTCCTCCCCTTCCTTTCACCAGGGGAGAGAATGGGAAAATTTTAATTTTCTTTTTTTTTTCAAGCTGATTGCCCGGTACTTATTTTCTCCTGACTATAACATGCCTGTTGCATAAGTTATGTGCATATAATCTATTGCACAAAACATAAGTTATGTGCAATAGATTAAACCTGTTGTAATAAACCAGCTTTCCACACTTTGGACAAATCTGTGCAGTCTCTCCTGCCTTCTCCCCACAGGGTGATAGGTTCACATCAGAGAATAAAAATCAAAGCACTGAAGGATGTAAGGTCCTCAGAGCAACCAAGCCAGAAATTCCCAGTGATTATGGAAAGGGCAGACAGATCCTGATGTCAATAATCCTTATATTACTGCCTTAATTAAATATTTAGAGTTCTTACTCAGAGATGTGAGTATGTATTTCACACAGAGCTGTACTTCAGTTGTAGCACAGGAGTCTCCCCTAGCTTCCTGGGTTGTGGGCAGCTTCATTCCCTCTCCTCTCCAGAGTTAGGGTTTGGTTTATGTCTCTGTCCCCAAAATCTCTCCCCCCTCACTGGAGTGAGTCCAGAGGAACCCACCAAGGGCATCAGAGGGATGGAGCAGCTCCTCTGGGAGGAAAGGCTGAGAGAATTGGGGTTGTTCAGCCTGGAGAAGTTCCAAGGTGACCTCATTGTGGCCTCTCAGTGCTGGAAGGGAGCCCACAGGAAAGATGGGGAGAGACTTTACAAGGGCCTGGAGTTACAGAACAATAGGGAATGGATTCAAACTGAAAGAGTTAGATTGGATAATAGGAAGGAATTGTTCCCTGTGAGGGTGGGCAGGCCCTGGCACAGGGTGCCAGAGAAGCTGTGGCTGCCCCTGGATCCCTGGAAGTGTCCAAGGCCAGGTTGGATGGGGCTTGGAGAAACCTGGGACAGTGGAAGGTGTCCCTGCCATGGAAGGGGTGAAACTGGGTGATCCTTAAGGTCCCTTCCAACCCAAACCATTCCATGATTCTACGATCCTTAACCCACTTTTCTACATTTCTAGAGCAAATCAAACCTTAACACTTTGGAATTATTTTTTCCTTTCCTATGAAATTTCTTTGGTGACCTTTTGTCCTCATCCCATCTGTCTTGAACCTCTCTCTTGCTAACATTGTGACAGTTCTTTAAAAACTTATGTCCCCATCAATACCTCCCCTTCACTTTGTAACCGCAGTAATAAAGACTGCAAAAATGACCGGGGTCCAGAGGGCAAATTCACACCAACAGCTCCTTGTGGTTTATTGGATGGACATAAATAAACCAAGAAAAAGATGGACTCTGCTGAGATAGGGAAAAACTGCCTTGTCCTCTGAGATTCAAACATTTGGTAACATTTGTTTTATTTTTATATATTCCTATAATTAATAATCAAATTAGGCAAAAGGAAGATAATTTTGCTTTGGATTTGCACAGGAATTAGCTCAGTGAAGTCTGGAATTGATCTTCCTCTGTACAAATGCTGATTACAGTATTTCCTCTCTAGAAGTAATTTATTTATATTTTTCTAAATGACCATTAGTGAACCATTATTTAACTTATGAAAAAAAAAATGATAGACAAATTATTATTCTGCCAATGAAGACAGAGAGAGAGGTTCATATCTATCTATTTTGTATCTCACAGCCCCACTGCAATCCACCAGACATTAGGTGTAATACCTCATGAAACTTTATTTGCATTCCAGCAGGTGTATCCATGCCATGTAATCTGAGAAAAGAGGGAAAATAGAAAAAAAATATTAAACAGGAGTGCAGCAGGAGTGAGGCGTCTAGCAGCTCTAAGAACCTGGGGTACACTGGATCTTAGAACTACTCAAGGTTTTCAAGTGCTAATGAAATTTCCCTGGTAGAATTCATTCTTTTCAACTGTAAGGGATCAGGGAAATTTTCATAAAAGTTTCTTCCTTGTGTTGTTTATAGCTACTTTTAGATCTTTCACATGGCTTTCAAATTTCAGGAAGAAGGTGGAGGGTAAACAAATATTTTTAAACTAGGTGTGATTTTTTTTTTTTCTTTTTTCTTTAGTCAGCTTTGTTAAATATATTCACTACATAATCTTGAAAGTAAAAAGGAAAAAAAAATAAATAAATAAATTTAAAAAATCTATCTTGTTAATTCTGCTGAAATATATCAAACTTGGAGGGGTTTGAAAACACCCAGCAGGGCAAGAACATGAAAAAGAATTTTATAGCATTTGTGATATGATAAAATCTAAATTCGCAAATTTGTTTTTCGGCTTGCATCACAGTGGATTTTTTTTTCTTAAAGTTCTTTTAAAGTAATTCACATCACGATCAGTGTCTTGACTTGTACCATCTTTGAACTCATGCAACGTAAGGAATGGCAGCTTAAGATCTCAGCTCCTGTTTTACCAGTCATGCTGCACACATTGCTTTGATCTCAACCAAATTTAGCTGACCTTTCCAGCAAAACCAGGACAGAACCCATCCCATTGCATGAAAATTTTAGTCTTCTCACCCTAATTAAGGAAGAGGCAGAGAAAATCAACCTCTTGAAGTAATATTTGGATTAATAATGACACCAAAGGCTCAGTAGAAATTATTGGGCTGTAGCTAGTCCTTTTCTTAGTAACTCCCTCTCTACAGCTAAATAAATTAATATTTAATTTTTTTTTTTGGATATCGAGGGAAACATTTTGTCAACACTGAATTTCTTTTACGGCGTCATGTTCTTACCTACAAACCACCCACATATCTTTGTTTCTGTAATTGAACTTTCCTCTAAAGTTCATTGTCTTCCAATTTTTTCCCTTCTATTGGTGTAAATTTACTTCAGAAATTCTCCTCAGCTCTTCCAGCTCTCCTTTCTGCATTGGAAAGAAGCTTATTCTTCTGTTTTGTGGTTACTTTCTTGCCTTCTGGGACTCCTTTCAAAACTTGTCTACATACATGCAGGATGAAGAGAACTCAGCTTTAGTTTCTTTCCATTGGAAAAAAACCCCAAAAACAACCCCAAAACCAAAGAACCAAAACTCCCTGCATTTACTCCTTATCACAAGTCACTTTGAAAACATAGCTGGAAAATCACACAGTCTGACTCCATCTTTCTCAGGACAGCCTACTGCAGATGGGCTTTAGCCCAAATGACGCAAATCTGCTCATGAAAAACCTTTGTTCCCATCACCAGGTTTAATTCCACAAGCCCTACACTTTTCTCACCCATGGGAGCTCCCATTTCACTTTTAGACCATGATCTCAAAAGAATTTAATGACATTGGGAGACTTGTTGTCAGCATTCCCATTCCCCTGTAAATTACCAGCTTTGGAGAGCAATGTGGGACCTTGACACTGATCCTTCTCTCCCTTCAAATTGTCAAGTTTAACTTGGTGGAATTGCATTAGAGGGAAGCCAATAATGGTCCTAACTCAATAAAGCACATTATTTGTTTACTTTTAATCTGGTGGCAGTCCCATTGAAGTTAGCCAGCCTTGAGTATATTCCAGAATAGCAATGTTGTTTGAGTGAGGATTGGAATATAAAGGTGTTCAGCCTGAATACTTCCCCTCTAATCTAATACTGAAGCATATGTTTATAATTTAGGAGCCTGTGCTATAGGACAGAAAGAGAAATACTTGGCATGAATAACTTCACTGATATGCCTGTTACAGAGGGCTTTTTTAAAAATGGAGAATCATACAAAATGGCCAAATTCACCGGCACTGTCAAAGGGGGAGCAGTGAAAAGGTAGATTCCAAGAACATCATTTGTAGATACTCACACTGGATTTGGGCTGTTGATCATACACACAAATAGATCTCCCTTTAGCAGGACTGAAATGGTTTATTCAGTACCTGCCCTTTGATCCCCCCTCTCCCCTGCTCTCAGGTGCAAATGAGTCTCTCAGTTGACTCCCAGACCCCACAGAAACTCCTGCATTTGGCTTTGGTCTTTCTGACCAGTTGTCAACCTGCAGACCCCCTGGTCTCTCTAGAATCTGAGCAAAAGTAATAGCCTGAAGAAAATCTCAGTCTTCATTAGTTATTCCTGGTCAGTCTTAAATTCCTTTAACTTCATGCCTAAATTAAGGGACAATTATTATCAAACTAAGACCCCACAGACAGGCTCTTCCACCCCTAGGCTGGTTGGTGTGTCTTGAAAAACAAGACTCGTGGTAATTCCATAAAATCTTCAAATCACATGAAGAACTTAATTTTAAACCTTCTCAGCTAAATACAGCTGTCTGGCTTATCTCTGTAACTACTCAGATTATAATAAATTGATAGCAATTTATATGGATGTCCAAATAATGGGGTGTAATGAAGAGGAGCTTATAATGATGTAAAAACTGTTACATTTTGACTGAATACAGTCTCAAGACAGATTACCAAATTAAAAGAAAAATATTTTGATTGTATTCTATGTGATCAAGATTTTGTCTGCTTTGGAAATGGCAAGCAGTTAAACTATATCACTGAAAGATAATTTGTGGAGGAACTCTGAAATAATATGCACACAAAACCCCCAAAAGCCTTCAAAGAAGATGAAAGATTTTTTCAGGTCTGTTTTTGAAGCAGAGAAAACAAGAATATATTTATACAGCTGATAGAAAAAGGTGTGATGGTTTAGAAGCTAAAATCACATTTCTTTTTGAATATCAAATGTTTAAAAGCACAACTGAGTCTTTACCATAGCAGAAGTTTTAATTTCCTTTAGGATAAGTGGAGGATAGGTTGGGCTAGGCCTTACAGCTTTTAAAACAGATTAAGCTCTCTGCATCTCAACAGAATTGCTCTATGGCTTTTCAGTCTTAATTCCCTGTTTCTAAAATCAGGGGGATGTCTTTTTTCTGCCTCTGAGGATTTCTGGGAGGATCAATACATTAAGGATGCGAGGCATTCAGATATGGAAGTGATGTGAACTGTACCTCTCCGAGATGGATGGCTGCTGAATGGAAGCCAAACCCTCAGTTTTCAGAATCTCTGAGAGATTTATTATTCTGGTCCTTACACATTGGAGTGCTGCAGAAAGAAAATGTGACCTTGAGATTTTGTGTCTCCTGTTTTGATTGCCTCAGTGCCCAGTAAAAAAAACCCTGTAGATTGACCCAAATCAGCTCAATTTTCTGCTTCATTTTGGGGTCCCATTAAGTGACCATGCCCCCACACTGTCCAATATCCTCTTGCACTCTTGGTTAAAAGGGAAGGAAAAGTGTCATTTTCTTAATGGAGTCTTGGACCTTGCCCCGATGTGATGGCTGAGACTGGAACCTCAAGAGCAATCTGGTGATACTCCAGGTCTGTAAAAGACTGACAATCCCATCCAGGAGAGAACTGTGTCACTTACACATTAAAGTGTCACTCCTCATATACCAGTGATTGTCTTAAACCTTTGCCTCTCAGTTCCTTAAAAGACACACACAAAAAAACACTATTCAAGAGAAATTCTTTCTTTTCTTCCATTCTACCTGCCTGATCCATCAAGATATTCCAGCAAAGACCACTGCAAATGCAGACAAATGGAACAAACTTGTGACAAAATGGAAATGGATATGGTCCTTCTTGGTTTAGCTTTTTCATTGCATTTCAAAATGTTAAAGCAAGTTTACCAACACAACCCTTCAAATTCAAAACATATCTGATGCAAGATAAAATCATCAGAAAAATCCTTTTAGAATTAGAGAACTATTGTAGCTGAGTAAGGATTCAGAAAGCAGAATTCAGATCAGTGTTTCCTAAACAGGTAAAGTGGAGGTGGGGGATGCAAAAATCCATACTTGAAAATCAAGAAATATGGTAAGAAGCAGCAAGCAAGAACAAATCAGCAAGGGCAAGGTGCTAGAAGTCCAGGTTTTATTCTAGTCATTTTAACATGAAGAGGGATTAGGAAGTGTTATTACTTCCCCTCTGTTCATTCACAGAACATGGCTAAAATAGGAGAGAGGATTATTTTTTTGCTCTGAATGAACAGAAGCTATGGAAACTAAGGACAAGTAGGGTATAGCATTCATTTTGGTCCTAATTAAACACTTTCCAATCTCATACTGAGGGCAAAGTTCATCTGGTTTGACAGAAATACTGCCAGACAAAAGAGAAAAGGAAGGAGCCTAAATGGCTGAAATCTTAGCTAATAGAGCAGGAGTGGTTATGAGATTCATGTTCTTCATACAACAGCAAGGGTACTCAGTGTTTATTGATTCACTTGACCAAGAATTATGTTACACATATAACAAGATGTCAGGGAAAGCAGCACATTATTTCCTGATATTCATGCATAAGCACTCCAAAACAAAGCCTTAATATAAGATAATTTAAGCACTAAAATAATAAAGAAAATATTTTATAGTCAGGACTAGCCAGTTTGACCACTAGAGAATTTATATAACAAAAACATATAAATTGCAACAAAGAATTACCAAGGTCACAAGAATCAGACAGTGGACTCCAGTGTACACTATATTTTCTAATTATATAAGTTCATGTTAATTCCCTTCTCTTTCTTTCCACAGAGAGGAGAGTGCTCAATTTCTCAATTTCCTCCTGCATTCTTCAGTGCTTATTGCTATAGTAACCAAATGCTTCAAAAACATTAATTAATTTTCAAAATATCTCTGTGGAAAATTAAATCCATCTGGACAAATGTTTTAAGAGGGCCCTTCTTGAGCAGGTGGTTGGACCAGATGATCTCCAGAGGTCTCTTCCAACCTCAGTCATTCTGAGATTTTGTGAAAAATAACATTGTCCTCATTTTATTGAAAGGGAACAGAGGTAGAGGGTGATCAAGACTGCTTTTTTTGCATCTCCCTTTCAAAACACATTTGTATAATATTTTAGGCATATTTGCATTTTTCTCTTCAAAGAAAAGCTCTTTCCATCTTTAGTTTAGTGTTTTTGCAGATGAGATACAGAGTTTTCCTTGAGTATCAAAGAACTGACAGTCTCAGGACTGAACCAGTGCTTCAGGATCAATCAGTCCCAGATCTTTTCTTTTTCTCTCCTGCTTTCTTGCTGTCCTTTTTCTTGCTATCCTATATTCTTGCTATCAGGATGTGCATCCTAATTAGACGATCTCCAAACCTCAAGCTATAATCCTATCAATCTGCTTTCACAATATAGTTTTCCTTAAATTAGCATGCCTACATTTGTGTTTAGTGTAGGGGGGAAAGGCAGACACCTCCACGGCTGTCCTTCCTTCTCCAAAACCTATCACAAAAAAATTCAGCTCAAAGTCAACAAGAATATAAAGCTTCGCCTCAAAACCAGACTGAATCTTGTAAAGTTATAAAAAATACCTGAACAGACAGATTTACAACAAGGAGAGTCAGGAAACAACATTATTGAGTCTGATGCAGACAGAAGGAGTTTAATTCATCAGGCATTTAACTACAGCAGTCTTTTCCCCAGTTAGGTTTAGATAACTCTAAATTAGGATGGGATTTTGTACCAGCTGAGCTTTGAAGGTAAAAACAGGCTTCAGGGTATGAGTTCTTCCCTGAAGCTTGGATTCTCTATGTGGAATTTTAGGGGCTTTGGGAACTTTACCTTGTCTGACATCACAGCTGAAATAAACCTGGCTGGTATTACACCAAGTAATTCAGGAGCTGTAGTAGATTCTGCCTGGGAAAGGCCTCCAGCCAAGGGTGGGAGTCACAAACCCAGCAGCCCCTGTGCAAAGCAAGCTCCAGGGCTGGGCTGACTTTGTCCAGCCAGGAAAAGCTTTGCAGGTAGCTGGGTCTCAGTGCCACGCAACTGCAGTTGTTTGGCGGGCAGCAAACATCAAATTAGCCCCACTGAGTCCAAATCATAAAACAAACCCTCAGAAACCTCAGAGGTTAGCTATTACAAGCTTCTAATTTTGTAATTTATAGCAACAACAATAGTCAAATAATAATTTCCTTGGGAGCCTGTATCCTACCAGGCACACTAGTGGGTTTTTTTTTTAAATTATGTTGGTGCCAGACTGAAAATACAAAAGAGGGAGGAAAAGCTGGTTTTTTTCTACTTATAATCTTATTTTTGTAGAAATTTCCACTAACTTCCTGGTGATTATTCAACACTACTCCTTGGTTACAACCGTGTGAACTTCCAGCAGGTCTGCCAACTTCCCTGGGAGATGAAGGGCAGCTCCACCTCCATTAACACTTCTCTCCACGTGCTGCAGGCTAGGGCAGGCAGGCAATATCTGTGCAAACAACCTGGTAGAACTGAGCAACTGAAGCAGAAACAGCTGATAAGATTCCCAATATTGTCTCAAAGTGCTTGCAATTATTAGCAATAGTGCCAGCAGATTAATTAAATCTGAAGGGAGGTCTGGGAAGCAGGACCAAGTGAAGTAGATATGATTGCAGTAGGAGGAGAGAAATACAGTGTAAAATTCTGTCTTTGGGCTATTTTACCCCAAACTGTGTGGAACATGTGCCTCTCTCTGGCAGCAGAGCCTCTATGACCCCTTTTCCTCCTGCATTGCCACAGGTGAACAAAAACATGAAGAGGAGGAGGAGAAAGAGCTTTCACCTTGTAGGAAAGTTAGCATAAAAGGAGGTAAATATTTGATTCCTTTGCAGAGTGCTACATGCAGTGTTGGCTGACTTTTCTTTTCCCATGTTCTCATTCCTTTCTCATTGAGGCCACCCCATGTCTGTCTTACACTCCCCAGGGAATCCTGCTCAGTTCACCCTGTTTCCTTTTTCTTGAAGTTACTCCTCTGCCAAAAATGTCATTTTTGTACCTTTAGCCTTTGCTCTTTACCATGACCAGCTCTTTTCTATTCACACTCTGCCTGTCTTGCTTATTTAGGTGAAAATTCCTCAAGTTTTGTGGGTGGCTCTGGGTTTGCACAAAATTCAGCACCAGCTGCATGTTTTTAATGACAATTATAACACAACAAAATACACAAGCCATAAAAGGGGTGTGTATCATAAAAGGGGTGTGTATGTCAAGTTTGAAAGTAAGAACAGTCCTAGAAGAAAAGTCTTCAGGCTTGCTCAGTCTTGAAGAGAAATTCAGCATGGAATTTTATACATTAATTAGGACAGAAATAAATATTTGAAGTAGGATCTTCCCCTTTTTATTCTTTTTTTTTTTTTTTCAGGCTGGCCATGATGATATAAAAATATTTCTTCTTTTACTGTGCAAAATTAGAGTTAAATCCAGGCTAAGCCTGTTTACTTTCTCGAAATCCTATAGAAATATGTGATACTGCAAAGGCTTGAGGCTTAAAAATTCTTTAAAAAGACAAAAAAAAATAAATTCAGAAATTACATGAAAAGTGAGTGTAGTCTCCACAGATTAAAAATTTTAATACATCAGGAGAATCAAAAGAATGTGTTTGTACCAACTTGATGTTATGTATGTGTTCTATGATTGCATTTTACAAAACCCTTTGGAGACAGGCTAACTTTATTATTCCTGTCTTATAAGGAGGATTGAGATACAGAAAGAAGGATTGGTCATCATTCTCAAAATCTGCAGTAGAGTCAAAAAACAACACATTGCTGCTGTTCCAAACACAAGATTGTGCTTCCAGTACAAATTGCTAGACAAGGACCTTTTTCAGAAAGTACTAATTGATTATGCACTACTGTGGATTTTGCTTTTAATGTGCTACAGATGCTGGGATACTGTACACACCAGACTTCAGGTCTTTCATAGAACAATGACCAGGTGTAGAGAACTTCATAATAATATTTAATATCTTAGCTGTTATGAGATTATTTTTACATGCAGTTTTTCATATAGTGAAGCTGAGGATAAAAAGATATTTAATTTTTTTCTCCTTTAATGTGCCATTATAAGTTACTTAATTGTGCAAACATATACACAGAAATATAATATATATGAATGTGAAAAAGAACTGTGGCATCATAGAATATTAATGTACCCTGCAGATTTTCTATTACTTAGCTCTGAATTGTACCTAGAGAGGCACTGAGATCACTGATGCAGAAAGAAGCATTTTCTCAAGGTGGGTCTATTGTTTTATAGTCCAGCAGAATGCCTGCCACTGTCACCAGGTGCTGGCCATTCCTGCCATCTGCAACAGTTTTGTCCTTATAATCTCTTCACAGCCCTGCTACAAATAACAAAATACTGCTCCCATTTAGGGTTTTGTGTGATGGCCACAGCTGTGTCCAAAGCACAGAATTGCAGGTTATTCAGGTTATTTGCTCTGCTGAGATCTTCCAGGTGTCCTTTAAGCTACTTCATATACTTAAAATTCCCAAATAAATCTCTGTATAATAGCAGTTTAACCACTACAGTATTTGAGAGCAGGCTCACAGTTGTGTGAGCTGGAACTGGGGAGGTTGAGACAATCATCTCCTCCTGTTGCTGTTGTGAGAAGCGAGAGTAGGAGACATCAGAAGATTCATCAACCCATATGTGTCAGATCTGCTGAAGTTTTATAATGGATTGGGCTTGGCAGAGATCCTCCTCTTGGTTTGCACTTGGAGAGGTGAAGTATCAGTTCTGCTGTTTGGCAGAGAACAAGAGCACTCATGGGTGGAGAAAAAAGGAAGGAAATTTCCCAAAGTGGAGGAGACAAGACATATGTGTGTCATTTCTGTATTTTGCCCTGCTTAGCTGCTGCACAGAAAAATGGATGGAGCAAAAGGATTACCAAGTAAACCCTTCTCCTTCAGGCTGGGGACACAGGGGAGTGTCTCTCTTGGACTCTGGAGCTGATCAGATATTCCAGAGACCCCTCTTGCTGCTGCAATGTCGGGTGTAGGACCAGCACAGCAATTAGGTATCGAGAGTCATAAGCAGATCAAAGTGCACTCAGGAGGAAAAAGCAAATATTTAAGTCTTTAGACTTAAGAGCTTTAAATAGTGAATAGATAAGTATTAGGGAATACACATATAAATCCTCCACATTTCCTAAGGAGCTTTCCTTGATGCCATGCATAAAATAACTGCCTACTGTACAATATTCTGCATTATCTGCCAGCCACAAACAAGCACAAGATGCTGAAGGAAATGAAACTTCAGTTGCAGACTGATGAAAATTCCTGCTTTCCAATGAATAGTCTAATGGAAAGGTGTCTTCCATAAAGAGCAGTTTAAATAACACAGCCCTTGAATTTTAATCAGGGGCATTCAAGTACCCATATTTTAGCATTGTGAACTAAAACAGGTGAAAATTGAACAGAAGTATAGAACCCACACAGGATTATAAAATAATCCTATTTTCTGAAGTTTGGGATTAAAGAAGAAAGATCTACTTATATCTTCAGCTGCAAAACTATTACTCCATTCAAGTAATCTAAATATGTGTGCAATTTTAATTGTTATAACAGGATGTAAATGCAGCTAAATTGAAGATTTGATTATTCACAAAATTATTGTGTCATTCTTCTGCAAATAAAATGAGACAAAATATATTTTGTGGTTTGAAAGTTTAGGCAATACTAATGAGATATGAATCTCATTCAATAGTCAAGTGAGTTCCAGTCAATTTTCTCACAGAACCTGCATGTACGAATTTTAACTGGCAAATTAGATAGATGTCATCTGTTGGCTCTTTTGGGAAATAAGAAATCCCTCTACAAGATCATCAAATTAGTTTTCACCAATTGTATGAAATGATATTAAGTAATACCAGGCTATGTTTTATTTATTTGAAAGTCTGCATCGGGAACTGATGAGTCAAATCCAACAAAACAATCCCAAGGGTAATTTTGATGAAAACATCTGTTTCAAACCATGGAGTGAATGTGACACTTCTGCATGACTCGAGCACGGGCACCACTCACACACAACCTCTGCCACTGACTGAGGGGCTGAGCTGGGTTTGCATTCCAGCTGAACCACAGGAAACAGATCTGGAGCTACAACCAGGTGGAACTCCCAGCTCCTGGGTGGGAAGCACCAGATTGAGTGGCCATTTGAAACCATCTGATGAGGGAGGTCTCCACCCCCCAGTAAGAAATAACGAGGGGGAAGAAATTAAAATGGAGAAAGAAATAATGGCTTTCTCATCATGGTCCTTTTAGATAATTCCTGAATTTTTTACTGCCATTGCCTGCATGATCTTGCCAGTGAGTTTTTGCACCGTAGAGAACCTCTTGGGAGACTCCTGAATACCTCACTACAAATTGCTCAAAACCTGGCATTTTTTCTACCTCAGCCAGAATTCCTTGACTGTCTGAGCAGAACAAAAGTTTTCCAGTCTCACATGCAAACCTAATACATTTTACCAAATTCCAGGATTGCAAGATACATGAACACATTTGTTAAAACAAAGTGTATCTATTCCAGAAATAGTTATATGACATTAGGAGTTATTTCTGTGTACAGATGGAGAAATTGGAGTTCTGAGAACTGCAGTAATGAGTTATAAATGAGAAGGAAACTCTACAAATAAAGACACTGAATCTGGACTAGGTAAATAAACTGTTTTCCAGTGGTGTGACTAAGCCAAAAGGGAACTGAAGAGGATTGATTTGTTTTGTGGTCATGTAACTAAAATTAATTTTGCTTTCCCGCTTTCCATATGTTAAACATCCACTTAAAATTAACTGTTAATTATTAATATGAATTTTTTTTCACTTTTATGCCAATTGGGGGTTTTTACAGTCTTTTATAAACTTATTTAAAATTACTCAGTTTCAGTCTGGACTCAAAATTTTTAGTTTTAGCCTATCTGGAATACTCATTAAAGCAAACCAAACAAAATCAATTTACCAACAAAAAAACCTCACCTAATCATATTCCTGATAAATTCTTGTGGATTTTCTAAAGCACATATAATAGAAACATAAAATGCTTTTGGTTGGAAGTGACCTTACAGGTCATCTGGTTCCATCCCCTGACATGGGCAGGGACACCAGCCACTAGACCAAGGTGCTGATGCCTCCACCCCAGCTGGCCTTGAGCATTTCCAGGGATGGGGTAAATGTGGTGCTGTGCTGGCAGTGGGAGAGGCAGGTACCTCCAAAGGACAAGTCACAGCACAAATTGCAGCTGGCACAGGTAGTCCAGACCTTCTAAGTCAGAGCAGCTTATGGGGAACATGGACAGCAGAAGGAGGAATCTCTCTCACATGCTGTATTTCAAGATTCACTCTGCACTGATCCAAGAACACACGTTCAGGCGATTGTTTTTCAGGGTTTAATTCACATCTCTCTGTACCCTCAGCAGCAGTGCTGCTGCTCATTTCAGCATCTGGCAGCACTCACAGCCTCGTGCAGCTCCAAAGAACAGCCATGCCTTTAGCACCACTCATAAAAACCATGACGGGTTTGCAGGTGGGGAATGTCCATCTGCAATCCCTGCTCCCACCAGTGCAGGGAACTGTCCACAGGACTGGGCTCAAAGGGACAGAGAGGAGGGGAAGGTGAGAGAGGGGGCAGGAAGGGGAGGGAGAACCCACTGGTGTCACGAGAGAAACACCCAGTGGGCTGTGTTCATTTTCAAAGGCTTCACTTCACTTGTTCTACTTCTACTTTACGCCATTCCCACACAGAAAAATGATATTCACTGTGAACATAATGAATGCATGTCAAGAGCTAAGTATAAGTAAACATATAAGGGTTTGGGTTTTTTCCCTAAAGATACAGCAAAAATCACACAAACAGTGCAATAACTGGGAAAACAACAGCTATAAGGGGAAATTCTAAAATACAGTTAATCCAAATGTTGCTTTTTTTTTGCAAAAATATAGGGTGTACAGTACACAAAGAGAGTTCGTCAAATAACTTCAATGCTTTTCTGCCAGAATATTTTAAAGGGGAGTGACAAAAAAAACACCTTTAGAATACTATTCATCTGGTACAATAGAAAATATGTAGCAGCAAATACAATCTTCCTGCTACCAAATTTTATTACTGTAGCCTAAATTCTTCCAGGAGATTTAGCTCCTGAAGCTACAATAGTTTGTTTTAAAATATCTAATCTGTGTGTAGAGTTATTAATTATTTTGTAGGAAATTAAATATATATGCTGTGTCTTTTGTTCCATAGCCTGTGATATATAATCCATCTATACATGGTTAAATAAATTACAAAATTCAAACTTCAATGAAAATACATAGATATAGATATAAATATGTACACAAAATATCTTGTATAGATAGACAGAATACTGGTTGCTAAATAGAGACTTAGTTCAGAGACAGATTTGATGCTTTAGTCTTATCCTCCTGCATAAAGCCTAGGAAGATAAATTTGATGCCATCTTCAGCTGGATTTAGAAAGACTAAAAGAATTGTTCTGGCATAACCCTTAAAGCTTAACTGTGTGTAACAACTTCATATTCTTCACTTTGGCAAAAGTTACTTCTGCTTGCATGGGTTTAGTGACACAGCAAATGTCACTGATTCTTCTGCTTGTACAAAGATCCAACATTTCAGAGAGAAAATGTGTCTGTGCTTGGGTCAGAACGAATTTTGCAGTATTTAAGCTTTATTCCTTGCATTTGCAAGTTAGGGCTGAAGACAAATGGCTGAAACTTCTGAATAAGCCCTGGCTTGAGGGAAAAAAGAAAAAAGCAGTGATACAATTTGCAAATACTTCAGAACATTATACTTTAGGCAGAGAAAGTTCATTGGTAAAAAGATTCATTTTAGTAAACAGGCTTAAGCTCATTGAATCTCACTGAAAAGTTTCTAATATTTATATATATATATATATATGAGATATATATATATTTATTTTATATAACTTTTGGGTTCAATGGTATGATCTTAAAAATTCCTGACTATGTTCGACCCCACAGGTGTGAAAAGATATTTGATATGATACGAAAAAGTATAAGAAATGTGATGACATTTCGCAAACAATTTCAGTAAGAAAAAAAACTGTGCACATCAGAAAGGCCAAAACATTTTTGTTTGACATACTCAGAGCAAACTTCCTCAGTTTTGCATGGTGAAATGATATCCCTTTCCACTACACCCACAATCAGCATGAATCAGTTTAAAAGAGGCTACACACAACCGGATTTTTGGAGGGGGTCAACTGAAACCAAACTGAAACAGTCTGGGTTTTTTGCACATCTCCACGTATGAGCTGCATATTCAGCTGACACTGAGCAGCAGGTTCAGCAGGAGAAAGTTAAATTGGAGAAGGAAAGAATGACTTTCTCATCATGGTCCTTCCAGATCATTCCTGAAGTATACTGAAGCTTTCACTGCCATTGTCTATACAGTACTTGCCTGCTTTGTCATTAAATGGGTGAATCAATCATCACAGATCCTGAATTCACTGAAAAAATATTGGTTAGTGGAGCTGTGCCAGCTCAGGAAAAAATGGCCCATTGACTTCTCCCTCTCAGTGACAAAGGGAAATGTTCCTTCAGTAAAAGGCAGAATTGATGGCCTTTTCTTGTTGATTATAAAAGTCAAAAGGCTGAAGGAAAAATACAGCAACTGGACAAAGAAAAACCTCTCTTTGCTGAAGAGCCCATGAACTGCCAGTGGCACCGAATGTTTTTCTTTAGTTTGCATCGACACCCTCAGTGAGGTTCACTAACCACCCCTCCGGCCTTATTCACCCCATAATCATACAAATAGAATAATGGTGCTGACACACCTCTTGCTACAAATACAATTCTAAGTTTGAGAGCCTCATTCCGATCCTTCAGATCAATAAAACATCCACAGCTCATTTCCATACCCCAGTGCAGAAGTGCAGAAGCAGGAGGCGCATTTCCCAGTCTGACAAGCTGGGATTTACTGCTGTGGTGGATATATAGTCACAGTAGTTTTGGCTGGAAGGGACCTAAAAGCCCACTCAGTTCCAATCCCCTGCCATGGGCAGGGACACCTCCCGCTATCCCAGGCTGCTCCAAGCCCCATCCAGCCTGGCCTTGGACACTTCCAGGGATCCAGGGACAGCCACAGCTTCTCTGGGCACCCTGTGCTAGGGCTGCCCCACCCTCACAGGGAGCAATTTCTTCCTTACCTCCAATCCAAATCTACTCTCCTTCAGCTTAAAGCCCTTGCCTCTTGTCCTCTCACACACCTACGAACTGTACATTGTCCTCCTTGTGCACTGAGACCATTTAACTGGGCCTGCTTGCTCCACACTGAAGCACATCCTCACAGAGCAGCAGTACACACATGCTGATAGACCATCTAAGACTGTATATTTTTAAAAACATGTTGTGAAGCTATTATCAGTTGTTTCCTTTCACATTCCTCTGCTTGATCTCTCTCCAGTGCTAGCCCTGTGTGGAAAGCCCTGCTCCATCCCAGCCAGGCTTCCTGGGAGCACAGAAACCAATCTTCTTAGGCAAATCAGTTCATGTGAAACTCTAAGCATGTGCTAATTTGAGCTGATTTATTGATGCCAGCATCTCTCCCAGTGTGACAGCAGCCTCCCTGCTTTAAAGGATTCATCATCTGCCAATGGGGGTGAACCACTCTGCATCCTGACATCCCTTCCCTTTTCCAGGCCAATTCTTCTGTGCCAATTCTTGGGCTCCCTCATCTCAAGGACCACAGCTGTGTCTAGCCTGGAGCAGGCTCTCCTGGGGGGCTTGGAAAGCCTGTTTGCACTCATCTCCCACTCCCCCAGCACCCACACAGGGTCAGGCACAACTGAGCTCGTTGTGTCTGAACAATTCTTCTATTCATTTTTCTCCCCTTGGGAGTTCACAGCTTGAGTAAGAGCTTATCTTTCATCTGGATGAAAAGAATTCCATCTGAGTTTAGCAGCTTTTCTTACATCCAGCTTGTACTAGGGGGTTTGATCCAAAAACCTATGGCAGCTTTGCCAGTTTTTTCAGTTTTTTCAGTTTTTGATTTGGATTGGGCTTTTAGCAACAGGATTCTCTTCTGATGAACATAATTGTCCCACAGAGGCTGATAAGGCACACACAGCTAAATCATCCCAGGCTGTCCCTGCCACTCACAAGTTAAGCTAGGTGGCCCTGTGAGCACATCTAAGAGAATGACAAGTGTAATGCATCGTTTTTTCCAAGTGCAGTGATACTGCAACCTACAGAAGGGTTATTTGATTCACCCTGGGTAAAAAAAATCTCATTGGTTCAGTGTGCTCTGATTCAGCATGTTCCGACCCGGTAATTTCTTTCAGTAATCTCTTGATTCCACTAGACTGCAGGAACCCCTAAGTAGAAACCAAGGATTCATTCAGCTCATGCCATTCAGCCTTGTTCTAAAACCCATCAGTATTTATGAGTATTATCCTAAAGTGTCTCTGAAAGTTACTCCACACTGAACAGGTAAGTCTTGACTCAAAAACAATTTCTAAAGGGGGACTTACACGTTCAAACACTTTTCTTTACACCAAAGTACTTCAGGAAGATCAGCTGGCTGCTGGTTCTCTTGGAATATGTAGCCAAAGAGAGAAAAGCACATAAAACTTCCTATTCACACACAGGATGTCTTCCAGTTGTAATATTTGGATGTTTCAGCCCACAGCTCTGCATCATGGAATAATCACACAATGGTTTGGGTTGAAAGGGACCTAAAAGCCCACTCTGTTCCAACCCTCTGCCATGGGCAGGGACATTTTCCACTAGCCCAGGTTGCTTCAGACCCCATCCAACCTGGCCTTGGACACTTCCAGCGATCCAGGGACAGCCACAGCTTCTCTGGACAATGTGTGCCAGGGACTCCCCACCCTCACAGTAAGATTTCTTCCCAATCTACCCTCCTTCAGTTTAAGTTGAAACCTTATATCAATTACTTCTGTACATAGTCAATTTAATAAAGATTATGGTACCCATTAGAATAAAAGGAACCATAGAAACAACTAATTTTTAAAGATTTTTTTTCTTTCAAATTAATTCTACTTATTTCCTAAAAAAAAAGAAAATTTAAACTAATGCAGCCACTGGACATAGTTGATTTAGATTATAAATGTTCAGTCCTTTCAATGGACACGTATTGTCTTTGGTTTATGCTCTACTGAATTCCTATGTGAAATCTACTTTGAAGAGACCCTGGCACTAGAGAACACTAGGCAATGTGCGTGGTGGGAAAGTCTGAGATATCACCCAGACATTACTGGGGGAAGGTACTAGTAAGTAATGACACAAATTCCTTCAACAGGTTGAAAAGAGGAATACAAATCAAAGAGGAACCATGACTTCCTCCAAGAGGAGGAAAGCTGGGTGTGCTGAGGACATGTGGAAATCAATCCTGTCACGTCCCACTCCACAGAGCTCTCTATCAAGCCATACCCCCATTGCCTAGCACCATAGGACTCCTGTTATTATTGAATCAAAGATATTCTGACCAGATTTTTGTGGGTGTCTGTCTAAAGGGGCACAGCTGAAGAGATTTCTCAGAAGTATCTGCATTTTGCTGTAGACAGAAGGAGCAATATTAAAGCACTTGATAAATATGGGTATGTACCTGCTTTTATTCATCTTTCTAGATCCGTGTTTCTATCTGCAGGCACACAAACCTGTTGGCAATTCAGCTCCTTTGCAATTACAAGTATTTCTATATCTGTGCCTACAACATAATAGACAATATCTCTGTGTGCTGTAACTACAAAGATACAGACACAGACCTAAATTCCATTCATCCTGAAGTTTAGGTCACCCAGACCAACCAGAGCATAAATTGCATGGCACAAACTCTGCTGTCCTGTTTATCTGGGAAGCAGAACTTACAATTTCTGGCCCAAAGAAGAAAACAAAACAAGACAAAAAATATTTAAAAGATAAAAAAATAAAACCACAGCAAAAAAAAAAAATCCCAAAGCAAAGCAAACCAAACTTCAAATTGTCTTAAATGTAGAAGGAAACATTGTCAATTAACAACTATATAATATAATTGTATTATAAATACAATTAAATTGCAAGCATTGCTGAAGACAAAGTGCTTTGGCACAAGTTGTTCAAGAGCTGCAGCCTTACAAATCAGAACCAGGGATCTTCTTGCAAGCAAGAACATTTTCAAATTTTCCAGATCATCCTTTTCCCAAAACAAACAGCTATGAAATTCCTACTTCCACATCTTCAGATACTGCTGGATCTATGTCAGCAGTAGAAGATTGTTTTTGTATTTTCTTTTACAGAGGATGAACCATATAACTGTCACTTTAAAAAAAACAAAATAAAACACATGAAACGTTGATCCCATCTTGTCAATATATCAGCTGGTAGAGCTCATCCAACTTGAGAGAGCATGTAAGAACTAAGCCATGCCAAGTGGTAGCTGGCACAGTTTTCTACCCTCCAGAGCAAGGATTAATCAAAGACCAAGTTTTTGAAATCCTCAAGTTTCCAATTTGGCAGCAGCTCTGCTTGCTGGGCAGAAAAGCTTTGCCTGGCCCCTCAGAAACATTTAAAACCACTTTCATCAACTGTCCCCATGGTTTGATTAGTGGTATTTAAAGGTGTGTCTAGTCACCCCAGGACAAGGTGTTTTGTACTTTTACAAACTTAAAAAATATGTACCTTATTGTCAAATTGAGGTGAAAATTATACAAACCAATCAATCACACATTCCCAACACTCTGCGACTTTACAGTATGAAGACTAAAGACTTCTGTGTGTGCTAGGCTGGTAAATAATAGCTCTGGAAACCAAAAAACTTCAGTCCTAGGAAAGCTCAAGTCTGATCTTAAAAAAGAAAACCCTCACATATACTTGAATTTACATTCAGAGGATGAGACATTGCCCGCTACACCAAATACAGCAAGTTTTGCACTAAAATGTCAAGAACCCCCTTTAAAGTCATGGCAGAGAAGGAAGAGCTAAGTGCAGCTCAATAAATATTATTATCCCCAGCAGGAGGAAAGTAGCACCAAACATCACGTTGCCCAACACCAGCTCCTGATGCCAGAGTGGCTCAATTTCAGCCAGAGCTGCTGGTGACACAAACGCATGAGGAGATGAATGGGTTGGCTGAGTTAACGGGTTGGCTTGTTAGTCAGCATGAATGCTTCGTAAAAGATCTCATCCCCACTAAAGGCAGGAACTTTGTTGTTATGAGTTACAGAGAGCGCATGAGTTCCCTCTCATTTTTATATAATACTCAGTTAATTCAAAAGGATTCGGTCAATACACACACAGTTCAGCTTTTGATGTGCTGTTGAACATTATCTTCTGCTGTTGCTCATTTCTCCTTTTGTTGTGAAAAGAATAAATCCTGTGTATCTGCCCAACCCTGCTCATCTTTCTAGTCTTCTCTTTTTCTGTTTTTCTTTTCTTTTTAATTCTATCACATGTATTTTTAGTGAATATAAAAAAATAAATTAAAATCTTACTTTCATTTGGTCTCATGACTTTGTTTCCTTTCTTGCATTAATATGAGTTTGTCTGTGAAGACAGTGGCTCATCAAAATCACTTGGAGTAATTTCAATTTCACACTGATCACGCAGATCTGAAACCTCTCCAAGCAGAGATTTTCATGATAAGAGAAAATTTGGTCTCCTGTTGGGGTTGTTGATATTTCAGCTCTGGCTCTTGCTAGCTCTTGGAATAGATGTGGCATGGGAGCTTACCTACAAAATTGAATTCATTGCAACAATGATTCAGGATTAAACAAGATTATTATATTTCCTTCCAAGTAGCATTTGTGCTGAGGTTTTTTTTCCTTCATATCATCTTTATTTTTTCCCCCTCTCTTTACCTGTACTTTGAAACCTGGCCATTTTGAACAGTATAATATCAGTTCCTGGTTTTGTCCCACCTTTCCACTGCTTCTTTTGCCCCTTTCCTGATGATGTTTCTCTGTTATTAATCCTCTTGCAGTTGCTCCTGGAGTCTTCAATCAAGACCATGGGAGTGGTAATGGCAGGCAGTGCACAGGCTGTGAACAGCATCCCCACAGCTCTCCAATACACAAACAGAGGCACAGAAAATGGAGCAGAAAGACAAAAAGGCATTTCTGCAGATCTGTGAATGTGTCTCAGCTCTTCTGAATTTCTGGTCACCCTCTCTTCATGTATTATTGTCTAAACACTGAAAATGTCTTCTGCAGACTGTGAGATCACTGACAGAGATGACTCCTGGTTTTTTGTACATTTGGAGCCCTCATAGGAATAAAACTCACTAGTTATACACAGAGAACGATAACTAATGTGCCTAAATGTTGTCATAAGAAAATACTCCTTTCAACTAACTCTGTAAAACTACCCCAAGCCAATTCAATATATTGATTGTGAAGTTATTCTTCACAGATTTTCTTCATCATGGAAGAATATTAAATGCTTTTGGTGTTATGTACATAAATTCAATGTTTCTTCAGATTTTTCAGAAGCGCTTTTGGTTAGCCTAAATCACTTGGGACATGTGTTCAAAAAGGCACATGTTACATACTGTGGTAACAAAAGGTCTGAAAAAGACTGTGATGTTTAGGTCACCAGAAAGATGAATTTTTTTGAGCAATCTCAATTATGTTATTTTTCAAAAAAGAAGAGGATTCTGGATACCACGCACAAATATTAATTTCTCTTCTGAATAATGGGTCTAGCCTGTAAGTTAAGTGCAATTTCCATGGCCTGTCCTACGCAGAAGGCAAATCTTGATGACTTCCAGTGGTCCCTCCCAGGCTGTGTGACTCAGAGTCTTGGATGCTGAATTTATTCTTCAGCTCCTGCTCTTACTCAGAAAAAAAATTATCTCCATTTTTTCTAGCTCAGAACTTAATGCACTCTGCCAGGATGCAGAACAAATGCCTGATGTTCCCTGAGAGGATTCAAAACCTTTCTCCAGGAGAATGCACTGCACCAGATTATAAATATTCTGGAGTGAAAAGTGGAAAGGATATCCTTGACCTCTTCCTTTTGGGTTTGTTTCATTTCATATAATGGAATTAAAGATTAGGCTGGAGGAAGAGAGAGAGCTTAAATCTCTAACAAAGTTGGTTCATGACTTCATCTGGGAAAATTCTGATTTGTGCTTTTTGCTTCAGGGAACATTACTGTATTTTATACAGTATGGAGGTACGAATAAAGAGGACAAGAAAAAATGTATTCTAATTTAAATCTTCAGACTTTCCCTCACACCTCTGTTGTATATTGTATTTTTTCTTTTGTGAAATATGGCTAAATTCAGCCCCAAACATACTATAAAGCAGAACCTTATCCTTCCTGATATCCCTAATTTAGAATATCTGTCTACTAATAATCTGTTACAGCATATTTTTTAATATGTGCTCTTCTTCTCCTTCATATTACCAAAATTATTTTCCAGCAACAATATCCTTAACCAACAACCAATTTTCAAAAAGCATCTCAGTGTCATCTGATCTCCCATTGAGAGACTCTTATGGTAGTTAACAATGAGGTGAACAGCAATATTTTTTTACACTTATATGTTACATAAAACATGAAATATTGACATTTCTATTCTTAAAAGATTAAAGAAAAATAGATAAAATGAGGAAGAAGATATATCAACTTGGGCTGCAGACTGAGAGAGATTTGTCCTATAAAAAACACCAGAAAACACACAGGGAGCCATACGTTGTTTCCAAGGGGTAAAGTAAGCAGCTCTTTAAATGTTGGCATAAAGCTCTCTTCTTTTTAATTTTCACACTCCTCTCATCTTTTAGAAAATATTGCACTAGGAAATGCTGGACTTACTTAAAAAAACATTGCAGTAGTGCTAATCCTGGCCTCCTTAGCTGCGGAAAGGCTTGAAAAAGCAAAACCCTTCTCACAAGATGGAACATGCTTTACTCATCTATTTGCTCATCAAGCTTAATTTATCCTTCAGTGTAAGGGTTGATACAAAGTTCAAAACAACCCTGACAGGCAGGAAAAATCACAATAAATATTTAAAAAGAAACAAAACTCTCTTGCTTCTTATTTAAGATAAAACATTTTGATGCTTTTGTCATGATAATTTAACTCCTTATTGTCATTAAATGTTAGTTGCTCACTTGCCTTTGCATTCCCTAATATTCTCTTTCCTGAAGCATGCAGATTAGGATTCACATCTCCTAACTTTATACACCTTCACACCTGACCAAGACAACCTCAGGGTCCTTTATTTTTTTTTCTGTCAAAGGCAAAAATAACTATTTTAGAAGGTGATCTTCTTGCCCAAAGGTAGTTGTCTGCTTTAGGATGCAACTAGCAGGATCCTACAGTCACTTGCTTCTTTTATTTTACTAAAAAGAGCCTTCAGTGACTCACTGTAATAATTTAAATGTCTGCACTGTAGAGTCTGACTCTTTGGTCAGGCAACCCTCATCGCTGGCATCAGACTTGGACAATGCTCAGGTCATTCAGCAGAAGTTTGGAGAAAATCTGAATCTATCAATAACTTCCTTTTCCCAAAATATCGCAGAGTTTATTTTTGAGGAGGACAAAATCTCATCAGAGCAAATCCCAGCAATTGTTCACCTCCCCCAGGAACACGAGACAACAGCAGCCACCAGCTTCCCACAGTGCCCAGGAATAGCCAGAACTTTCCACAAGAGGAGAAACCAGCCCCCGAGCACAGCACAGGGAGGGTATTCTCTCCAGAGACTCTTGTTTTTCCCAGTGTTATTTATTACTCCTCATTTTCCATCAGCTTAGTTGGAGGATGTAGTTCCCTCAAATTGCTTACACAGACATATAATTTCCATTTCTTTCCACGAAAGCAAACCCTCAGGTGGCACCTGGGGACATGGTTTTGTGGTGGACTTGGCAGTGCCAGGTTAATGGCTGGACTTAATGACTACAGAGGGCTTTTCCAGCTTAAATGAGTCTATGATTGAATGTGACTCATATTTAAAAGCCTGGCTGTAAGAATATGGGGGTTTATTTCCATTTTTTATTCCCTGTGTACTCCTTGTATCCAACAAGAAGCTGAGCAGAACAGTCTGTTGTCCTCAAGGCTTAATCCTGTTCCATTGCTACTGACAAGTGTAAGATTTTCATTATTATGCAGGACACAAACCAGCCAGAAGAGTGGTCAAAAGTAGGAGCTTCAAATTGCAGAGAAATGCAAAGCATGACTCTTTAATGGAAACTTAAAGCTGTAGTAGCAGGTCACAAAACTTCTTCCAGCATAACTAGAATTTTATTGTCACACAAAATTGCCCAAACAATTATGACACCATCAAGACAAGTGCTCTTGTCAGAGTAGGACTGAAAATTTAGTGGTTTTTACTTTTTCACTCATGTCAGTCATTGATTTTTTTACACCCTCTTATCAACTTCTCTCTAGTGACCTATTTATTAGATAAACAAGACTCCTCTGCTTTAACCTTTTTTTTCTTTTAATTGCCTGTGATTATTAGAGAAGCACTTGTTTTCAGTCATAGTTCAAGCAGTCTCTCAGCTAAACACTCTGGTTAACCCTCTTTATATTACAGTAATTTTACACACATCAGAAATGTCAATAAAACAGAAACAGGCTCTGTCTATTTTATCACATGTTGTATCCACACACCGAAAATGGTGTTTTTCCCTGTAAGGGCTGGAAACTGGTACATTGCTGACATTTAAAGAGGAGGTTGTGTGGTTTCGGAGGGATGTGCTTTCAAATTGGAAATGTTGGTAACTGAGACCTCTGAAGATATGCAAGGAGTTTATGTGCTCACAGATTGTCAGTTGCCATTAGAAAAATATTTTATTATATCTAAAAGTATCTAAATTCAGCAGATAATCCCTTCAGGATCTCATCTAAAAGACCTATTCTATCTTTGAGCCAGCAAAGCTTTAATTAGATTTTTCAACCCAAACTAAAGTCCTATCTTATGTGATTAAAACATCTTTATAGGCACGATTCCTATAAATTAAATATCAAATAGTTTGCATGGTCAGATGATTTGCAAAAGTCAGCTGCAGGAGTTGTGAGATGTAGAAGAGCTTTTGGAAGAATGTGATAGGCTAAGGGGCATCAGGAGTCTTTGGGGCTGTTGGAGTGAAGGGAGACATTGCTGGGAGGGAGAGATTTGACCTCTGCTTTTCACATCACCCCACGTGTGTCACTGCAGCAGTGCTGGATCAGGGGTTTTACCCTGCTCATCCTCACAAAAACTCCACCTGCATGAACTGCACCTCAGGGAGGTCCTTCAGGCCCTGAGCAGTCCCTGACACCACTGGCGAGTTATGACCAAAGAGTGGAATCCTTGGCCAAGTCTTCATAAATTCCCCTCAAAATCCCAGTCATGAACACACCCAGTTTAAACTGTCACAGCCCAAGAAATATAGAAATAACAAAAAAACAATAACAACAGCAACAACAATAATAATATACACAGTGCATATTTCACCTGAGGACACGCTGATGTCTCCCAGTCACCCTCCTTCAGTGTCTCTGGACTGAGACATTTTACTCCCTTGGTCACAAGTAAATTAAGAATCAGCACTGTGCACAGGATATTAAAATCAGCTCTGCTGAGAAGTGACTCCTCTGTGAAATTTCCCTGTTTCCACAGTTGCAACCCAAACACTGATACCACCAGTATACAGCAGTACCATGGCCTGGCTAGATAAAATTAAGATTAAATGGAAACCAGTGACTTGAAGCTAATGGGATTTGGAATCACTGTTTAACTGGCAGAGGCCCTCAGCAGTCTGAATATTCAACTGGAGGACTGATATTGATTCCTTAAAATGAATACCACTAATAAAAAAATAAAATATTAAAAAAAAAAGTGTACAAGCAACGAGACAGGATAGGAAGCGGGGGTGGAGCAGATGGGGGATATGGTGGAGAGAGACCATCTTGAGCAAGAACAGGCAGTTCTGAGGAAGGGGAATGCTAAATTATACATCTTCAGCAAGTCTGTGATGTCTGATAGATGTTTCCTGGGAGTTATGCAACTCAGTAATTGCTGTTATTTTTTTCATACCACGCTGATTTTTATTAAACCATTCAGCAAATGCTAATTTCAGAGTCGCCTGCCCAATTAGTCACGACACTTCACGGGTACCTCTGCTAGTGAGCAGATCCTTCAGCCTTTGCTCATCCTGAGCAATGTTTTTACCTCCTAAATTAAGGCCTTGTGCTTCCCAGGGCAAAGCTGCTAGGATCTGCCTTTGACAGTTCACCACACACAAAGCAATTTGCTTAGTCTTGTGGTCAGTTTCAAAAAAGATGGTTCTTGTACGTGATAATCTTCATAGAAAATAGGCAAATTATCTGCCAATCTAAATTTTGACAGATGAAACAAACATCTTTGTTTATAACACTTATAAAAATAATGTTTTCAGGGAAAGGGAAATAAGAAATTAATACTTTTCTACTTTAACTAATTTAGATGTAGCTGTTACCAATATGCAGCATGCCTTCTGAAAGCTGAAAAAACCCTTTGCTAATTCTAACTGCCAAAAAAACCCAAATCCCAAACCCTCTTTTTGTCAGATTCTTGAAAGCAAAAGTTTTTTTAAAAAAGGAACTGTTCAATAGAACATTTTCAAACAGCACTATTAAGTCTGGTAGTACCATGCAATTCAATCTTTTTTTGTGGGTAGGTATTGCACACAAGAATGACGACTTAATTGGCAGAGAGAGAATTTCTAAGCTATTGTAAGTTTTAATAATTCCTATTTTATTGAATTGAGCAGTGAATATTAATTTCTTTATTCTACTTTTATGATGCATGATATTGTAGAAATGGCATTTTATGATATTTCAATTTCTGCTGTCTGTACTGTTTGTAATGTACCTGACCTCAATTTATGTATCTGTAAAACAAAGGGATTGGTTTTGCTATTTTCCTCCTTTTTTAAAAAATAGCATTCCACTGATGAGAAGTGTTATATAGGAATCACTGCTCTTACCCTTAGAGAATTTTCTGTGCATTTGCGTTTTAATTACAAAAATATCATCATGATTATTTGCAATTATTCCAGGACAGGATTATTTTCACAAGCGTGTTAAATACATGAAATGTCAGAGATTTGAAGTACATCTTCCTCCACAAAAATCCCTCAATGTAAGTACCAGTAGCTGATTGTAGGATAAAGTTTTTGCCTCCATTACTACCCGACAGTCTTGTCCTTCACATCACAAGAATGGGGAATGTCCCTGCCCATGGCAGGGGGTGGGACCTGGATGATCTTTAAGGTCCCTTCCAGCCCAAACCATTCCATGGTTCTGTGAAGAATGACCTGAGACAGAAACTTGTGTTTCTAAGGGACACAAAGCCAGGTGCTCAGCTTTATGTGGAGGTTGTTGATGCATAAACTTTGTGTCTGCACTGATGTTTTGCTCTGGGATTTCATGGAAGCCTGCACACTAAAATAGACAAAGACTTGGAGTTCAGACTGTGTTTCTTTCCAGTGTTCAAAATGTTGAAAATGTGTTTTCTTGAGTAAAATGCTTTGTTCAATTTTTTTTTTCTTTCTTTCCAGTTGAAAGAAGAAATTCTGAATAACATTCAAATCACTTTAGTAAGAAAATGTAATTTATTTTCCCAGGGTAACACAATGTTCTAAAGCAAGCTTTCACCATAACATTCCATCAGAAAAGTTTTCCAATTTTACAGTGATCTGATTTCTTGGGGTTCAGGACAAACAGAAAGCCAATTGCTTGTGTTTCACACACCTCACCCACACAGCAGGAAGGACAATGCTCACTTAATCAGCTGCCATTTGACATTCATCTTTCAGTTTACTGGCCTGTCCTGTATTTACTCTGCCCCAGTCAACTCCAGCTTCAAAAATATAATTATGAATTTCTTCCTGAACCTTCTAGTGTGCTCATCACTTCAGAAACCAACTACTTCTTAAATATTAATTAAATTATCCTTTCTGGGATGCAACATGTGCCCATTCTGCCAATGGGCAGCTGAAACACAAACATATAAAAATCAAGCAAATAAAAATAATAAGGATTGTCCAGCCTGAGACACCTGGAATATTTTTCCAGGTTACATATCCCTATATCGTGGTTTATTTTTTGTTTTTTAAGCACTGACTCAGTGACTTTGCTGCAGGAGCTCAGACTCCTGCCAGTCACCATCTGGGATGGGAAGGTGAGAGACCTGGAAGCAAGGGATGCTCAATTAATGACCATTTGTGTAAAGTTGGTTTAAGGATCTTGCTGGGCATCACATAATTGAAGGCAGAGGTTGAAATCTCATTTACTCCCTGCCTCAGCATGAGGACGTGACCCCTTCTTGCTGTCCCTGGGCTTGTTCAGCCCAGCTGCTGACAGAAAGAGAGGATGAAGCCTGACAGACAACCTCCTGTGAATGCAGTCATGATATATTCCCAGAATTCCATCCTACTTGTGGATTAAGAGAGAATATTGCCGACAAAAATGTCTGTGCTTAGTAATTAAAAATTGTCCCATCATTTAGACCAAACTGGGAACAGAAATTTAGCCATGCAGGTAGCAGACAGTCAGATAACTTCACCATGAGTTTTGCTTAATTTTGCCATGTTTAGGTTGTCAGTAATACTCTGTCTGCTTGCATCTCTCCTTGGCAGTCACTCATCATACTCCATTTCCCTCAGAAATATTGTTCAGCTGACAGGCTCTGGTATCCTTCCATTGTCCTATTTACTTTCTTTGAACAATATTTAATTTGAAGAGTTGGCAGAGTGTGGACACCTGTGAGCAAATCATCCTAAACTGCCTTCATCACCAACAGTGAGAAAGAGGCATTTCCCAGGGCTGGGTTAATCTCACATATTTCATGATTATGTGTGAGGACGTAATGAACCGCTGGGAGCTCAGCTGCACCCAGCAGTGTCATCTTTGACTGCAAGATTTACGTGTCCCCATTAGCCCAGATGAATGTGGGTGATTTCCAATCCTGGAAAAAATAAATCTGAAAACATAGCAATCCCGTGTGCCCTGCATCCACATCCTTCAAATGGAGAGAGTGTTGGTATATAGATAAAACAATATTTAGATAAACCAAGTAACTACAGGCACATCAGCCTGACACTGCTTCTGAAGAAAATAATGGTTGACACAAGATATAGCAGATAAAGACCTAAAACAAGATGCTATAAATCACATTTTCTTTTGAAAGTGATCCTATAAAGCTAATTTAATACCTCCTTTCACGAGATTGCACATTATTAAATTGTATGGTGCCAGCTTTGCATACTGAGATGGCTACAAGGCATTTTTTATGCCACCACACGCTCTTTGGGCTAAAAAGGATCAGAATAATCTCTGACACATAGTAAGAGTATATAACAAGCAATAGAACAAGAGGAAACAACATCAGGTTCTGCAGAGGAGTTTTAGGTTGAATATTTGGGAAAACTTCTTCACGAAAAGGGTTGGCATTGGCAGAGCTGCCCAGGGCAGTGCTGGAGTCCCCATCGCTGGAGGGATTTGAAAGCCATGAGGATGTGGCACTTGGGGACATGGGGCAGGGGTGGCCTTGGCAGTGCTGGGGGAACGGTTGGACCTTATGATCTCATAAGGTTTTTCCAATATCAATAATCCTATAATTCTGGGATTCAAATGGGATAGAATTAGTCCAGACTATTTTTAACTCAGCTGCTTCATAAACACACAGCATAGAAAATGTTAATCTTGAAAAGATATACTTAGGCAAAAAGGCCAGCACACGAAAGAGAGGCTCTTTTAACAATGTATATTGGGCAAGTGTTCCAGTATGCAGAGCCTGGTGATTCCTTCCTAAAATACTGTGAGTGAAAAATGCAGAAACCATTCTGTTTTTAAAATCCTAGCAGGTAATAACTTTAAAGACCTTAAAAAGATTAACTTCTGATGACAGTGTAGCTATTCTGTAGCTTAAATCAGATGATGATCTCCTTTGTGGAGAAGTCTTTGATCCTTTTCAAAACATACCTAGCTGGAACTATATTTTGTT
Source organism: Pseudopodoces humilis (assembly GCF_049639895.1). Classification (NCBI taxonomy): domain Eukaryota; kingdom Metazoa; phylum Chordata; class Aves; order Passeriformes; family Paridae; genus Pseudopodoces; species Pseudopodoces humilis. The sequence goes on along the minus strand of NC_142205.1, from coordinate 4,108,894 downwards.
AATTTTTTTCTTCACAGAATTTTTTATTTTTTTAAGGAAAGCTTTGTTTGATTTAAAGTTTGAGAACAGGAAGATCAGTTGCTCACTGTAACCCTTCAAAGTCTCAGTATAGAGAGCGAAAATAAATTTGGCATTTTGGGAAACTCTAGTTATTGGACTTTCCCCCTTAATTTATATGCTAAGAAAATATTTATGAAATAATGTAAAAATATTTTTTCCTCTTGAGGTAAATATTGACAATTTCCTATCCAAGTCTGCTTGAAAATGTAGTAATTCAAAGCAGGTAACATTTGAAAAATGTTTGTCTTGTATTTATTTAAGGTGAGACTGACAGGAGAAGGAGAATTTCACTTAAGGACACAGCATCAAATTAAAGAGTTTAGCTCTCAGTCATAGAAAGATGTAGTAGGAAAATGTGGAGCACAGAAATCTTTCCAGCCTTGGATATATTCTATATACTGAACTCTTCACCTCTAGCTCTTAAAATATTACAGAAAATTTATTCTTCATTTCTATGACGGAGGTGTCCACATGGTGCACTATTTGAATAATATCCTGTTTTTCCTCAGAAAAATTATTATCCAGGCTCTGTCAAACAGGGGCCAGAGGTTGTCAGACAGAGACCAGAACTGCCAGTGGCTGATTTGGGCATGGAGCATCACAAGTCATCTCTAGCTGTGCTGGGAACACAGAGAGTGGCAAGAGCCTCCTCAATTTGCTCAGAAGTGTTTTAAAATGCAGAAAACTGATGGTTGCCAGGCTTCATTTTCTCTACCTGTCTGCATTTACTCCCTGCTTGACATTTAACAGTGTGGATGTCAAGGTGCTCTGTGTTTCAGGAGTTATTATTAAATATGCCAACTCTAACACAGACAGGAGCTTGTTGGTAACACAGATCTCTGATTTACTTCTTATTTTTATGCTCGGAGCCATTAGCTCTGTACCTTGTACTTGTGGCATGCTTGTGAGAGTAAGTTTAAATGCCTGCAGCAAGGCCTCAGAGTAGAATCAGAAGTCTTGGTGGAGTCACAGTGCAATAATAAAAAGATACACACAAGAACAGCTGTAGCCAACATTAAACACTCAGCCATCAATTATTGATGAAACATGCTCCTTGTGCTTGCATAAGAATGCTTTTTATGATCTTATTATTTAGTATTCCTAGTAAGGCTTTGTCAAATGAATACAGCTTCCTGCAGTTTGAATACCTCAGAAGCTTTAGGTCGTTTGGGTATTTTTTTAGCTTATCCAAACTCACTGACTCAAATAATCTGCTGCTAAAACCAAAGCTGTGACTAGAGGACCATATACACAGAATAAACAAATCATAGAATGGTTTAGGTTGGAAGGGACCTTAAAGATCACTTTGGTTCACCCCTGCCATGGGCTGGAACACTTTCCACAAGCCCAGGTTGCTCCAAGACCTGTCCAACCCATCCATTCCAGCCATGGGGCAGCCAAAATTTCTCTGGGCAATCTCTGTCTCACCACTCTCACAGTTTCGATGTAATATCCAATCTAAATATACCCTGCTTCAGCCTAAAGCCATTCCCTCTTGCCCTGTCACTCCAGGCCCTTGCCCAAAGTCCTTCTCCAGCTCTCTCAGAGCCCTTTTAGGCACTGGAAGCTGCTGGAAGCTCTTTCCCAAGCCTTCTCTTCCCCATACTTGCTTAGAAAGATAGTCTCAAAAATTGGTATGTACAAGCCTACAAGTTGTAAAAAAAGGGGAAAAAAAGTACACAAAACTGTGGATTAATCTGGGCCAGATGCTGGTGATACTTTAAAGACACTCATTGAATGCACTGCCAGTGAAAAAGGCAGAGCAAATACTTGGAACACGCTCTGCATGCCAGGGATCTCTGCCATGGTGCCAAACTGTGCTTCAGCTACTCCCACCCAACAGCTTCCCACCCCCTTCTTCCAGTGCTTCCTCGGCATGATCCGTGTTAGTCACCAGGGTGCTGCAGCTTGTACCACAGCCAGGCATTCCAGGGGCCAAGCATTCCCAGAGTCGCCTGTCAGCGATGCTAAAGGAAAATCTGGGCTAGCATTTTGAATTTTACACACACACACACAAAAAAAAAATAAATAATCCAATAATCCATTAAAATAACAACGGTATTCCGAAATGGTAATCAGCTGCCATTGACTGATTTTAGATTGGTTGAAATAAAGAAAGATCCCCTTCCCTTCTTTTAAACAAAAAGACATGTGGAAAACATGTCCTTACTAGTACAAATTTCAACTGGGGTCAAATCACTACTGTTGAAGAAAACAGATGTATAAGAACAAAATCTTTATTCAATATCAGTGCATTGTAAGCTAAGCTAACGTATGACTGAAGAGTCATTTTGGCAAAATAATTATAACCAATGTATGCTAAAGAGAGGATATTTTGAACTGTCTCCTGTTTTATTTGTGTACATAAGGGATATAAAGTCACTTTAATGGTACTACACAGGACAAGGATCCACAGTTATGAAGAATTTGTATTGCAAAATGATACATGATTTCTTACCAGAACCTCAGACAATGACAATTAGAATAAAAGATGTTTGTGACAATTTCAAAAAAGATTAGTATAAACTCCTGATAAAATTCTTCACAAGGGGCCTCACCATTGGTGATATGACTCATTGCTTCAGTATTACCCATATTTTACTGCTGTCTAGTCCAGCAATATATGGATTTTAATATAGAATTAATTGCAGATAGAGATTTTACATAGCATACTTATGAAGTTCCTATCCATTGATATATATTTATGACTTCAGGAGTGAGGCTCCTGCAATTCCTCCGCCACTTATTGTCAAGTTTAAATTGGTTTCTGAAGCTTCCACGGGGGGAGAGAGCTTCTGTGCTCAAGTGGCCTCCTACAGACACGGTGTCAGATCACACAGGTTAATGAGACAGGCAGCCAGAAGTGAGAATAAAGGCAGAGCAAACGGGTTAACAAACCCTCCCCAAGCTTTGTGCCATCACACACAGGCTGCTCCTGGGCCCCTCCCCAGCCCCAACACTCTGGGCACTGCAGTCAGAGATTTCATCTCAACACACACACACACCAAGCAGCAGGAAAAACTTCCACACCTGGCCACAGAAATCAACCCCCAAACCCCACCCCCATTCAGTGCAGAAGTTCTCAGTGTTTTGTAGAGATCAGACAAACTCAGTTCTCACCCTTGATCCCAAAAATCAACTTCAAAACATCTCCATTCAGTGTAGAAGTTCTGAGTGTTTTGAAGAGGTCAGATAAACTCAACTCTCACACCTCCTTTCCACTGATGGTCTGGGTTCCTTCACCACCTCTTCCCACGTCTTCCAGACTTCTGTTTATTTTTTAAGCAATCTGACATCTTGGGGAAAGGTTAGTTGTGCATCCAAATGCAACCTAGCCCAAATAATTATGCTAAATGCCCAAATACCGCCCTTTATGCCCTAGTTGCAGTAAAAACCCCACCAGTTTAGCGTTACCCAGCACACACAAGCAAGTTTTGTCAGTCTTACAAAGGAACAAATGTAAAAGTGGAAAAATTCAAGTGTCTGTAACAAACACACCAGCATTTCAGGGTTTATCTGTGAGAGATTGGAAGCCCAGGAAAAAAAGGGATTTCCAGGCAAAGGAAGCTCTTGCTAGGAGGACCAATGTTGAGTGGTTGGTTCCCACAGCAACATTTCTGCCATGCAAAGAACAATTTGATTCAGACAACACACAAGTCCCCACAGCATACAACATGGAAATTAGTTACACTTTGACAGGAAGTAAATAAAATTGAAACCCCCCAAAACCCAACAGATCCAAAGTGAGGGAGGGCAACAGTCCAGTTTCAATTTTGAAGTAGCTGGGAGAACTGTCCCAAAAGTGCATGGAATTGCTGCAGGGAAACAGTAGACTCCTCTCCTCCTACTCTACACTGCTGGTCCACAGTGTGGAGCCCCTGAGGGGTTTTCCTGGGCTATGCCAGTCATTCCCTGTAGCCAGGCAGCAAACTGAGCTCAGTGGTTCAGCAAAAAGGGTCTCAGGTCACTGCTGAGTGCAGCCTAACAGGATAATGCAGAGCCAGCTATCAGCCCTGCTCTCAGGGTAATCACCACAGAGTGACTAATCCAAAAGGAACATTTTGCTTCTGACAAATAATGCTTTGGAGATGGTCTAGGATGGCCCTGCTTTTGGACAATCTTTATTCACACACCTGAGACACAGAGCTACACATCCTCACCCTACAACTCCTGGGGCAGAGGCTCCCCAGCCAGCTTTGAATAGATGGGATTGCCTGGGAAAAGTGGTGGGGAGGAGGCAATAATCCCCGGGGAAAGGGAAATTGGGGTCCAGAACACAAGCAGAAGAACGGGGAAGGAGAAGGGAGGGAGCACATGGTGCAGAGAAGGGCATCTGAGAGGTGCAGACATTGAGGCAAATAGGGAGGGAGTTTCTTTGAGGAGAGTTTCCTGTCAGAAAGCCATTGATTGATGGAAAACAAGCCTGAATTTGGGGAACCAGCTGCAATAGTGCAGTGGACAAAGGTAGCTGTTAATATTGGTTTTCTTTATGACTATCCTGTTTCCTTAAGACATTTTCGCATTTTAGTTCAGAAATATTACGTCATAATGAATCTTGATTTTTACAGCCATTTTAATCTCCTTATAAAAGATTATTGTAGAGAAAAGTAATGTATTTTCTGCGTTAAAAGCCTGGATAACTTTTTCAGCCATTGTAAAATGCCACTAATCAGGGATTTACTCGCTCAGAAAAAGGCTGTGGGACCCTTTTGCTGCTTCTGGTTTCAGCTGCAGCTCAGGCACAGCCAGTTTGGTTGTCTCCAAGTCACGTTCTGTGGCACAAGACAGATAACACCCCAAAAAACAACACAGACAATACAGAGGCCTGGACCCATCTGAATAGTCTGAGGTGAAGATCCATGAGAATTCTGAAACCATTAGAACCTTTGTGATATGGATGCACTCAGCCAAAGCTTGCTCTCACAGAAATGGGTAATAAAACTGTTTGACAGCATTTCCTCTGTCCCAGGGCACTAAAAATAATTCCTGATGCCATCACAGTGGGGAATTATAAGATGGCCACCCAATGAGGTTAATATAAATAACGATGCTTCCTCCTGAACACAAAACGATGAGGAGGTAGGAAAAAAAAAAAAAGTCATAAAATAATCAGTATTGAAGTATTCCTTTAAGCAAGAACAGAGCTTTCAATAGCTTGACTGCAAACCTAAAATCCCACAGCTTTGGAAGGAGTAAGAAGAAAGTGAAAGCAGAATATAAAAGAGCAAGGTGCTCTGTAGGATTGAATTAATAATGTAGAAAAACCTCCCAAGAAAGAAACACCAATCCTGAAAGGAAAAATAAAATGTCACTGCAATCTAAAATACTTCATCAATAATAAATGCAATTCATTCTGAATGAGGTCTGTTGGCTCATTTTTTTTCCTGTAAAAGTGCTGTAAATCCAGGTTACCTCCTACCAGCTGCCTTTGTCACACACAAGAGGGAGATTCTGCTGCTCAGTTCCAACAACCTGAGGAGGAGCTGAGCAGCTCCTGCCATCACCTCTGACCCCCAAACCAAACAAATGAATGTGGCAGGACATTGCCCACATCCCCACAGCCAGGAGCCACCCTCCATTCCACTGGGGAAGCTCCAGAGGAGCAATTAAACCCAATGGGAAGGGCAGCTCCCACGTAAATCTCTCTATTTATCTTATTTATCTTATTTATCAAAGGCCAGCGTGCCCTCTGCAGCACACAGGACACTCCAACATCCCCACATCAGCTGCAGCCTTTCCTTTTCTCTTTTGAAGTCCAATTGGTGCCCTCTTTTCCTAAGCAGCTGTACCTAAGCAATAAGCCTTGATGAGGAGTGCATAATCAGGAGACAACGTAGTATGCCCAACACCTGAGGCTCTACAGGTCAATTAACAAACCATATTCTCAGTCAGATGTTTTTGGGAGTAAAAACATATATATTATGGTATATATAGTATAAATTAACAGGCTTTAGAGTTGCCATAGTAATTTTCTCTCTCTGTCTCTCTTCAGCCCCCCTCCCAATCGAGTTTGAAAGGCATTTGAGAGGGAGACTAAGGAAAAAAAAAAGTAATTTAAGGAGTTTTTCTTCACATTTTTATTTTACCAATGCAATAGTTTCTGAAATGGAAACAAACACCAGTCTTTTACAGTTGTATTTGAGTCTGAAAGAAGATTTCTGCTCTGTCTTTCCATAGTGAGGGAAGGAAATAAAAAGATCCTTGTGCCTGGCTGTGCACAATTAATTGACCTGGGGATGTGAGTCAAGCTAATTTATAAATTCTCCCAGATTCAGCCTGGCCAATACAATCCCAGTGTGAAAACCTTTAGTCAGTTTACATGTACCATCTAACTTCAGACTGAGACTTTAAAATTTCCCATAATCCACAAAATTTGAATCTGAAAATATAACAGTTTCACTGTGAAGGATGGTGACCACAGAGTGCAGCCCTTTCAGGAGGGGAGTTGCAGGTGTTGTGTGTTGGGTTTGTGCTATCATATTGGTAGATTTGATATCTGGAAAAATCAAGAGGCAACTAAATGTGTATCAGGGTGATCTTTTTTGTGTTTCCTTTTTTAATCTGAGTGGTTTCTATTTACTTCTGCTTTACCTGAAAAAAAACCAAAACACTATAGATAATTAATTTTTTATAAACTTCTTAGGAATCACAAAATAAAAATTAGCTGAGAAAATTGATGGTGATAAAGTAGGATGCAGTAACAACATATGCCTCAAAATGCAACCCACAATTGTACAAAAAATATTTTTACTGATGAAATATCTTTAGAAAATTAACAGATTACTGGTTTACATGTGAGTATCTGTGTAGGCATAGACTTAGACTAATTCAGTTTTATTTTTCTTATCATCAACCTGGTTACAGAGGTTCAGTAAGAGTCTCCAATATCTGTGTCTTATTCAGGGGACACAGTGGCTTGGGTTTGTTTTATTCTGAAAATTTATATAAAACATTCACAGACTTTAAGAAAAATACATTTTCTTCTTTAATATACAGCATATATTTACACAAAGTGGGATGGGAAACCCTGCATCAGCCTGGATAAGCACAATACGCTCATCTGACTGCAATTTCAGTGTGAAAATCCTTAGGATGATGAAAAGGGATAAAGAGAGACATTGAAGATCTATCAAACCTCCATGTTTCCTATATTCTGCCTTAAGATCTATTAAAATTTAAATCCTAAAATTTAAAATTTAAACCTTTACATCTCTCTTAAATTTAACATCAAATAAATACATACCTAAAGTTATTTTAACCTATTTCTTCACTTATTTCCAAGGAATTAGTCATAGAATTTCAAGATGACAATACCTGACTATGTCCTGTTTTATTGCAGGATTTGTTTTTTGAGGCTTCTTTCCAGAGATATCAGTGCAAAATCCTTTTCCTCCTCCTCCTCCTCCTCCCAAAGATCCTAATTGGAAAAATTACAATGTAAAAAGTGTAATTGCTTTCACACAAATGTTGTCACGGAGATATGGACAGTAACCCCCTTTTCATGATTCTTTTAAAAGCAAAAAAAAATTAAAAGCATTTATTTGTGAAAAAAATCAAATCTCAGCCCCAGAATTCTAGTGGGTGAAATAGTGATCCAAGTCCCCTTCAATCATGAGAGATGTTTCCAGCTTCTTCAGGCTGAAGTGATGGATGTTTACTCAGAAAAGAGAAAGAATAGGTAGAAGTGGCTAATTCAAAACAGGAAAGAAGATATAAAGAAATAAAGAAAGAGAAAAGGCAACCTGCAAGGTCTTACAGTTTTTGTGACTCCAGGAAACACCTATGATTTATGAACTTATATCACTCCTTCACACAGATACTTCTTTCATGTGTCCATGCAAAGTAGGAGCTCAGATGTAAACTAGATTTTTCCTCCAACCACTTCACAAAGTCACTGTTGTAGGTAAAAGGAAAAAGATTATTTTTATGAGCAGTAGAAGCACTTAAGATGCACACAATGAGAAAAGCTAAAATCTCTTCCCCTGGACCGGTGACTCATGTTCAGTGTACAATAAAGCTGATGTTTGAGATACCTGCAGCACACCCTGTGCCCTCAGGCAGAGAATTTTTCCACTAATCCACACAAACACAAACCTGTGGTTTAAACTGCTCCCAGTGACAGGGATCTCCCACAGTGCGTGTGGGATTTTTGAGACATCACTGCCGGCGAAGGGAGATCATAAATCTTTGCATTTTTCTCCCCAAATATAGAAAACTGTGTGAGCACCCAAATCAGTTTAGATCAGGGTACTAGGGAAAGCTGGAGGAGATTTTTCTCCCCAGGACAAATGACAAATAAATGACTCAGAAAGACCCCAGAGCTGTCTGAGCCCTCAGCTGTGCACTCTGCAGAGTCTGAGGGAGCAGATGAACCTCAGGTGCATGTGGGCTTCACGTACCTCTATGACCAAGTCCAGTGATCTTAATTTATTCCACAATTATGGACCAAATAATTGATCTTCCTTACAGCCTCAGGTGTAGAACAGGGCCTAATTAATAATGAAACTTGTGTGTGACAATGAGCAGAGGGTGGCTGGGAGCTCCTGCAGGTTCCAGGCCCGGGGCTGTGCAATGCTCAATGCAAGCTGAGGAAACCAGGGGCCTGCGGTTTGACAGAACCACACCGGGCTTCCACACAGCCAAAACCCAACCAAAACCAAATAGAAACCCACTAAACACTGTATCTGGGTTTGTATATATATATATATATATACATAAAATCATAGATTCATTTTGGTTGGAAAAGCCCTTTAGGATCATCCAGTCCAACCATTCCCCCAGCACAGCCAAGGCCAACACTGACCCACGTCCCCAGGTGCCACATCTAAACATTTTTTGAACACTTCCAGGGATGGTGAGCCCACCACATCCCTGGGAAGCTCTTTCCAATACCTGACAACCCTGCCTGTGAGATTTTGTCCCTGAATATCCAACCTAAACCTCCCCTGGCCCAGCCTGAGCTGTTCCCTCTCCTCCTGTCCCTGTTCCCTGGGAGCAGAGCCCGACCCCCCGGCTGTTAAAGACACACACACACACACACACACACACACACATATATGTGTGTATATATGTATGTATATGTGTATTTCCAGGCATTAGGATCTCCAGACAACCTAAAAGACTCAGTACATCCCATCCAGAAAGTCTTGTGTGCCATTCGTGCAATATTCCAGCTAACTAAATGCAACACCTTCTTCCTGGGGAGTAGATTTCTGCTTGTCAGATTTTTGGTCATTTCTCTATATACTGGAATTTTTTGTACAGGCACACCCAGAGTATAATTAATTAAAAATAGCCAGAGTTATAGAAAAAATATTCGAATAGATGATGAGGGACTAAGATTTAAAAATGGGTTTTTGTTTTCATTTATCCTCCTGAAAGCATCCAAATCTATGGTTCAGTGAGGAAAGAGTGGCATAAAGATAATTTAATATGACCTCCTTGAAATGCAGGCCAGAGAACCTTTTATTTTTTTTTTTAAATAATTTCTGCATGAAATACTTCATGAAAAGAAAATAATAGATCAAGCACATCCTTCTAGCAGTCATTACCTCTGAATATTCTAGGAGGCTTTGGAAACACTATCTCTCTTTCTTCCTTGTGTTTAATTTTTAGCGAGCTGGGGTAAAGCAGGTAAGTATAAACATTTCACACTCTGCAGTGATTCCACTCTTTTCTGCCCATTATTATGCAGGAGTCACCAAACTACACTGGAACTTTGAAATTTTGCCCAAAGGAAGACAAGATTGGGTAGCAACTACTCACCTACGACACCTCACCCAACGTTATCAAAAGAAGGAAACATTCCTCAAGTAATTAAATATTTATTCCTTTAAAGGTATAACTAGAGCACAGAAATACATTTCTGCCTCCCACAGCTTTTATCAAGCTGTCAAGTTCTCCATAACTTGGTGTTAACTGAGTCATAAAGGGAAAAATATCTAAAGCAAGAGAAATGTGTGAACCCTTGCTTGAGGATGCACTTGGTCATTCAGTGAGAAACAGGAAAAAAATCTTGGTTATTCCTGATCTCTGCAGGTGCAGCTCAGCAGCAAGATCAGGGTGTGCTCAACTTCCAAACAGCGGCTGAATTCCCTGCTAGGACAACGTGGGATAGTGTGCCTGCCCTTGGACACAGCTTCAGACCTGACCTTTCACTTCTGGGCAAACTCCTGATAAAGTTTCAACCGAAAAACTTCATCCTTTTCGTCTTTTCCAGCTTCCATCCTTCTCCATACACATGTTCATCATCTTACAAATTAACTGAACAGCCCAGTCTGGCCTGAGGTGTTGTTTATAAAACAACTGAGTGTATTTATGAAAAAAGTGAAAGGAGATACATTGACTTATTTCCATTATAAGACTTTAATTCAGATTTATACCAGGGGATTCATTTAAAAAAACCTCAAACCTACTAATTTTTTAAATCTGACAGAAATCTGCATTTTTATATGCAGAAATGTCATTTTAAGTCTATAAATATCCATCCTCTGTATTAAAATTGAGTTTCAGAGAGACACGGGAACCTTGCTTTGGCCAGCTGTCTTTGAGATACAGAACAAAGCACCAGATATAAAAATATCCAGACAGTATTTTTGTTTTCATGGTACTGTTTCCCTCTGCATCTCCAAACCTTGGTCCACCTCTTTCTCAGGTGTAAAAGATCCAAACTATTGATCAACATTTCACACTCTGAGGGCAGTGCAGCAGGAAAATACTGGATCAAAGTGAATCTCTGCAGATGCTATATCCCCTGCTCCCTTATTTTCAAAGCATTTTTTCAGCTTTAAACATATGATGACTATTATTCATAGCCAAGCACTTAAACTCATGTGTGAGTTTAATAATGAGATTGAGATCAGTAGGAATTAAGGATTAAAAAGTGCTATGTCTGAGTAATACTAAGTTATTTTACTACACTTCAAACCTCTATTGCTTTGTAGTAATGACCTGCTCAGGAGCTTTACCTAAAATAAATATTTAGCTATGTTAACTCTTCACTTTCAGATTCTCAATTTAATAAATAAACAAGTTAGGGGGGAAAAAAAAACTTAGGAAAATGATTTTGAAAGTTATGTACAGGCTTTCTATCTTCTCTGATTTCTTAATTCAGGAATTGTCTCCTTGCTGAAGATGTGTATTATAAATTGAAATACCTTCGCGACCATTTTCCCATGGTTTATTAAAAAGGGAAAGCCAAAATGAGAAGTTTACCAAATGGGAAGTTTATCAAAATGGAAAGCCAAAATTTTTCTCTAGCCTTCTTCTTATGGCCACAGGTTAAAAGCTAAAGACATTTCTGACTGACTTCAGTAACTTGGGTGTCTAATTCTCACAGAGAAAATACAATGCCTGGCATGTGAGTACCAAGAAGAATGACCACAGAATTTAAAACCACAGTAGAAACTGTCCTCAGCTCAGGGAGGCCTCTCTGACCTTCATGGTGATTTTCAAAACAGGCATTTGCTGTATAGTTACCAGTTGGAAGCAAATCATTTAAAAATATCTAAGTTCTATCATTAAGAAATATGTAAATATATTCACTTCTCTTGCATTTTAAGTACAACTTGAACATTTTCCAGGTTCTAGGTACACAGGAAGATGTGTGATACCCACACAATTTGGCTGAGAACCAAAGTGATGATCATGAGAAAGGGGTGCAGATTTCTGAGCAAAGGTGTGGAGTTCCCATTTTTCAATGGAATACTCTCTCTAGGGAATATTTCCGAAATACACGTTATTTTTTTATGCCTACCCTTTACACTACACTGAAAATTCTTCTAAATCTGTAAGATTTGCAAGATTTCAAGATGGAAAGTCTGTGGGGTGAATTCTTGGTGCAGTTAATGGAATTATCATAGTGGCAATTGTGACATTGTGAAAATGAGTTTCACAACTTACTTATTTTAAGAAAAAAAAAAAAAAATTAACTTGCTGTTTGAGTTCGCTTTGTAACACTGGATTTTTGAGTTCTAAGGGCCAGTGGTTACTTTTTGCTTATTTAGGAATTTCACAGAATCATAGAATGGTTTTGGAAGGGAACTTAAAGACCGTATAGCTCAAAACTGTTGGTGCCTTACCTGATTTAGCCTTTCCTTGCATGACAGCAGTTCCAGATTTTGTAATGCTTCTCATGTTTCCATGTACTTTTCCATCACTTGTTTCAGATGAGTGGATAAAAACTGCATGAACAATTCAAACACAGGCACCCCATATTTTCCTCTATCAAACCTGTCCGCATCCTGTTGGCCTTACTACACGAGCTGGGCACTGAACTGGCACATCCTGCTTGGCTGCTGGCTCATTTTATCATGTGCATTACTTAATCATTTATCAACACTAAATTTTATTGTGTGACCATGAAGATAATTAGAGCATAGATGGACAAAAGGCAAATAATCCATCCAAAAGTAGGACTCTAATGGCCACGGACTAAGTTGCCCAAAATAATTCTGGATTCTTGCCTCAGTGACTCTGATTTTCCTGGAGCATTTCACAGACACAGTCCCTATTCTGAGTGAGTGACTGATCCCAGATTCCTTCCACTGTGGTTTTTATCCATGGACACCCCAGCACTGGAGAGTCCACATGCTCACAGATTCCATTAGACTACGTGCTTTCCTCTAAACTTTTCCAAATTTGAGATGCCTTTTAGAGCAACAACCTAATTTTAAAGCAACCATCGAGTTAATTCATCAGAGGTTTAGAGGAAAACACTTCTGAAGAAGAGCTATTACATTTATTCATGGTGAATTGCCTATTTTACTTTCTCATGCAGCATGCCAGGACATTTTTACTTGTCTGTTATTTGCTATTTTTGTCTTCAGACTCTGTATCTGTCTTTTGTCTCTGAAATCTCATTTGTAAAGATCCCAATTACTTTTAGGGGGATAATTGTTACCACAAGCAATGTCAGTCTATGTCAGACTCCAGGGCTTTGTAGGGAAAGCTCTGCAAGGACTTCCCCACATCTCATATATTTTGGTCATGTCTACACTCTCCAGCTCTGATTGGGGAACTGCTTTTATTACACAGTACAACTAAACAAAGCAAAAATAGTAATTTCCTAAAAGACCTCTGAGAGTACAGTTCTTTACATAGACTGTGTAGGAGGGCAATAGAACAAAATTTGGTGCTTTGCTATTCTGAGGAATAATCAGCGTATATGAGACAACATCCAAACATCTCTCAAAAACTCTGCAAGGGCTACACTTGTCACCGTTGGTGTAAACCCAGTGTTTATCACAGTGTTTCAAATCCTCTGTGAGGCCATGAATGTTCCCTTAACTTGATAGTATCTAATTATAAGGAAAATTAATTGATGCTCATTTTTCTTTTACATATACACCCAGACTTTTTGATAATGATGATACTCTGTATAATAATGATAAGGCTCTGTAGTTAAATAAATGTTGGTGTTAAAAGGGAATAAAAGCAGATATTTGTGCAGTGGACTTTGTACAGGTCTGTAAAGTGTGGCACAAGAGATGATTCCAAGGTTTTGAAGTGCCAGCCTTACAAGTGAATAAATTGAATTAGCTTTATGATTATTTTGAGGTGTTGCATTTAAACAAATAATTTCATCCCACATGACACATATGTATAGAGGGTTAAATCCATCTCAGATTTATACTCTGGTTTTGACCCTCTGACCATGTGAGGCTTTTCTGGTTATTAAAAAATGAGAAAATTCACAAAAATGAAGAATAAAAAAGGAAGCATGAGGCAGAATTAGTAACTCTATACATCAACTATCATTCAGAGGATACCTGTGCATTAAAGGAGACAAGCCAGATTGAGGATTCCAAGGTTAAATGAGTTTATTGAGTTAGTGGTTACAATGGTATGTCAGATACCTGTAATCCAAGCTACACCTACATATTTGCCTCTAAATTCTCACACTGTCAGTTTCCGTGTCTCTAAACATTCCATCACCAGGTCTTCTATTACTAATATAATAATAATAATCAGAATAATAATAATCATAATATAAAAGGCAATGTCAATCACCATATTGTGCTTCATACTCCACCATAAGGAATTCAATTGGCAAAAGTAAACCTCTGGTCATATTAATGGGATTAATTGAAATGTGAGCAATCATAACACTACTAGAATATAAAGAACAAAATCTGGTTCAAAAGAAGCATTTTTAAGATGAATTAGTTTGAATCTGTTTTAAAAATTCACATACTATAATGAAGATGACTTAAAAGTTATATCATTTAATTATTGGGCCACACATTGAAGCATATTGGCTAGTACATTTTTGCACTGCAACAGAAGCAATACAAGCTTTATGGTCTACCATTACAATTCCATTTTTTTTTTTTTTTTTCACTGAATATACCTGCCAACCTAATGTTTCTTGCATGCATAAAAATTTTGGGGTTTAGACTTGAATTTATCATTTACTCCACATGTATACCCCCGTGATGCAATTTCTTTGGCCAATTTAATGCTATAGTTTAGTTTAAAAAGGAAGCTTGGAGTTAAGTCCACTTAGCATTAGAAGGCGATGCCCTGAATTTTGGGCACTGCAGAGAGTTATTTACTGGAATAGAGTCTCAGGTCACATGCAAATTGTCACTTTGTCCCCCCACCCCATGCCAGACGCACACAAGTCGGCAGGTACGCATACAAAAAAAGAATATAAAACCCTCCTGGTAAAGCTCAGTGGTTTAGAATGAATCCATAGCTTTAAATTCACTTAAGGCCTGTACAGGGGAAATATGTTTCTTCTGGGACCCTCTCCTCACTCTTGTCTGATATTCTTCTGGTTTTTCTCTCTTTACTAGAGGTTTCTTCTCGGGGGCCTTCATCTTCCAAGATACAACTGGAGAGTTCACTGCAGCAGTGCCATAGACCTTCTGGTATTTAGTAGAAGCCACATATGATGCTTTCACTGTAAGGACCACAGCGTTCATCAGGTTTTTAGCTGCCTGGATGAGAGAAGTGGCACTGTCCAGCTACAAACAGAAAACAAAATGAAATATAGCAAGGTTACTCCAACACAAAATACAGCAAGGTCATTCCACAGCTGGATCACTGTGCCAGTTCCTGACTGGATCCTCCCAGATCGCATTGAAGTTGGAACAAATCCTCTTCCTCAGGGAACCTTGGAGTATCCAGCACTGGCAACATCATGCACTGAACAGTAAAGGCGAGACTGTGGTACCTCACATTAAATTCTTTCTAATAAATTAAAGGAAAAGCTTGTGTTGTCTGTGGGTTGTTTTTCTGTTTGCTTGTTTGTGGGTTTTTTTGGTCATTGATTCTTTTTTTACAGTTTAAGACATTTTCTGTTTTCTAACAAAAACCCCTTTACTTCTCACTTACACCTTTAAAAATTTACTGTTACACATCAACTGCAAAACAGGTCAACAGGGATTTTTCCCAAGTGTTCCAGTTTGTTCTAATTATTCCTGTTAAGCCCAGGGTATCACCCCCAGTGGTGTCTACAGGAACAGTGTGAGGCCAGCACTGAGCTTGTTAGAGAATCCCATCTGAAGAGATGAAAGGAGGTTCTGAAACCCCTACAGAAATGAAAAGATGAGACCGTTAACTGCAGGTTTTGGCAGCTCCTGTAATGTGTGAGTCACTCATGGTCTCAAGGAATGTTACTTTGTGGTTACCAGGCTTTTTGTACTTTTGTGCCTCTCCCATGCACGAACCTGCCTGAGGTTCCTGGGTGTCCTTGGGATGTAAGAGCCCTTAAGGACTTGCTGAGCTTCAGAACACCGGGACTTCCAGTCAGCAAGCTTCCTTCATACACTGAAGTGAAGTACATACCCCTGCCCAAAGTCTTCAAAAGGATTTCATCATATAATGGGGACTTCAAGGCAATGTCTCAATTTTCCAAGATGTGAATCAGGCACAGCTCCTAAAAATACACTCCTAAGGACTGTAGCAAGCCAGGTTACTACTTAAGATGTTCAATTATCCCTGTCCTAAAATACTGAAGATGGGATACACCTTTTTTGTGATAAAGCCTTTCAGATATACCATGGAAGCTGCTTCAATTACTTACATCTTTCCTAGACTGCAGGAATGATATGGGATGTAGTTTTACTTTACCTCTTTGATTCCACCCCACGTGGTCAGTAAGTTTTTAACTATTTTTAATTAGTACAAATGGCCTGTGTCACTCCAAACATTTCCTGCTCCCTATTTTGGAGCATGGCTCTGTAATATAAATGCTAAGCAAGGATAAACAGTGAGAAGGCAAGAACAAAAACCACACCATACTTCATTTTGAATCATTAAGAGAAGACTTCAGGAGACATTTCCTTTTGAAGTGTCAGTGACTGATGTGAACAAAAATAGACATTACAGAAAGCCTGTATTTGAAACCACATTAATCTATACTTACCTGGGGTATTTTATTTCCTCTGCTCTGGCATTAAACTCATTATTGTTCATCGAATACATAAACAGCTACATACAGTGAGGTGAAAACCAAAAAATAAAGCATTTTAATGATATTCACGTATGTGCTGCCATTCTCTGAAAAGCACAGTTAATTGCCTGGCCCTAGTAAATATTTTTCCTTGGGACTAATTTGTATTTCTGTTAGTAAAAGAAACGAAGTTAAAAGATGGAAAATTACATTACATGGCAGAAACATGACTGTTCAATAGGGAGTAATGAAATATAAGCCAGTCTAGTGTTATTCTATAACCACACTGCTGCATGATTTATAAGGCAATCTGTATGTTTGTTGGCAAATAACAGATCACACTCTATTAAATTAGGATATTCTAATTTACCACAGAGATCTACAATCAAGCATTATTCATTGTTAAATGATTCTTTTTGAAACACTGGTGGATTGATATTGAATATAAAGTGATACCATCAAATAGTATTTACTTCATAATCAGTATGGATAAACTGACTGGATTGAGCCTCTATTGCACGTTCCTGAATGAATTCTGGTTGCTGAAGGTTTCCAACAGCTTCACATTTTCCACCATGAAAAGTTGATTTACGTGTATTAAGAAACAGAATAATTAAAGGAAGCATTTTAAATTGAGGGGGCACCAAAATTAGATGCTTAAACACATACACAGAGTTCAATCTACACCTCTGAACACAGTAATCAGTAATTTTATGGACTGCAGTGATAAGGGCATGCAGAATCTTGCACTTCTTCAAGATCAGATGCAGGCTACAATGACACCTTTTAGAAAACCATGTCTTGTATTTTGATGTCATTTTAACTCTCTTCAGTTTCTATATGCTGTTAGAGTAGATAAGAGCTCCCTGTTTTCACCGTTATTAATCACATTTTAAGATGCAGATACTCAGTCTCTGACCCTAATATCCACTTCCTAGTCTTGTAACCAGAAAAGAGACATAAAACCCCATCACAGGCTGTGAGTGTTCTCCAAAAATCTGCTGGTGGTCATTCCATGCATCCAATTTGGCCACCTGAGCACTTCCCATGATTTTCTTAGGGCCTCCAGCTCCTTGCTTCTATTATGGCTCAGTAAAGAAGAATTAAACTGAATGAACATAATTCCAATTAACATTTAGATCTTCCTACACCACCATGTTGCTCCAGCTTCGAAGCTGTGCTTTTCCACACTGGCACAAAGCTGGAATGAGGCAGCAGTGAATCAAGCCCTGAGTGTGTTAATTTTTTACAAAATACGGGCACAGAAACATACGCACTTTTTCCAAGCGTTATGTTAATAATAAAAAATCATAGGAAGGAAAATTAACATTTCAAATAAAAGCACCACTAGGAAAATTACTTCACAGTACAGAAGGCAACTTTTACTCCCTGCAATACCCACAGAATTTTAGATATAACGATGGATTTTGGTCCTAACAGCCAACAGAGCCTTTGACTTACAGCACAATGTAATGGTGTTCTGCTGCTTAGACCTCCTTAAAAATATGTTTGCCTGCTTTTAGGGAAAAAAAAAAATGCTCTCTCATTCACAAAAGATAAACTTAGGTTGCTGTCCACAAAACTCTTAAGAACAGTGAATGCTGAGGAAAATTCAAAATTCATAAAGAACCTAAGAATAACGGCACTGGACCTGTCCACTTACAATAGTTAAGGTGGGAAAAGATCTGCCAATAATAGAATTCCAGGATTTTCTTCCCCTTACAGAAAATCCTTCAAGTTTTGAGGGGATTTTGAGCTGCTTATCAGCTGTTCTGCAATTTTCCTGCACTATTTGCAGAATTTTCCAGAATCTTGAGATAACCAAGATTTCTTGCTTCTTTTACATATACACATAATCTAAATAAAATAACCAGCAACTGCAATAGCAAAATAGCTGAAGAAATAGGAGGGAATAAAGCTGGAAATTTTTGTCCTTAACAGTAAAGCAATGAAAAGAGATGTTCTCCCTGCATTGACAGACTGCTGTAATAGAGAAGAATTATGCTTTATGTTTTAGAAAGGAGAAAATCTAACTTCTAGAGATGCCCTCATATTTATAACAATAAATATCCATAAAAAGGCGAGGGAAATTGAGGGGGGAAAAAAAAATCTGTATTTCCCATGAGTAAGGATACAGAATGGGTAACTTTAAAAGAGCTGAATGCTTAAGAATATTCTATATCATTACTGATGGTTTGAATAAACCTTAAAATGTGGGTGAGGACATCAAAAGAATTGTAGATAGTTTCTGGTCTCGAAATATTTGAGCAATGAAAATAAAATGACCTGTGAAATGATAGGCCAACTCAGCTGACAGCACTCCCAAATTGAATGATGGAATGTCTGTGACAGACTCCACAAATAGAGGAAAGAAACACAGTTAATGGTAAGCAAAGGGCTGTGTGGGTTAAAATATTTTCTAAGTAACCTACATCATATTTTGGTATGATTAAACTTTGAATTGCTTAAAATAATGCTGTGGGTATAATTGGATTTTTGAAAGGTCCTTTGCTTAGTAATACATGACAGTTTGATTAAAAACTCAGTTGACACAAAACTAACGAGACACATACACAGAAGGATTCCAGATTCTCCAGAAGTACATACACACACGAAAAAAAAATCTGTGCTCAACAGCGAATTTCACAGTGGGGTCTTGGAGGAACCATTTGGAGGCCTCACAATATTAATATTTCTACTAAAAACTTGGAAAGGAAGTCACTCATTTGAAGAAATTTGCAGATAACAATTGTGAAAGTGTCAAGTCACACAGAGGGCAAATGATTGATATTTAATTTGCTGCTAAAAGCCACAAATATAGATTTAATTTTGGCCATATCTACAGCAGATGATTCCTAATTATCCCATAAGGAACTTTATTCTCTGCAGGATCCCAGACAATCATTCCTTGAGTACACAAAAAGGAGGAGACTGATGAAATAGGTTCAATTTTCATATTCAGTTTATCCTCTGTCCACAGTTAAGGGATAGTGAGTCCTCAATGCAAGAACAATATTGAGGAACTGGGAAAGAACTTAAAGAAACTCAGTAACAAAAACCACCTTTTATGGGAAAGACTCAGCCAGCTCTGTTTTTCCCATTTTCAAGTGAATGACTGAAAAATGAGTTGACTGAAATCAGCAAGTACATGGTAACAAAGCTGATTTTATTTCAAGTTCCACAGGTTAGACAAAGATAAAACAAAACTTAAGGGCTGAGAGGTGAAGCTGGGCACTTTAGTTATTAATTACCTGAAATTATTTATTTAGCAGTTATATTAATTAACCACAAGAAATCATGAAAGATTGATTCTATTTCTTGAAATTGTGAAGTTAATATTGGATGTTTTTTCTCAATATGTATTAACTATTGGACATTTTTAGTGCACATCAATTCAGGGAGCCTATGCATCAGTTATGCAGGAAGACAGCTCAGATAACAACAGCCCACATTGACCTTGAAAGGTATGAAAACAAAAAATTAGTATTAGGAGCTATTTATAAATAGTTTGGTCTGGTTCACTTTGTACAGATTGGGAGGAAAGAAATATAATTTATTTTGCACATTGAAACAGAACCTGTAGCTCCTCAAATACTCTTGGCTAAGACTTGATTTGTAGTGTGTCTTTAGCATCTTTAGCAAGTGACTTAGGCACTGCCAAGCTCTTAAGGCTTTTTGTGAATTCTGGGTGAATTCCTTGCTTCTCCTTCTTTCCAAAGGAAATTCACACTTTCCTGGACAAGACACAGTTGCTCTTATCACACTCCAAAAGTCAATCAACAGTCTCCAGAGAAAATAAGGCTACAATTATGCAATTATGAAGCTGGAAGGTAAATCAGGAGTATAGCTTTCTCAGACTGTATTCTTATGCAACAGAACATTTTCCTCTCAGCCGTGCTTATAGGTAAATCCATTCCTACGTACACAAGAGGCATGCAAGAAAAAGATCTTATTTATAAAATTACATCTTACATTTCTGTGGCACATTTCATGCATAAAACATTACCCTGTTAGAGAGATCCAGTGCAAGAATGGCCTGTTTGCTACTCAGATGCTCTCTTCCCTATGGAAGGAGACATCTGCTCTTTACCAGCACTGCTGTGCAATGCCTGAGGGTCTGCTTCAGTCACCTCAAAATGCTCATAGGGCTCTTGCTACCTGCAGTCCATTTCAATAAAACTATCCTGTATACTTGAAAATCTCTCTCTCAGAAGAAGTCTTCATCTGAAATGTAATGTGGTCACAATAATGTTAAAAATGGATCTGTAGCTACACAGAGAAAATTGTATTGTACTTGTCCTTTCCTAGCTATTTGTTTTCACATTTGACTGCAATTAACTTACTCCTTTATACATGATGAATATTTAATTCATTCTGGGGGTAGTTGTGTTTTATAGGTGCCCAATCCACTGAATAACCACTCTCATCTGCATTTTTTCAATTACAGGTAAGAAACCCAAGGGATTCCCAAGCCCATTTAGTTGTATTAAACAAAGGCTGCTATGTCCAAGGACAGCAGAAAGCAGAAAAATACAGCAATAACTATGGGTATCTTCTGCCTTCTATGGACTATTGTCATTTTAAAAGACATTGCCAACTGCTGTATGCTAATTTGCAAAAGCAGAAGTAAATAAAAATACTCCCAGAACAGACATTCCCAGTAAAAGGTAAATAGGCATAATATAAATGAATTCCTACATTTGCTTTACTTATTTCCAAGTAAATATTTTAGTATTTTAGAAGCAAAAGGATAAATGACAAAATTACATCCTAATTCATTTGCTTTGAGAAGAACACTTAATGTGAAAGCTCATATTTTAACTGAAATGGTGAAATGACAAAAAGACAATTGGAAACACCTGAAAGTTAACTAATTACCTAATTGTCTAATTATTTTTATGGAAAATAATTATTACTGGTGTCTCTCCAGCCTGCAGGTCCCAAAGGTGGAAAATACGTTTTTGAATTTTTGATAAATATTAGGTTTTTTTCTATTCAACAAATGCATTTACAGTGAATAAATAATTTCTCCAATACTATTTCTATGAAAAAAAAAAAAAATTAGATTTTTTTCTTCTTGTTACCAAATATAACCTAAGTTATTTCCTCAGTATTTAACATTTAATTAATTATCTTGTTGCATTCCTTTCAGAATTTAATGGGGGAAATTATTTTTAACCCACAACAAAAAAAAACTCTCAGAAATGTTTAATTTTCTTTTTCTGCTCATTATCTGCCATTTCACAGTAGGAAAAAAGATGCCAAACCAGTACGATTCTTACCACTCACCAGAAACTCTGTAAGGACAAGCAATCCTTTTTTAAAAATTTTTAAAATTCAATTGCTTTAGCAGGCTTTTTCATGCTACAGCACTGCCTCAGAACTTTCAGAGTCTGTTGCTGAATTAAAGTATTTCACAACAATCTGAATGCTAAAATATCTGGAAAAACTCTACAGCACAGGGAAGAAAACCTCAGTGAATAAAGCTAAAGGACTTTTGTAGATGGGACAGGCTTTCACTCCACAAATTTGCCTGTTTGTACCACACATTTTCTTTGCTAAGGTTGAAGGCAGAGGAAGAAACAATTTCTACATCAATCCACAACTGAGAAACATGGGAATGAGTCTCCTGCCATGATGATTTGAGGGCTTTTCCTTCCAAATATTCCTCATTCTGCACAGAACGAATATCTGGAGGATGATGCCAAGGGTGGAATGTCCTGGACAAAGGGCAGGATTGTCTAATGGCCATCACAACTCCAACACTACCTGAAGCAAACTTGGCACAACCACATTTACAATTTCAAAACCATTCTGCCCCATGGAATTTTCTCCAAGTTCTTGGATAATTAACAGGAAATAGAATTTTGTATGACTGATTTAAACCTAATATTTAACAAGATAAAACGTCTGCAGCAAGATGAAGTCCAAACCCTATCTGATGGGAGATGCAACCTCCAACTATAACTAAAAATATTTTAAATTGCCAGGAGGATTTTTGAAGAAAATTAGAGTAGCAAGTCTGTCAAAACTCAGTATCAAGCCCAATAAAAAAGCAGTTTACACTAATTTACACAGGGATTCACATGCCTTGAGTCTACCCAAGACACAACATTGTCTGAACCTGATGTCACAGAAAAGCACAGACAGGTCTGTCAAAAACATCAGTACAAATTTCCATTATCATATCAAATTGCAGCTAAATCTGAAGAAAAAGGGAAATAGAGGATATCTAACTAATCTGTGCTACTGATCTCCCTGTTCCCAACTGGAGTTCTGACTTGTAATTTGAGGACAGAAATAAATTTTAAAAGCCCAAAATAATCTAGTGCTGTTTCAAGCTGACTTTTAGGAGCAAATCTTTTGTTCTTTTTCTAAAGAACAATAAAAAGAAAAAACATGTCTTTCTAAGACTCTTACCTGAAAGGAGTCCAAATCATGTCTGGTTGGCTGGAAATTGTACTCAGTGATAAAATGCAGGAGACTTTGGATACAAAAAAAAAAATCAATAAAGCACAGAAACACTCTATGCTTTACACGAATAAATGTGTTATCTCCTGCTATTCCTCCTGATTTTGTCTCAAAGAAAACAAAATGAAAAGCAGCATAAAGCAGGATTTAAGATTGCAATGCTGAGAAATGTGCTATTTCCCCAAATTCTTTTTTAATTTGTGCAAATGTCAGAGTGGTATCTGTATGTGATTTATCTCCATGTCTTCAGCGGTGAGGATCTGCCAGTTTTTGAGGCAAATCTGCTCCTTCAGCTACTTTCCAATCTCTAAAGTCATGCTTGCCAGGTCAGCACAGCAGCACTTTGAAGATAAGTGCTCCATGGGCACAGCTGGCTTTTCTCAGGAAAGGGCTTGGAAAATGCATCAAACACATCAGAATAAATAAAATAAAATTAAACCTTGTTGTAGAATGGAAGATGATACCAGGACAAGTATCTCTTGCTTCCTAATGTTTGCCTGCTGTTGCTCATGTATATTTTATGTCTTGTAGAAGCAGATAAAGGCTTCGATCATTCAAGATATTGATCATTTTTGAGGTGCTAAAAGGATTTTACCCCCTTGAAGCTGAGGGTCCTCCCAGTGTTGCTCAATTCAATCTGTGAAAACATTCCTTTCTCTGTTTGATTCCCTGAGCACTTTTCAGCACTTGTGCAGTGTGCAACAACAACAAAAAAATAATCAAAACTCCACAATAGACTTCAAGGGAAAGCTCTATTTCAGTCAGACAGAGCTGGCTTTATCATATATAACAAATAATTTCTAATGGAAAATTCTATAATTTATACCATATAAATTATTCATTCTTAACTGTTCTATTTATTTGGCCAACTCAATAAATGGTTAAACAATATTCAGTAACTAAGGAGAGTTCCCTACTAGAAGGAATTTTTCCCTAGTCAATTACTGAACAAACTATTTGTAAATGCATCTGTTCATTATATTTTTAACTTTAGCTAACACTAAATGTCATTAAAAACCATTTAAACAGGTAACAATTACCTGTTCTTACTTACTGCAAGCAAATGAAACCAGAACAAAACAGAAACATTTGTAAAGGCTGTTGCAATTCACGGTGAAAGAACAAGCAAAGATGACAGCAAATTGAGAATAAACGGTAATGAATAAAATCTTGTTCTGAATTCTAAAGGCTCATTTTTATTACTCAGGTTTTATTATGCAAATATTCTTTAAGGATGAAAAGATCCTTTTGAGGTCATCTTGTGCAATGCCCTGTTGAAAATTTGACTTACATGAGGTTGTTCTAGATTTTGCTGAAATTCGAGTATGTCCAAGGATGGACAATTCCACATCTCTGGACTAGAGAATTCCACCCTGCACTTGAATTTCACTACCCTCCAGTTAAAATTTTTTACCTTATATCTTATTGGTATTTCCCACGTGAAAACTTGTTTTTACTGATTTTTGTGTCCTTATGACCATGCAACCCTGACATGTCTGGATCTGGTTCTTCTAAACCCTCCTCAGAGGTAGTTGAAGACAACAATGTCCTCTCTGAGCCTTCTCTGTACACCTGCAAATTCATCTACGAACTGTGTAGGTGATGTTGGCAATTTCATTTTCACTGCTACGAGAGCAAGTGTCCCACCAAATGGGGAAAAAAATGAGTAATAGTAGAAAAGGAGGAAAAAAATACAATTTTTTGACAAATTTTTAATAGCTCACTGAAATTGTTTAAGTCTAATACTACTCTCTTCTGAAAATACTTGTGTTAGAGATTACAAATTTACCTGGAGTCTCTTTTCCTTTGCAGTACTTAAGGTAGTATTTTCCCTGATTACGAAATGCAGAAGTACTGATATTCTCAATGATTCAAATAATCCAAACGGTTCCTGTGCTTTTCACCTCAGGACATCCACAAAACAAATTAATTCAAGCACACCTCCAAATCTTACCATTATTCCAGAATTCACATTAAGGAGATGAAGGTATAGACTTCAGAAGAAGTGAAATGTATAAGTGAAATGTATAGTGAAATGAAAAAGCATTTTCAGAGGCTCATTTCTTATAAAGTTCTTATTTAAATAGCGTACATTAGTCATGGTTACCTACAGACTTGACTGCACTTGGTTAGCATCAGAAAAATTCAGAGTGAGTGTCTTTAAATATTAGTCATGATCCACTGTGACTGGTGTCACTTGAACCCCCAGAATTTTTTCAGATGCCTCTTACTGAGCAATTTCTCTAGGAATGAAAGCAGGAAAAATAGGGCTGTTCCTAAAATCCACTGATTTGGTGTGTTTTGTGACTGAGTCAAAGTGTTCAGAGTTTTCATTTCTATAAATTAGGTGCCATCCTGCACTCAATCTACTTAATTCCAGGTTCTGGACCAAAGGATTCCAGACTCCTTTTGTGCTTGGTGAAGAAGACCAGGAACCATGAAGCACTGGAGATCTTTCATGGGTTCTTTCTCTCTGGAGATGGGCCAGAGCACTTCACCTTTTGAACTCAGTTTAGAGATCCCAAATTGCATTTGAATCCTACAGACAGTGCAGTGAATGTGTACAGGTGCTCAACATCTGCAAAAAAACCTATCTTTGGATTTGACCTAGTGGTCCAAGAATTCAAACAACTTAATGTTTTTTGGACTGTTTTTCTTAATTGTCTCTTGGTCCCCAAAAATGTCAAGTGGGCGAAACCCTCGAACTACAAGACATACAAATCTCTCCAGCCTCCAGAAGCTAAAGAGATCAGAGCATCAAGACAGGAAATGTACAGAGATAAATGTTCCTTAATAAGCAATTTAAAAATTTCTGTTCAGAAAAAAATGAGGCATCAGATAGTTCACAGAAAGTTGAATTTACTTACATATCAATATAAACCCTCAAAAGAAGCCCAAGGTGAATCTTTCTGACTCTGCACACACAATTTAATTCACCTGCTTATGGCTCTGTGTTTTTTAAGGTATTACCAGTCTAAGCAGTTGTCAGTGTCTACCTGAAATAAGAATCTCTGCCCTCTGGAAATGGCTCTTGAGTTCCACATCAAGGAAGGCTGGAGTGAAAATCTCAGATGCAGATGTTTACACTTGGCTAAATGAGTCAGTATTCACACAGCAATAGAGATGAGAGCAAAAACCTCTTCATAATTCAATTTAAATCTTTCTGAATAATAAAATAATCAGTTTCCATTACACCAGAGACCTACTCTCATATTTTTGCACAGCTTGAGTGGGGCAGCCTCCCACTGTTACTGCAGGATTTCTTTCTAATTCTATCTTTTTCAAACCATACTTAACTTGGGTGAAGTCTTTTCCCTGTTGTTTTTTTTGGGGGGGAAGGGGATAGCAGTATTTGTGGTTCCGTTTTTTGGGGGGAGGTTGTTTTGTTGTTTTTGGTTGGTTGGTTGATTTTGGTTTTTATTTTAATTTGGCCATCCAGAGTGGAAACTGGAATATCAAGTGGAAGACAGAGAAATGCTGGTCTTGAGCATTAACTGAGTTATGAAGAAGTATGTAGTGCTTGAAACCCATCGTGATTCTGTAGATCTCTTCTGCCTTGAGTGTGGCTCAGCATTATTTGTAGAAAGGAAATAATGACAATATTTACTTGTGTTTTCAGTTTTACCAGGGTTCACCATGTGTTTGCTTTGAGACACTCAGATAGGACTGATAAAAATCCAAGGGATTATGATTTAAGATAATTATGTTTAATGTCTTTGAGTGCAACTGTCCCAGGTTCAGAAAGTCCAGGGTGTTAAGGCAGTCCTGGTTTCCTCCATCCACTACACTCAGTTCAAGTGCTACAGAGCATTTGTGTAATAAATTCAAACAGGCTGAGGTCGAGGTTTGAGAGGACTGAAATTTAAATCAACATGAAGAGTCCTTTAAAATGTGTGCACTGTCATTGTGACTTCTCCTGCTCAGGCAAGATTAAATCCACACAATTCGTGTTGAGGCAATGGTGTTAAACCAGCCCAAAACTGCAAGAGTAAGTAAGAGAGGGCAGGGGGAGAAGCATCTCTTTGCCAGCTGACACGGTTTGGGAACAGATGGTGCATTTCACAGCTCTCCCTCACTTCTCACAGAGAAAAAGAAGGTAAGAACCAACCCACAAAGTTTTAATTCAACTTGTGAGAGAAAGCAGCCTGGCAAACAGAGAAAAATTGAGAATTTCACATAGCTGCTTTAATGCTTGATCCCTGTAGATGATCTTACATCATTAAACTATTGCTCACCCTTTGCCATTATGCCTGAGGAATAAAGCTTTCATTTAAATATTGATGTCCTTAAATATATAGGTGTAAATAGACTAGTTAATATACTGGGTTTTGAGATGATTATACACAACGTGCTTGCAATACTGCATCAAAAATTAACTTTCAGATTTTTTAGTAATTTATGAAGATTTAAATCATTTGAATTAGCATGTATTGGAAGAAATTTCTCAGATATTTGCTTTAAAATTTTCATATTAAACACTAAATAAAGTCAGCTGAAATCTAGGCCTTAAAATATTTTAATGTAATGTGATGTTCATGTAAATAATATTAAACAAACTTCGTAATTGACTAAATACATATTTAAACCTAGGCTGTAAAATGTAGGAATCTGTGCACTTCAGACATTATAATATTTTTTTTTTAATCATAGCTGCCAGTAAAATAATTTAACAGGGGAATTAGCTCAGTAAATGTAGCATTAGTTTATTTATTCTCCCAATGTTAAGCAACCAGCCAAACTCACAGACTCACGGCCTGGGGTTACCTGGACAAAAATTTGTTATTAGAATTGGCCCAGATAGATTTCAGGTTAATTATTGGAACAGTTCATGCAATTTGGAATATCATTCCCTCTACAAACTCCCCACTATACAGAAGTCAACCAACTGCTAGTTTGCTCATCTTACAAGATAAATTTAGAATGCAAATTTCTCTGGATTCAAAGTAATCTGCTGACATCTCTGTTCCACGAGATCCCCTCAGTGCTGATCACTGTCCCTAATTCTCCATCATTATTGAATGACACCAATTCTGATTCCCTTTTCCCAATACTTACACCAGTCTTGAAAAGTTTCTATGCCACCAAAATGCTTTTGTATCACTGAAGTGAGTTTAGGGCACTGTACAGTTGCTCTTTGTGTTTTATGAATTCCATGCAAAAACTGAAGTCTCCTGCATTATGCAAGAATAATTATGTGCTTAGGCAATTTGATAAACTCATCAGCAAAGAATGTGCTTAGGATCTAAATAAAATTTTACCTCCAAGCATTTGCCTCTGAAAAGAACAAACTCCAAAACATCTTTAAGAGCTGCAATTCCCATAAAGTTTTCCCAGTGAAACAGAGACTGACTAACCTGTTTTTCCTTTTTTGAAAAGATTAAAGTTTGCTGGGGAAGCTAAATTTGCTGGGCAAGTTTGTGGCTTTGCAAAGGAAGATTTGGAGATTTCAGTGTTCGGTTTACCAAAGGAATGAACAGTAGCAATAAAACACCTTGTGCACATTATTCAAAGCTAGAAAAGCTACCACCTGTCAGGGAGACATTTTTATATTCTTTATCATTATTTTTCTCTTTGACAGGGAGGGAAACAACCATTTGTGAGAGTTTTGGTAGATAGCTTTGTAAACAAGACTCTCAACCTCCCAGAACTCCATTTAGATGTCCTGTGCATTGATACAAAGAGCATTCCTGAGTCATCAGGGAGGAATATCTATCCATCACTGTGGACCAATTCCCAGCAATGCCACTGACCAGAAGATGGAATGTCTGCACCCTTACCCAATTGCTCAAAGCCACCTAGTCATCTGAAAATAGAAGTACTTCATCAATCAGACTCTGAACCCCCTCTGCTGAAAAGGCTGGGACTGCGCTCTCTTCCTTTGATTTATTGAGGGCGTGTTGCTACCGTTTAGTGCCTCTCCCTGGGATATGAACAGATCCCACACAAAGCTGGTAAAGAGCTTTAAATGAACAAGAACAGCAAGATTTGCAGTATCCCCAGGGCCCAAAATCTTCATATGATCCTTCTTCTGCCCTTTAATATGAGAGCTCTGACATCTTGACAGCTTTAATAGATACCCAGGAGGCAGAACAAGAAAGGAAGGTCTTCGTAGTCCATCTTGTCTTTTTTAATGTGCTGAGGGATATTAAAACAGTGAAGCAGTAATACCTGGGGCTGAGGGAAATAGGTAACAAGACAATGCTTTAAAGTAAAATAGTAACATTTAGGTAGTGAGACAAAAAACACACCAAGAAATTCAGTCAGCAGCATCCCTGCCCATCTCAAGTTCTTATCAAAGAAAAAAAAAAAATCAAATGCTTTGATTTATAATTTCAAAGGTTAAGTCTGAGTTACATCTCTTCTGGGTTTTCTGCTTAATTTTATGTCTTCCACAATTTACCTTTGAATTTTATTTCATCTATGAAAAAGGTCTTATAATTGGCTTATTATCAACACACAGCTTCATAAATATTCTGGATAAAGTGAATAAAAACAGTAATAGAGAATATAAAAAAAAGAAATCCTGTCCCATATAAACAGCCATTATCCACAGTTAATAATGATAAATATAAAAATAACATCATCTATCTTTAATCATAAAGAACTTCAGGAAAACTATGGCCCGGCACCGTAATTAAACACTGTAATTAAATTAATGGAAGTTTAGCAACTGAGTTCAAGGGGACCAGAGCCTGCCTTTTCACAGGGCAAGATAAACACTGAAAGATCAGTTTAACCATCAGCCAATGGACCACCTGTGCAGAGAAACGTGGCCATTGCTTTGCGGGTGGAGTTAACTCTGGGACTTCTGGACAGGGAGGAAATGCCTCTCTGCAGGTGACTAAGACAACACATGCAATTAACTCTGTCAGTCCTGTGGTTAATTAAAAAAAAAAAGAGAAACTATCAAAAAAATCCCCCATTCTCAGGTGTCTCCCTCCACCCCCAGAGCTATAGAGACATAGATGAGACAGGAGGTTACTCACCGTTGAGGAGTCACCGCTTCCAG
Organism: Pseudopodoces humilis; assembly: GCF_049639895.1. Lineage (NCBI taxonomy): Eukaryota > Metazoa > Chordata > Aves > Passeriformes > Paridae > Pseudopodoces > Pseudopodoces humilis. The sequence continues at coordinate 4,078,955 of NC_142205.1, read as the reverse complement.
TCTCAAGCGTAGCTCCCTCAGCACAGGTGGGTGGGTGGGTGGAAAGTTGACTAGCCCTGCCCCCATCTATGACATCACACTCTACCTCATAAAAGGTAGTGAAAGTGCTCTGAACTCCAGTCTGATTTCCGAGAGATACAGAAAAGAGATAGTGAGAGAGAGAGCAAGAGAAATATTGTGCCGTAGCGTAGAGGTGAGGAGAGGGGAACGTGTGCTGAAGGAGCTATGCTTGGCCAAGGACACAGGGCCTCCTCCACGATGAGTAACCCCACTGGCTGGGGGTTCCTCTCACTCCTTCTCACAGCACAGGCTCAGCCTGCCGGCCCCACGGGGCTCATTCAAAAGGGGAACGTTTTTGGCATCACTTGATGACAACCAGAGAGGACAGAAAGCTCTATCCCAATTAAACGCTGGCTGACATCAGATCAGGCATGAATTTGGTCAATAGATTCCCAAGTGACTCTATTTTATGTGTGGTTTTGTACAGCCAAACTACACAAAAACATCCACACCAGTGCTAGCAGCTAAAATTCCGGTGATTGCAACAGGAATTACATTTGTGCTCCCCCATGTGGGATAAACATCCAGCTCACACCTGTGGATTGACCCTTGAGTAGAGTAATCCAGAGGGTTGGGCCTCCTACACCACTGCATGAGGGAGGTCAGCAAAAGAAATTTAGTTTTCTTGCATTGAAAATGAGAATTGACAAACTGTGCTGAAAGAACAAGTGAGGGAAGTATAAAAATTCTGGGCATTCATTTATTTACAGAGCACACTTTCAAGTGAAATATCAATAAAATTGTAAAGAGGTGATGTTTTTAAAGATGTAAATTTTTAGACAATGACAGCTATACAGGCTGAGGCACACTTTTTTTCAAACAACATCCCAAGGACTGAAACTGGAGGACTTAAAATGGGATATTCAGTCTACTTTATTGTAAATGGTATTTTTATCATCCAAATTCTGGAAAAGCAGGTTTGGGACTAAACATAATTGCTTATATTATCCACTGGGATTTTCTTAATAACCTAGATGTAGACTAAAATTGAAAAAAAATATATAATATAATTTTTTTCCTGCTGCTACACCTAACTCCATTTAAACTGCTCAGAGAGTGGGGGGCTATGCAAGTAAAGACTGCTAGTGTAAGAGCCTGCCTTTTGGAAGAGAAAAAATAAATACTCCTTAAATGGCTTTTAATGTTATGTATTATAAGCACATGGAGTTAATATTGATGCTTTCCCTCAGGCTTTTTGGGGCTACAAGGTTCATGTGAATTGTAATCTAATCATGATTAGTTTTTCTGTCTTAATAATGACTAATTGCATTCCCTGCTCTGTCAGTGTGTTCTTTGTTTTTCTCTTTCCTTCTACTGAAAAAAGGAAGTGTGTGACTCATGTCTAGTACCAGTCACTCCACCTAACAACAGAGTCAAGCATTTTCTTTCTTCACCTTCAAAACTTCCATCATCACGGTTATCCTGCAGTATTTGCAGATGTTGCTTTAAAGCAGTGCGTTTGTGGAATTAAAAACTCAACAAATGGGTGCCCAGTGGGCGAAATGAAGAGTTATTGTGGCTGTTAGAGATGAGATGTAACTGCAGGAACACAATGCAAAACTAGGCTGCAGCTGAGGAGTGCTAAGTGATGAATGATAGTGCTGCTCATAATTTATTTTCTTTTTACATCATCTCTTGATTACAAACTATTTGCATGTTTGAAGACAAAGAGGAAGAAAACCTCCTCTGGTCCCCTGTATTGCATCAACTCCTTATTAATATTTATGTCTAATGGCCTGCTAAAGAAAAAAATCCAATTTTTAAAGGCTTTTATGGTAAAAAGTACCAAGCAGTATTCAGTGAATTCATAACTTAGGTAACCTATGGCTTGACTACTGCACCACAGTTGTTTTTGCCAAATAAAGTAGGAACATATTTCAAACTCCTGTGACCACCAGACCTGATGAAGCCTATGTGAGGTTGCTCCTTCTGATGAAGAGAAGGATGTTCAGAGGATATAACTTTATATATCAGAAAAATTACACATGTAACAGCAGTTCTAAGATCTTCTAAAGAGAGAGTTTAGAGAGATAAAGAGTTAAATTGTCTTTTATGGGGATGAAACATATAGAAGAAGCACAATTAAATCCTGAAAGACTGAGAATGACCAAGGATATTCTCCAGCAAAAAGATAAGAAATATGGGAAATTCCACCATGATAATGTGATATAAACAGTTCAATAGATTGGGTGACAGAACATATGCAAGATGGCATTTTGGGGCTAGTACTACTTAAACCTGAAATTTGGTTTTCACTTGCTTAGTATGATATCTATAGTTGATAAAGAGAATATTAAGTGAAGAGCAAAGCTAAGACTAAGCTGTGCACATAAACACATTACTGAATAAAAGCAAAGAAAGAATACACCTCATGAAAGCATTTTTAAAATGTATATTCATTCAAGAAAGTGCAGAAATCTTCCAAATGCTCCAAGGAACACAATTAAGATTAACTGAATGAATGAATGGAAAGGCTAAGAGACAGTAAATGAAGACTTTAATATTGAGTATTTTCCTGTGGGATGTAAGTTAAGCCTAACCACATAAGAAAACTCTGTAAATGCTGGTCAAGTAATTGATTTAATCACTTGCACCCAGGTACCAAAAATCAGCTTCAAGCAAGGGTCCATGTTTAGTCTGACCTCAAAGATCTGATGGAAAAAAAAAATCCCAATGTGCTTTCTTTCTTGCTTAAAAGGATGAATTCGTAGTGGGAAGGGCAGGCACCACACAGGTACCTCTGGGTGCTGTCTGTGAAGTTTGAGCACACAGAACCAGCCCTGCAGAAATGTTATCCAGACTGATACAGACACAGAAGGTAAAAAAGGATGGATTGTAAAGAATTGAAACGAGAGCTGGAAAAGGCCATGTAAAAATGCCAAAGTGACACACATCATAAAAACTCTGAGAGCTTAACACAGGCACACCTCTGACCCAAAGAGGGCTGGCTGCTGTAGGGCATCAGCGGGATGGATAAGTGGGAAAATCCTTTTTGTACATTATCTGTCATAGTTAAGGAATGATGAAATACAGAAGCTGAGTAAAGCTGTAACTTCTCTAATTTATTGACAATGGAGATGTTGGACCTAGTTGCAGGTCTAAAAAGGGGATGAAAATGTTTCTGTAGTCTTTTGGCTCAGATATTGATGCTCTAATCCAGTTTTACAGAATTCTGATTTGGTCTTTGATGAGATTTAGGACACATTGCTTTTATACTTCATCTCAGTTTCTAGACATACTATTACCTACCTGGTAACCCAGTTCACAAGGTTTTGATGATGTATTAGTGTCAGAATCAGAAAGAAGCGATGTTATAAGAAAGCTTTTGAGAATATCTAACAGTAAGAGATTAGGATTGATTTTTCTGATACTGGATAGTGTTTTACTTTGACTTCATATCAATGTCTTAATTACACTATACAAAACAAACCCTTTTTGTTGAAGCAGCTGCTTATCAGTCCTGTAAGATTAGATGTGATAACAGAACTATTCTTTCTTTGCTTCTATGAGGTACATAAATAATAATTTTAATAAAAATATGTCCCAAGTGTGGAAGAAAATATTTCAGAGGTTAAAGATAGAAGGCTACTTATAACCTTCCTCGCTCAGTTAGCTCTCTTCCTAAAGGCAATTATGACCTCCCTCACTTAATGAAAACAACTCTTTTGTGGATTTTATTAAAAATTTTGTTATAAACTGTTCTGTTCAGTATTTGCAGTTGATTTTGGTCAGGCTGGAAAAATCTGCTGATGTTTTCCCTTGAGGGCACATCTTCTTGTCTGTGAGTAGTTCTATGTGTGTGTTACTCATCTGCAGCTCTGGTTGTCAAGAAATACAATTACAGTCAAAGTAACTGATAATTCTGAGCTATAGTTGTTATTCTTTTAATATCTGCAAAAGTACCATCTGATAGTACTTTTAGAAGTGGGATTTAAGGTCACCACTTTCCAACTCAAGGAGTTAAATAATTGCAAGAACTACAAAGTGTACTTCTGTATAAGAAACACAACCCAAAATCTCCTATTATGTGTTAAATCTGTCATTATGGAAATTTAGTCTCCGTAATTCCATGTGCAAGAAACAAACCTCATGTTCATTTATGGCCTTGGGATGAACCTATTAGCAAATCTATGCTGTGCATTAGGGAGGCCAACTGAAAATGCCCCAGGGGAAAGGAATTCTTATTTAACACAAAATGGTGACGCTTGGTCCCAAACCATCTCTTTTAAAGGCAGTAAGAAAGAAAAATAAGTGAATATAAGATAGCACTAAAGTCCTCTCTTTATAGTAATTCCTACAGGAATAATCCTTTGGGACCATATCTTAGGGTGTGTTAGAATGGTCTTTGAGCCCTGCTAATTATTGCAGGGCTGGTGTAATTCCTGTATCACAAAGCCATTATATTCCCATTTTCTTCTCAGCTCATTCAGCATGGCCTGGAATAGGAAAACAGGCTGAAGTGAAGCTGTAACTACTGTAGCAGGCAAGCTTTGAATGTTTTTAAAGCAAATGCACTATGTAATGAAGCACATACATTTTTCCTTCAATTCTCTAAGCTTTTTCTACGATCATATTTGTTTCAAGTCTCAGTCTTGAATTTGTAACATTTCACACTGTTTTCAAGGAATTAAATGGTTTGATATTGTTTGGTATCAGAAATGCTTTTCTTTGCAGAAAATTGTTCTAATGAGAAATTTCAATAAATTTAATTTTCAAAAATGCATGAATATTAGTCACTTGATAGAGCACAAGAGCATGTTCCCCCGAGCCAAAATGCTTCTTAATAAGGATAAAAGTCTGACCTGTCTAAATTTAAACCTACTGAATGCAGACATATAGATGGTGTGTGTGCTTCTTGTCTCCATGAATATATTCTAATGAAGACAAGTGCAGTGTAATTTTGCTTTGCAAATTAAATTCTAGATAACATCTTTCCATTTATGCAGGCTGTATCGTTTCATATTTATGTGTGTTTATACATGCATTCATATAAAATGAGGTATTTTCTTAGTCCTAAAAATAGCCTTATATAAAAAAAATTGGAGCTTCAAAAGAACTGAGATTATTGCACCAAAAATATTTTCTTGTTGGCTTTTTCAGTTGTGTCTTGAGCTTTGTTCATCTGCCTTTCCTTATATAAACTCTGTCTGCCACCATCCACCTTCTTTGGAGGAACAGCCCTACACTAAAAAAAAAACCAAATTAACCTTTCCAGGGGCTTCTGCACAGTTTTTTTCTGTGGATCACAGTTATGATCCCCCTGATGCCCAAAGCTCAGGATATGCACTATCATCCACTCCAGCACCTTTTACAAAGGCACACAAAACCTGTGAACTCCCTGACACAGGAACAAGATCCTGCAGGATCTTTTACTTGAATCAAAACGCAGTACAAGCATAACTTAAAAGAGACCTCTGGAGGACTCTTGTATAACTTTTAACTTGAAACATTAGATCTTCTCAGCTGCTACACTGTCTACTCCAGGCTTGAATCCCTCCAAGGAAGCCAAGAGCATAAACTCTCTGAGCTCCTGGCCCCTTTTACTGGGCTGCAACAGGTAAGTTACGTATAATTAACTAAATTCCTGTTATTGACAGATATTTGGGAGAGGTATTGCAAATGGCTTTAGAGCCACTATTGGTGAATGTATTTATGCTTCTATTTTTTTTTTTTTTAATTAATATTTAAGATGTTTCATAGCATAATTAGGAATTCCTCTCTGTTTTAACTTTGAGAAAGCCGCAAGACAGCGCTTCCATAAAATACATCATATATAATGAATATATGACCATGAAGGATTTTACCAGCACTCATTTTGATTAACCTGCATAACTCACTGGTTCCTTCATCCTTTAGGAGTGGTAAATTTACCCAGTGCCAGGATGATAAATGTTTTATGTTACCACTTCAGCAGGTAGTCCCTTCATGGGCAGTGTACTGAGGGACACTCTGTGCCATGAGGAGTTGGAGACTCCTAAATTACTCAGTTCAAAGAAATTTGTTCCAGGTAGAGGTTTATCCAAACCTGTAGAAGTATCTATGCTTCACATAGCCATATATTTTGGAACTCAGTACACTTACTGTGGCTGTATTTCACTCTCACACGTATCAGTATATCTGCATACATTCAAACACTTATGCAGAGGTTACTAAAATATATCTCCAGCCCAAAGTGTCCAGCTAAAACATCTTTCTGGTTTTTTTCATGTCTTTAACATCTCCTAAAGCAGATGACGTGAGCTACTTGAATATAAAGTATAGATCAAGGTCTCACTTTCACTACCCAGCCCCAGCCTTCCTGTCCTGGAAGCTGTCTTTTCACAATGTCAAAACAAAGACCTTGAGGTTTCTGTTTTTTCTCCCTGCTTGTTATATTAGGAAAGTAGAGACTATTGTGGAGTTCAACCAACTTTACGATCCTGACTTCATCTCAGTCCTTTCCCAACACCGCAATTCTTTGATTTCATACTCCTATTTTGCTTTTGGTTTGTCTTTTTTGACCTGAACATTTCATATCTCCTATTTCTTTGGCTTCCTTCCTTATTATTTCCCAAGTGTTTTTCTCTACCCTCTGCTTCAACAGAATCATAGGATTAAATTACTGAAGTTGAAGGCTGAAGTTAACTTATTGAAGGCTGGAAAAGACCTCTGAGCTCACTGAGTCCATCCTATGACCCAACACCACCATGGCATTGAGTGCCTTGTCCAGCCTTGCCTTTCCAGGGACTGTGACTCCACCACCCCTCTGGGCAGCCCATTCCAATGTCTAATCACCTTTTCTATGAAGATATCCCTCCTAATGTCCAACCTAAACCTCCTCTGGCAAGCTTAAGACTGTGTCCTCTTATACTGTGGCTGTTTGCCTGGGAGATGGGGAGAATCCCCTCCCTTCCCTGCTGCCCATGGTGCTTTGGATGCAGCTCAGGGAATGTGTGGTTTTGGGGCTGCCAGTGCACATTGCTGGGTCATGTGGAGTTTCTTATCAACCAACACACCCAAGCTCTTCTTCTCAGGTCTGTCCTCAGCCCATTCTCCTCCCAGCCTGTTTGTGTCAGGGATTATTGCCCTGACCCAGCTGCAGGACCCTGCACTTGGCCTTGCTGAACTTCACCAGGTCCTTCCAGGCCCACATCTCCGGCCTGTCCAGGCCCCTCTGGATGACATCCCTCCCTTCCAGCCTGCCAGTGGCACCACACAGCTCAGTGTTGTCACTGAGCTTGCTGAGGGTGCACTTGATCCCACAGTCTGTGTCAGTGACAATGATGTTAAACAGTGCCAGTCCCACCACCAATCCCTGAGGAACACACTCGTCCCTGGTGTCCACTTGGACAGTGAGCCCTTCACTACAACTCTTTGAGTGTGACCATGCAGCCAACTCCTTATCCACTTCTCTACAGTTCAGAGACAAAGATATGTCAGCCAGTTGTTCCATTTCTATTATAAATATATAGCCAAACTAATTTTCTCACTAACTGAATAACCTTTTTGCACTCCTGAGAATTTTGACAAGAAAGAATCCAACAGTTTTGTCAAATACCAACTCTACCTTCAGGAGCCTTTCTTTCACATAATCCTCAATTCTTGCCTGGTTCAGGAGAATGAAATTCCTCCATTTACCAAACTCCAAATCAACACTTTTTCCATTCTCTTAAGTGTTTTAAATGCAAAGGTTCTCTCTGATTACCAACTTTAAACCAAAGGAAAACACCCCAGAAAGGCTTTCTGTTTCAGGGATATGAAGCACCCCATCAGTGGCTCTTCAGTAACTGCTCTTAATCAAAATTCAATGAAAGATGGGCTTGCTCACTTTTAATAACAGGTGAACTTCAAACTACCTGATTTTTCTTTGAGTCTATAGAATTAATATGTAGTGACTTGATACTTTACTGCCCACACGACACCAACTTGCTTTTACAGTATGAGGTAGTTTAGAGTGATTCAGACTTAATTAAAAGAAAAGCAGAACATTTAAACCATTTTTATTTAGATGTAAGATCCATAGGCAGAATTGATAGGGGAACTGCTGGTGAGCTCATCTGAAATAACTGCTGGATGCTCAGTTATTTTCTGATAAATAATGAGGCTCATTCATATTTGATGAGGTCTGGCTCTTATCACAGATAAACATATAATTATTTTGCAGTATATCTGTTTTTGTTCATACTGTTATGTATCCACCCTCCCAATCCAGGTGTTATATCAATTTTTGTCATGTCCTACCCAAAATTAATGGCGTGGCTCCAGCCCTTTCACCTTCCTGCTCCTGCTAAACTCCTCACTTCGATTCACCAAGCAAGAATTCCTTGATAAACTCACAATCTTAGCTACACTGTCTAGTATCTTCAACAGAATATAGGAATCCTTCTCTGGGTATCACAGTTGAGCCTATTACATTAAGATAAATAGGACTTAGAAAATAACTGGGAACTGGATCCAGCTAAAGTGTATGTTTGGAGTGTGCTTTAGCTATTGATTCCATACATTTGGACAGTGTTCAAGGGCATGTGGCTGCTACTCTGTATGACACTGCATATCTGTCTGGTTCAGGAGTTTAAGACTGGCAAATTTTCTGATAATACACCTGATTTTATCTGTAGGGCTCTAAATCAAAGCAGAACATGATAAGGAGCTGCCTTGAATAAGGGATTTTCTTCAATTCTGCTCGATCTAATTCTACAGGAAAAACTGTTGCAAATCTACCAACATAAACAAGAATTTTAAAAAATGCAAGCTCACAGCCTAAATGGATAGTAGGTAAATGAGCTGATCAGCTTCTGAGCAGCAGTAAACAGAACAAGTGGATATTTATTCTGGAATAGGAAATGAATATATAGATTTGTTTTATTGTAATTCTCTTGCTAACAAGAGGCAGACAGGAATGCTAGAAAAATAAAGCAGCCCTAGAGTTAGAAGTCTGATTTTTTTTTTTATCCAAATAAGAAACATCATTAAAAGCAACTCTATTGAGCAAAAGTAGCTCCACAAAAAGGCAAGGCCATCAGCAAGAGCTAAGTATATGTAAATGGGATTTACTTCACTGAGAGCAGTGTACTCTCAGCACCTCAGAGGATTCATTCCAATACAATACTGCGAGTGATTATGAAGCAAATATGCATTGCCTTAAATAAACCAAAGCAGGAGACAAAGCAAATTATTTTGAAGTGCTTTTACTCTGTAATTTCATTAAAGGAGGTTGTTTATTCTCAGAGGGGAACTAGAAATTGAATATTGAAATCTAAAATTACAGAAACGTGTATCTGTTTATGGACCAAGGTCAAAGAGAGTTTTACTAGGAACAAGGTTATCATCTACACAGTTAGAAATATTTTTAAAATATTTTTAATTTTTGATATTATTTTCTTTTTCTGATTTTGTCTAACATCCTCCTCACAATTTTTGCTTATTTTCTTCCCTGCAATCATTTTTTGGGTTACTCACTGAAGAAGTGGTATCAGGGTTTCCTATTTTACTTTTCAAATCTCCATTGGAATCAGGAATTAAGAGTCTCACCTTGGATCATAAAGGGCCAAGTCAACAGACAGTCTAAATTGTCTTTGCCCTCTTAGTATTACTGAGGAATTAGCTGATGTGTGCTAACTCCAAATTGCCAGGTTTTGCTTAACTGGTAAAAAAAATTTTGCTAATCCTTGCATGGAGGGAGTCTGATGGGAAAGATCAAAAGAGAAAAAAGAGCAGAGGGGAAAAGGAATGGGAGAAAGAAAAGGGAAAAACAACAGTGGGTCTTTTACTGAAATAATTTACAATTCAGGACTGTGACATTTTCTTACTTTTTGATCTGTTTTCCTATTTGCAGCAAAGTCACTGATGCCAAAAAGGACCCTTCATATGCTATGCTAGAATCATATCAATCTATAGAGGAAAAAGCAAACAAGATCAGCTTTATGCTTATTTTCAGAGGTAAACCATACTGAACTACTGATTCTCAGGGGAAAAAAAAGAAATAGAAGTTTCATCAAAAGACATACGGCACATTAAATGTTATGTACACAGTAGTTTTGAAGTTGTTGCAACATATTTTTATCTAACAAAACTGTAAGAACTGTGGGGCGGCTTTCATCTGTCTTTTAGCTTTTAATTGGTTTTATGTCTCTTTCCTTTATATATAAATATGCATACACCCACACAAAGATTCAAACATACATATGCATACATTCATTTCATTTATAAATATTGATTAATATTCTTAATAACGAAAAAAATTCAAGCAGAGATCCTACTCCCCATAACAGTTTTGAATCACAAATCATCTTTTGGATCGATCTGAATTGTCTTGTGGCTCTTTGTAAACACAGTAGTAAATTATAATATTGTAATAATTGTCATGGTGCTTGATATTTACATCAAAACATTTAAATATAGCACAATCACAGAAACTTACTTCTGTAGTCATAGGTTGGGAAGCTTGAGTTCTGGATTTCTATAGTACCTCTAACATTGTACTGTATGCAAGTTGCCAAATAATGGTATTTCATTTTAGTATAAATAAAATACTGTTTATTTGTAATTGGCTATCCAAGAGAGAATGAAGAAGAAGATGGAAGCAGAAGCAGCAAGTAGACAAGCAGATGTGGATGTGCACTTGGATACCAGACCTCTGGATAGCAAAGGAGCATACAGTACCCAGCACCCTGAAGATCAACAGCTCAGAAAACACTGTCAGGAAAGCTCTGCACTGACTGGGTCATGTCAGATCACAAGATAATGCTCTCACAAAGGGATGCACAGGAGTTCAACTCACTACACCTCCTCCTGCTCAGAGCACCAGCAGAAGAAGCAAGCTGGGCAACCTTCAAATTTTCTGTAGGTCAGTTTTACCGAGTCTTTGGAACAGACCCAAATAATTTCCGTGGCTGAAGCTCATTTTGCCTTTGACACTGACTGTGAAAACCCCACCAAACAGAAAGACAATGGTGATGGAGCCTGGGAAGCAGCGGGTGCCAACAATGCCAGACTGGAATGATGAACTCAAGCGGTTTGGCCACTTATAATTCCACAACGGATGGGGATGTTCCAGGAACGAGGAGATGCGCAAGGTTCACAATGGCTTATTCAGCATCCACAAACACTGAATAAAGAGACTCGAAAAAAGAAACACACACAACCACAAAAGCCAAGCCAGGAGAAGCACTGATTCGGGGAATTGTTTTAGAGAGATGAACATGACAAGTCAATGGGTATGAAAGGCTGGACCCAGATGGCAGGAGGTAAGAAAAGATCGTAGCAATTACGATGCGGCATAGCTGTCAGTGATACAAGGACAGATCACGCCGTTGGTGTCAGGAAAATGGAAGAGGATCTTTTCATTGCTGTGGGAAGATCAAGGTATTAAAATTACATACGTACATACGTCAAGAAGTGAAGACCAATTGCAGGACAGATACAGGAACCTTTAAGCAGCTCCTTTTAGGATTGTGTATATGACTTCAGAATGCCTGATCCAAGAAAGCCTGGCAAATGTTTAAGACCTTCTATAGTGCTTTGCAAAAAAAAAAAAATATATATATAAAAATGTTACGTGACTGAGAACACTTTCTGTGACTTCTGACATGTTTGAGGAAGACCCGTGATGTCACTGGGGAGTATCATGGATGGAATGAAGGGCACAAGTTTGTTGTCCTAATAATCTTCATACTTGATTGGGCTTAAACAATGAAAGGGTGCTTTTTCAAAACCATGTTTGGAAACAATTTTTTTTGAGCATCTTGGGTCTCACACATCACTATCATTTTGAAAACACTCAGGAGAGTGGAATATGTTACAAATTTACATACATGTGGTCTGTACTTGAGTTAGAGGATAACAGAGGTGTCATGGGGCTAAACTAGCATGAAAGAAAAGAAATCATGAAGAGCAGTCACTGCTTCTTCTTGGTTCTAGCTTACTCCCAGAGGCTCAAAGGCCAACAGAGGAGAAGGAAAAAAATATATTTTAAAAATGTAAAAAACTCAATGCTTATAGTATTACTGCTGCCTGTTTTTATTTCTACAAAAAGTTTTGTGTAAGAAGTTTGTAGTGTTCATTGAAAATAACTGCAATAACTGGGTGGTATTAGAGTATATAATCACTGTGCTTGCAATAGTACTTCAAAACAGCATATGCATCAAAATTTAAAATATTTTGCTGGCCTTCCAGAGTCTTTTGCTAAACCTAGTGTGCATTGGAACCTGAGTGAATGAATCCCATTAGTCATCACCATCTTAACAATATGCACTTCATACAGAGTTGGCTTTTGCACAGAGGAAGGAAATTACCAGTACTAACAAAGGAAAGAAGATTTATAATGAGCAAATATACAAAAGCTCCAAATAATTATAATATTCACAGCTTGGCAATGACTTTCTAGGCTATGAAATTACTTTTCTTTTGGAAGAATGAAGATTTTACAAGGTTAGTATAAACAAAGGGTAATTGGAAAATCAAATTGCTCTACACAAGTTATTGTAAGGCCTGGAATAATGGTGATAGAATTTGAAAAAAACAAAAAAAAAAAAACTTGCTTATGAATCAGTGGATTTTTGTTTTGTACATTATTGCAATCAAAAGTGCTCCCTTCCAAGTGCTACATGGGAAACAAATGGCTAAACTCAAATCCCAGCTTACCCCTGATACAATGAGTTCTCCTCCCAGGTTCTGAACTTCTGCCTTGACTTTGCTGCAGATATTGAGCTGGTGGCAGTACAGGGCAATGCGCTGCAGGTAGGCCAGCAGATCCTGCTTGCAGGCTGAGTCTGGGCACTGCACACAACACAAATACTGATTAGATGGAGCTGAGTTCATGAGATCAGAGAAAAGTAATCAGATAGTGGCAGTGTTCATGTATTAGGTAGATCTATCCCACCTTGTCTATACATGAGGTATTAGATAAAATGTGAAAAATCAAATTCTACCATTCATTTAACTCAAGATTTGTGAACTGCAACCTTCTGAAAAATGAGAAACCTCTTTATCAGCATTATGAAAATAATAACTTAAAATTATGCTCTGCATTAATTTGTGGAATTGAACTGAGCAGCCAAAAGACCAGGTTTCACTTGAAACTCCAGGTTGCCTGCTGGACATCCAAGTTAACATCCAATATAGAGCAGTTAATGTCCAGATAAACCCAGTTCTGAGTGGTTACCCCAATTCTTGTCTCCCTGACAGGTCCCCTGGATTTGTGCAGATGTTCAGAGGGTTAGATTAGGTCGAATGTGCTGTGAGGGTTTCATAATCAATAGAACCTGAAAGGGCCCCAGTACAATTTATTCATAGTCTCTGGGACTCCTAATAGAAACTGAATCATCCCTCACAATATCAACAGCATAACAAAGAACACCTTCGTAGTTAATATTCAAAGTCTTGCCTCAGGAGAACAGACCTCAGTAATTCACTCTGATGAAACAGAGCTAAAAGGGTCCTCTGCTAACAGCATGTCTCCAATAAATACTCTTTGGGGCTACCCAGTAAAGTCTGACTGACAATTCTCCTGCATAGCTTGGGGAACAAATATTCCAAATATGCCTTTTTATCACCTTACAGAGTTTATGCACAATTTAAAAAAAAATATTATCAGAGCATTTCAAGAAAAAAATACAGAATTAAATGCACATGAATCAACATCGCAGCTCCCACCTTGAGATCACTGCTCTGGCTCCAGCACCTAATGCTGGCAAGGAGTGAGTTCATGGTGAAGTAGTTGGGATATATTGTTGTCTATAATCCCAAAAGGAGTCACTTGGCTTTTTTCTCGCCCTTTAAAACTAATAATAAACAAAACTGGAGCTTCACTGTGGATGCTATAGAGCCACTCTTCCTCAGACAGTTGCCACACCTTTCAGGCATTAATCCCTAAAAGACCTCTTCTTCCTACCAGTGCCAATTTAATATAAAAATATTTACTCAATTCTTGAAGCCTATGAACTGAAAGGAATAAATTTAAAGCAATACATCTGCAGAGTTGTCAAGGCTTTAAATATAAATACCTTGGAATGAAAAAGTATAAGGGCTCCCTCAACGGAACAATAATTAAAAATGCAACTGTCCACAAAAAGTTTATATTGCATGAGGGTCTCCAGAGTTCTGTGAAATATCATTAAAGTGCAAGCATTAGAAAAAATACTTAATTCTCAAAATAATTTCACTGTTTATTAGTAGGGTTACAGTCCTCTGAAATTTAAAATGTGACTCAAGGCACTCTAAGCATAACAAGTCTCCTTCTGTTTCTTTCTTTAAAATATTCCACCTCTGCAAATACTGCAGACCAGGAATTTCATCAGCTGACAGATGGATTTCTTCTTTTTTGTGTTAAAATGAACAGATGCTACATTTGAAGGACTGGAATGGGTTAACTACAGGAAAAATGCTGCTTCTGAAGAAGACCTAAAGCCAACATTTCTGAGGTTACAGGAAAATGGGCAGCTTTGGGGTTTTTGCCACTCTGGCCCATATTCTATTGCAGGGTGATTTACACACTGTCACACCCTTACTTGAAAATGACATTTTTATTTTGAAGAGAAAGACTAGAGGCAAAGAAGTTACCAGTTCCCACTTCCAGCAAATTTTCTCTTGATGACAATGAAATGAAAGAAACTGTAGGAAATTTACAAAGGGAAAAATAGTGAAATTTAATTTGCCTGAATCTAAAATTAGCTATGTAGGACCCGGATTTGAAATTTGGCTCTTGACTTTTAATATGATTCTTCCTCTTGCTCTCCAGATGAATAGATAATCCAATCTGAAAATATATATACAGCAAAGTCACCTGTCCAGCTGTGGTATGGATTTTGTAAAGGAAGTGAGGACACAGTCCCCACAACATGCACAATACACTGAGGCAAACAAGAAAATAGGGAGTCAGAGAACCTGGAAGGAGTAAAATGCCAAATCAAGGGAAAATTGCTGGAAGAGTGAACTGAAAAGAATCTAAGGATTCCTAGGCACTTGGCAAAGGGAATGGAGCATACAAATCCTTACTGCTTTTTTAACTGCAAATACATTTTGGATGTGATATCTCATAGGTCTTTTCCAACCTGAAAGAGCCTCTACCTAGTTCTAAATGTCTAACATTTCTGAGCTTTGGAGAGACTCATTTATGCCTTTCCTGTTCTGCAAAATGCTGATGGGTCTAGAAGAACCAAGGTCTACCCAATGGGAAGATCAGGATCCAGACTCTCAACAGGTAATTTTCTGGTGAGACAGACTTTTCCTGCATAAGGGCAACTCATCCATAGAGGTTATGTTGTGTTTCAGCTCATTCTGGGGCTACCTGATCAGCAACTGCCCGTGCCAATTTGTCCATCCTGGATCCTGCCTCTGCAATCTTCTTGGCTGCATTGATGACATCGGATGTGTTCTTCAGGGGGCCTTTCCCTCTGTGAAACACAATTACCCACAATCTCAATAAATCACGAAAGGCAACGGTTTTAGTGACCCTGTTCAGTGCTTGATTTTAAAATAGCAACACAAATGTCTTCTTAATTTATTACAATTTTGCCTTTTAAGTACTTTATAGTACAGCTTGATTAAGAAGTCTGTCTGCTGTATTTCCTCTCCTTTACAAAATGCCTCATTGGCAATTTAGTCCGATGGTGCCTTCAAGCACATGAGCTGTACTTAATAGTATATGCATTTTTAAGTGCTCATTAAGCCAGTGTTGTTCCTGGAATACACAACTATTTCAAAACTATGTGATTCCCAAGCCAGTGCTAAATGTTCAGCCCATCATGTCTAGAGCAAGACTGTCACATTTTATAAAGCCTTTTTTTGGTAGATTTTTTTGTTGGAAAATAAAGAGAGGTGAAGCATAATCATTATCTTACACACTTGAATGTTACACTTAAAATATGTATAATTAGATTTAAGCCTGATCTTTAGCTATATTTTTAAGATGATGCACAAAATTCTGATTTAATCATTAAAGCTACCAAAACATATTAAGAGAAAAGGTCTCCACAGACTTTCCTGAGTTTGCTTCAGACTCAAAACTTTAATCCTGCTTGTACCAATAAAATTGCTGCTGCTCCTGAGAAAGTCACAGCTGGAAGTGATTTCATTTTCCATTCTTTAATGTGGCAAATCACAATATGATCAAACTTTTTTTTTTAAATGGGACAGAACACATTTTTTCTAAGCACAACATTACATTATCTTTGGATATTTTTTTTAATCTATAATGGCAAGAATAACATGCTGAAACATATTTCCATTTTAATCTTCTTTCCAGACTTTCATTACCACCTTAAACAGATGAAACACAAGTATCCCACTTCAGGTGAACTTAAAGTGCAGCAAAAAATACTTCTTGGTGACCTCATGTGCATCTACATTACATGAGCAGTTCTGATTGTCACAAACTCCATGCATTTGAAAAATTACTTTATTCTAACACTGCTGAGGTTACAGCCAACCAAAGAGGTGTGAAAGGCTTGTTTCTGTTTTAATGGAATATATTAAACAACTTGTTATTGAATCCGATGCAGACAGAGGTGCACTTTGATTTTTTTTTTAATGTACTTCAAATGTGTCAGTAGTTTTTATCTCATTCTCAAATTAGTTTTTTTCTTTTGATGCTAGAAAATATAATTATAAAACTTTCCATTTCATGTTCAATATATCAAAGGTTGTCCAGGAGGTTGCAGAAACTGTGAATATTCTGGGCTGCTGCTTTAGGTCATAATTTCTTCCTTCCATGACACAATGACACTGTTTGAGCAGATTGCACTCTATTTTTTGCTGGCAGAAGGATCAGAGACACCAAGACAATACAAATACAAAAGTAACACAGAATTCTCTAAAATATCCTCTCCATCCGGTTCCACCCCCTGCCACTTTCCCAGGCTGCTGCAAGCCCCATCCAACTGGCCCTGAACACTTCCAGGGATGGGACAACACAAAGAGTTGAATAAATGGATGTCTGATTTTAATCCTGAAGAAAACCAGGATGATTTTTCATCCTGTTTTGTGTAATCACATTTTGATAAATACCATTTAAACTTTTGAACCCACTTTATAAATAAACACTGAACAAAATTTAATTTACTACGATGATCTGGAATTCAAAGACTCTTGTAAACCATTCTCCCTGGTGTGATTAACAATATGACCATAATTAAAGACAATAATTCTGTTTACATTGTATCATTAATGAATGACCTTTTGACGCTCTGCAATTAGAGAACAAGACATCAATAGAGAAAAGAAATGAAAGTAAAAAAAAAAAATAAAAGTCATTGCAGACTGACTCCCACGAAGCATTAGATCAATCCAGTTTCATTTCGTTTGGGATTTTTTTTGGAAGGAAGTTCAGTGGTCAGATGATATAAATAGTTTTGCCATTATTTTTGATTGACACAAATTGTGCTGAAATGTTGAAAGTTCAGAGAGGCACATGCATTTAGATGGGTACTAAACGAAATGTCACTGGAATGTCTGTAAGGTCACAGACTAACTTTGCTGCTGAAATACAAAATGATCTGCAAATAAAAGAGACTTGCAAATAGCACAAAAACTTCATGTGATTAATCCTATTTAGACAAATACCCAGGGCAGTGTCTATAATGAGCTTTCCTTGGCTTTGCATCCCCAAAACCACAGAAAATCATCTCAAAAGGGTACCAGTCAAGCAGAAAAGGAAGATGTGGCACATCTGAGCTCCTCAGCTGGGGTTATTTTGTCCTTACCTGGTGAAATCTGTCATTTCCATCATAATCATGCACATCTGCTTGGCCAGCACAATGATGTCATTGCCACTGTCATCCCACTTGGCCACCTCCGCATCCAGCTTGCTCTTCTCCTGGTGGAATATCTCCACCTGTTCAGCAATCTTTGCTTTCTCCTCCTGAGGCAGCTGAGCCATGATAGCCTGGAGAAAGAACAGGATTTGGACATGAAGAAAAAGAAGCTACAAACTGGATCTTTCCAGTGGTCCCAACAGCTTGAGTTTCTTTTTATGGGAGTTGAAGATGCTAAGCAAAATCTTGTAGGCATTTGATTTCTGTCAGGACAGGCAAAAGCACATTCACAGCATGTTTATGCCTCTTCTTGCACTTTCAAGATGATAAAATTTACATTTATGATGTTGTGATTATTCACCAGTTGACAAAGGAGGATTAAATCTCAGTTATGAGGAAGAATAAAACGAGTAACATTTATGGGAAAAGGCAGACAGAATTGCTGTGTCTTCCCTTGTCTCATCCTCTGTCAGAAACAGAGGATTTCAGATTAACAGAACACTAAAACAAGCAATGACACACAAGACAATACATTGGAAGTGAATTGTAACAAACATATCTTTTACTGATATTTAGTGTTGTAATTTTCTCTTGGAAGAGATGCAAAAAGGCACTGAACAGGTTGGTACTGATCTGCTTCAGCCTGAACAAAGCACAAAGTTCCTGCCCCCCTCCAAAAACCCCTCCAAAAAAACCCTAAAATATTATAATAATTACTTCTGAAGATAAAATGGACACTTTGAATAATGATTTCCAAGTTAAGCTACTATTTGGCTCTAGGGGTTCTGAAGACCACATTATGCATTTAATGGGGTGTGACACATTTAAGTGTCATTACATTTTTTTCTTGTTTATGTCACTTTCAATCAGCTGAAGTCTTTTTCTACATATTCTTAAAATGCTCTTGGCTTTTAAAAATTCATAATTGACCTTTTCCAAAACTGAAATTAAAACGGGTTATAAACAGTAGATCAGAGAATGAGAAATTTGCAAGTTAATCAAATTAAAATTCAAGACGAGTTTTAATTAGGCTGTATCAATATAACTCAGCAGTTTCAAATGTTAACGTAACAGTCTTTGCACAGAAAAATGCAGTGTAAGTCAATCTAATAAATAAATATATAAAATGCACACACAACAACAGAACTGAGGAATTAAGTTATAGAGAATGTGATAGGAGTAGTGAAATTTGGGAAGTTTATCTGTATGACTTGCCTGTGGTTTCTTCAAGTAGCATCTTTACCTGAACACTCTTTAAACTGCTAAACAGTGCTTTAATATTTCTGCTCCAGCTGCTGATGTGCTTTCAAAGCAGCCATATCCTATAGCAAATGCAGCCCATAATTTCCAGTTTTATTTCTACTGAAGACCAGCACAAGTCTTTCTACTGGAACACTAACAGCCTTATGGAGTAAGCATATTAAACAAATCCATTATATTGTGCAAATAAAAGTATTTTGCATCTTTTCCCCAGAAAAGGTTCAGGTAACATTCCATTCTGCTGAGCACTCTCCAGACTGAGGACTGGGCAGCTTCTGCTTAGCTTGTTTCCCTTTTAGGTTTTTGGGATTTGTTGCTTCCTGTGCCACATTGCAATCTGTATTATTCAGAAGCTGTCTTTATGATATATTATGCTTATACAGTGTATAGTTGATCAAAGCACAAGGTTTTAAATGCAGCAGTGATAATAACAACAATAAACGTAACAGAACTTAAGATTCCTAAATCCCCAGGTGAACTTGACTCTTAGTAAGAAAAATTACTGCAGTCTTTACTTGGGTTTCACATCAAGAAAGGATGACATGCTACCCAGTCCTAAATGTAATCAAAAAGATGAGAAAGGCTGCAAAATTGGACATAATAATCTATACTGTATCTTATTTCTGTTATACCTGAGATTTGCTTTAGTAGTCAATACTTAGAATATCTCAAACAGGACTTCATGCCCTTTAAAATATAAAAATCACAAAAGATAGTCAGCTACAGCTGTCTATCTGTCTGTCACCAGTGTCTCAGGGAGGAATCCTGGAATTTTTTGCCTTAGGGATGTCAGATAAAATTCCAGTTTTTCTGATACATGGTATGGTTTATTTACCATCTATAATTCATATTCAGGGAAATAATTTCAAGACAAAAAGAAATCTCTGCCTATTCCACTGGATCCATGCCCTGCACTTCTCCCACACCTCTGAGTAAGCTTCCTTCAGATTTTTGTTACTCTAGTGTTTCATTTCAGGATGTAAAACCTTTGTGCCAGGCCCCAGCCTACAGCAGCTGAAAACTCCTGTGTCCTGGTCCTCTGAGATTTTGCAGCATCTTTGCCCATTGATCTTTAGGTTCTCAGCTCTACAAATCCTCTTCCAGACTCCAAGGTAAGAAATCCCCATTCCAGTTACCAACTTTTGCTGGTGTTTGAGTGTGTGGGGAGGATGCTTTTTATTTAGTCCATAGCTTTACTTCTAGCACATCAGAACAAACCAGACTTGTGTGAAACAGCCATGAAAATCATTCAGATAATTCCCAGTTTCCCGCTGGTTCTCTCCTGGAAAATGTTTAAAGGCTTTTCTTTAAAAAAACCCTTACTTTCCAGTCCAATGTATTTTCATGATGCATAAAATTATATTCTGTTGTTTTTTTTTAATAATCTGAACTGAGAAGCCTATTCAGTAAAAGGTAAACATTGATCAGAGGGTGGCATAATCCTGAGTGTTAACAGGAATATTCCTGAGTGTTAACAGACTTCACTTCCCCAGCACCTGTGACCCCTGAAACACTCTTCAGCTTAATTTGGAATCCCCATGCACAAGCTGAGGTCACAAATCACAGTGACTGGAGTTTATCATGATGTAATTACCCTGGTAAAATTACATTGACTCAGTAGCAAATGTCTTCAATTACAATTAAATTACAGGGACTACTCAGTAGCTTAAACAGATCTTCTTGACAGGTTTGCACACTGGGAAACATGACTAATGTAAGATTTCTCTGGATACAGCACATGGTGCCCTGATGGGGTTTTTTTATTTTTTTTTTTTTAATTTGCTGACTACTCCCACGGTTTCAGCACATTCCAAACCTGCAAAGCCTCTTCTTCCAGCACTAGCTGGAGCAAGCAGCTGATACTAGGCACCACAAAAGCCTCAAGATCATTCAATAAATGTTACTTAAATAGGTTTGACACGAAAAAACCTTCAACATCTCTGTCAGCCAGGTCCCATCCTTTCTTAAACAGCTCTGAGGACTGGAAATCACTGCCTTTGCTTTCTGAGGCAGAGTTTTTATTGGTCCCTACTGGAGCTCACTGGGGGCATGTGGGGCATTTGTACTCACCCTTGCACTCTGGCCAGCAATGAGCTGGTCATCCTCAGTCTGGACACTCGTTCGGCTGCGCACATCATAATCCTCCTGCTCAAAGTCTGAGTCATCCTCGAGCTCCTCAGGGGTCTGCAGAGAGAGAGACACAGGAGAGAAAGCCACAAAAAAGAGATGATAAGCTTAAAAAGGACACAGACCAAGTCCTATGCACAGTGAGCTCTTATTTCATTGACTACCTGCCCAGGAAATGCTGTTCCATTCTCCTCTGAAATGAACTTGTCTGCCCCAGCAGTCAGGAACTGAAATTGAATTGTCTTAAAAATTAAATTGTTTCAAGCCTAGTTTTCTTTACAAATGGCATTTGTCATTACCTTGCCACAACTTTTCTTGCTGCAATTTCTCTTAACTCTGTTAACAAGATGAATGCAGTTCCAGGAACAAATATCCTTTGGAAGCACTAACAACTGGAATGTAGTATTTCAAAATAATGTTATTTCACATATAAATGGACACTAACACTATTATGTTACTGGAAGCTTCATGTAATTTTCAAAAGAGAAAGTAAATACCTGGGAAAAAGCAACTAACATCCTGGAAAAAAAAATTATCAAAGCAAATAACATATTTCCCATTGAAAGAAATTGTAAATTATGTCAACTGGTTTTGAACAAAAACATGAAATTTATGATCTGTGTAATCTTGTTAGTTCACATAGTCCTTTTCACACACAGAGCTTTGGAATTTGACTCATCCCCCTGCTGAGATCAGGATGCCTCCACTACTGGTACTAAAGTGATGGGGGGATTCAATCTTGGAAGATTGATTAAATCAAGCTACATATTTTCAGGCTTCAGATTGTTTAAAATGTTGGAAGGAGGGATAAAAAAAAAAAAAAAGCAAAACTTAATTGATGGATCTGTTCATTTGAGTTTTTTTACCTTATAGCAAAAAATTTGGACAAAAACAAAATGTCCTTACTTATATACAAAGAGACAGTCTTACTAAAATCACAATTTAGTACCATATTTAATAAAGATGGTGCAAAAAAATGGAATCTTTAAAATCCATTTTATGGTTGAATAGCATCATGGCCATGAGTGAGTTCTGTGGGTACCATACATGACAAAGGTAAGAGGAAAAGAAAACCACAGTAACTGCAGAGAAATCCTCACCTCACTGGACACCCATCACCCCCAGTGACAGCCCAGAAGGCCAAAGCACTACAGAAGAAATCATCCAGGCTGGCATTTGGTGCTTGGAGGCAACGTCAAGTTTTCTAGCAGAGGTGCTAATCACTGCCAGTTGTCATTACAGCTCTGTCTGGAGGATGCTCAGTCACCAGGAACGGCTCCAAACCCTCTAACGTAACGCAGAGGAGTCTTCTGGTGATATTTCTGTTCCAGCCTGGCTTCCAACACCAAGTGCACATCACTGTTTGTAGCTGCACAGTGAAGTGCACAGGATGGGGAGAGTAAAACACAGCCATCTTCGTCCGACTTGAAGAGTATGAATTAAATACGTGTTTTGATGCTGAGCGCTGGAGGAAGAAATAACCAAGTGTGACAGTGTGGTAATGAACCTTGGTCTGCACCTCTGAAGGGAGGCATGCACAAAGAGAGTGTGTAACAGGACAGGCAGGAGAAGAAGTTTAGATGAAAAATGAATTTACCTTCTCTCTACTGTCACTGGTAAAAGAGAAGGATTGGTACCCATCATTATAATGACCAATGGTCTTGTTTTCCAATCACCTTTAATCTCTGTTTCCTCTGCTCAGCTGCCTGAGGGCAGGATGAGACCTTAAAATCTGTCATAAACAAGCAAGCTACAAAGAGAATCCTGCAACTCCCTGAGCAAAGAGTATTTTCTATCACAAGGCTCAGATTTTCATCTGCCTGGGCTTTGCTGTTCAGAACAAGAACAGGGTGGAGAGCTTCAATAAACCATCCTCCAAGTCCACTCAATGAGCCAGTTTCACTGGTCATTGTAAAGCCAGCACCCTTTCACAACCCAAATATACTCTTAGTTTCTTCTGTCTCCACTTTTAGAAATAAGATTATAAAACATAATATACAGTCCTTTCCTAGTCTTTCATAGTCAGACTTGAAGGAAAGATGTAACATTCAAAATAATGCATCTCAGCATGGTGACCAATAAGGACATGAGGCTGCCTCTTAAAAAGAAAAAAATATTCTGAAAATTCTATGCAAGGACTTATTCTTGAAGAAATAGCCAGAAAAAAAATGTATTGCTGTTACTGTCTGACATTCATAATCTTAAAATCTGTGGTCTTTAAAAGACTGAAATTTAATGGGTATAAATGTTGAACTTGGAGACAATGTAGTGCAAACCAAAAGGGCAAGCAATGCAACTGTTAGCAATTTACTACAATCACAAGACATCTTCCTGTTTCCCCTCTGTACAAGTGAGATCTAATTCAAAGTGATCTTTCAGATTCACTCTTTTCATGGTGTCAAGTGTGGTGAATTTTCTCCCCCTCATTTTCTTCCCCAAACAGCTGCATTTTGCTTTAGGGTGAAGAAATGGGGTTAATTTTTGTCTGTATGCTGCAGTTTCAAACATTTTCATGCTTTCACTCTTGCACCATTGCCATGTCTTAGCTGGTCCCCTGAGATGCAGCCTGTACAAAATAGGGTTTCCCTTTTGTTTAGACACAAAAGTACAAAAAAGAAAATTATATTGAATCTGACTTAAAGGACTACTCTTAGCAAGGCCTTCTACACATACAGAACAATTCTGATTTTTGTGTAAAACTAACAGGACCTTGATATTTAAAACCTTGTTTCCAAGACAACAGAGTCTGAGACTTCATTTCCCTGAGCTGGAAGACAGAAAGACAGACTCTGTCTTGCAGACACCTGGATTTATGGATTTCACAAATGTAGTAATCACAGGTCTGAGGTTGGAGACAGCTTCCAAACAGAGCTGACAGCCACCAGTGGCAAAAGAAGCTAGAGTAACATTCAAAACTAATGGACTTTGTGCACTGATTGATTTCAGCAGAAAAATGAACCATTTTCATAATTTTTAATAGTTTTTTAGCACAAGCCATAAGACTTCCCAAGAAGTCCCTTTTTTCAAATGCAGTATCTCTACTACACACAACATTCATCTAACTCAGAGGAAGTCTTCCAGGGAAGAAGAATCTTTCACAATCCCAGATAAATCATACAATAAATATATGCTTTCTCTTTAAAGATGCATGTTTTATTTCTAATATGAATGTGGTGACTTTCAACTTCCAGGCATTGGAATATATATATATATATATATATTTAGTATCTCTCTGTCTGTTTGATGGAAGAGCTTGGTGTGAACAAAATATCTTCCATCCCGGTAATTTTTTTATCTTTTGTGACTGCAGTATGAAAATGTGAATTATACAAGTAGAAGTCATAAAATGGCATATATATGCAGATTTATAAATGCTATTTGTTTTGTATTTCAGCAACTCAAATGTACTTGATGAAGATAGAAACCCCACTTTGCTATGCACTTAAAAATTGTAAGATGCAATTACAAGAATTTCAGCACTGGGAACACCAAGTCAAGCTAACCTTGTAATGAGAGCAAAGACTGAAGAGATGAAAAGATGCTCCCCTATTTTTTACAATGAAAATTCCCTCTAATTCTAAAAGACAAGGAGGAAAAAACCCAGATTTTACAAAATGCTTTTCAATCCAACTCCACGCTGTTCTGTACATTTGTTTTGGTGCCACTGCAGCCTGAGTGACTTAGCTGCAAGCAGCACCTGAGTGCCTCAATCAGAGAACCTCACTCACTGCAGGTCTTCAGTTGTTTGGTGATTTACAGTAACATTTGGCACTTCAATCTGAGGAGCAGCAGGCACTCAATGGGAACACTGGACCCCACAACACCCTCTGGAGATAGGATGTTTCAAAAGATAATGGGATTCTGCACCAAATCTGGTTTTACAGAGGACCTGAAATGCTGCAGCACTTTGGGTTTCACCACAGTGGCTGCCCCAGAGGTGATGGTGGCTAAACCTGACAGAGTGTGGCAGAGGAGAAGAAGAAAAGAGCATTAATACACCCAAACAGCTGGGCTGAGGATCCCACAGTCATTTTTGCTGAGGTCTTCTCTCAAGCACTGAAAATCCCTTAATAAGAGAATAAAATATCCCAAATTGGAAGGAGTTCACAAAGACCATCAAAGTCCAGCTCCTGGCCTTCCACAGGACATCCCCAAGAATCACAACTTGTTCCTGAGAGCATTATCCAAATGCTTCCTGAACATTGTCAGGCTTGGTTTGAGAGACTGAAATGGTTCATGGTTAAACACTCTTAAAAAAGGACTTTGCCATTATGGCAAAACTGTTTAGAGAAGCTGTGACCACCAGAGGCCTGTTCAGTGTGCCTCCTGAGGAGAACTGGTGTGTGACTAAAGCCACCTGATGGGAACCTGAGCAGAGGTAAAGGTGGTGTCACAGTCCAGAGCTAAAGAGAGGAGTAAGGAGAGCTAACCAAGGCTGGGGAGAAGAATCAGCTCTGGCTTGGTTTGATGGGGGGGAGGAGAGAGTTTGGGTGTGTGACAGAGGGAGTGAACACCCACCCAGCCTTACACAAACTGGCTCAGTTGTGAAACCCACCCACATCCATGGGGCATTCAGAGGAGGGGTCATAAACCATCATAAAACCATCAAAGACCCCCAGAACACCCCCAGGCTCATTGCTGAGGCCTTGCAGCAGAGAACTGCACGTGATGCAAAGCCATGCCACAGATCAGAGCCTGCTCCAACAGAGAGCTTCAAACCTGTCCCCCCCAGGGGAGGCAGCAGGCATTCCCAGCAGGCCCAAACAAACATTAACCCATGGAGCTGTGTGCTCTGGGACCCTCACCATGGAAAACAGAAGAAGAGGATCAATGAGATGCTGTCAGGATCCACAGAGTGGTGATATTTTCTGCTTAATCTGTCACTCTCTCTCTCCCACCCTGCTCCTCTTTTTCTTTCTCTCTCCCTCACACTACTGTTAAATAAAATCTATACTTATCAATTTCAGCATATGGTCTTGTTTGCACCTTAAGTCAGGCAGAGGCATCTCTCTAACAATTTCAATAACCAGATCTTAATACCTGGTGCTGTGACCACTTCCCTGGGGACCCTGTTCCAGTGCACAACCAGCCTCTGGGTGAAGAACCTTTTCCTGATATCTGACCTCAACCTCCCCTGACAAAGCTCCAGCCGTTCCCTCGGGTCCTAAGAGTCCTCCTGACTGCAGAGAGGGTTTCTGGCCAATAACTCAGGAAATTTCATAAGCAGCTATGAAAACACAAAGTGCAATTCCATCCCTACACAGTAATAGGAAAGGTGCTGGAATGAAGTTATTATTTTCTATTTTATTTCTAGGTTTTATAATTATACTCTTAAATTAATTTATACTACTTCTTAATTTGTGGAAGAGATCTTTTTCTTCTGTATAGATAAAAATAATAGTCCTCAATGAAAAAATGAGTCTCCTTTCTCCTCCAAAGGGACAAAAAATTTCTCCCCTTTTGCAGGAAAACGAAGAACTGAGACTACCACCCTTTCCTTCAGCTTACTAAAAGTAATAATAACCACCAAAATTAATTTAAAAACTGGCTTTATTTACTCTCTGGAATGAGGGGACTCATCTCAGATAAATTCAATCTTTCACAGCTTGCACACAAACAATCACTGCCTGAAAATAATTGTGTCAGATGCTCTAAAAAGTTCGCAAGATTGGATTTTTTTCCTTTTTTGTAATTCTGAAAAAGTTTTACTACCTGAATTAAAGGGTGCACAGTATTTGACACATTATTAGATGAAAATTTTCTAAAGGCTTTTATAGCCTCACCCTTTAATTATACATCCCATTTTAGTGTGAGATGATCAGATGGAAATGTTAAAGAATATCTCCAAGTGAAACTAATTTTGTTTTCTACAGCAAATATGGTTCTGATTCAGCAAACTCTGGTCTGTATAAGCTTATATATGTGGATTTTTCCAGTTAACTTACATGGATAATGAGTCTATTTATGTGCTTTAGTTCTCTTCCTGGGTATGGAGTATTACATTGAGCTCCATAAATAAGTTAATTGTCTGAATGCAAAAATAAATCTTCCTAATCTGAGCAAACAGAATTCATTAACTCATATCATACAACAGGTGGAAAGTAGTAGTGATATAATGGCAAAAGTAACTTGGGATTTTCCTAAGGAGACTGAGAAGCCTGAATGCTGATCAGCTCTCCAGGTACACAGAACAATCAGGCAGCAACAAAGAAAGTGGTCAGGCCTTCAAAATTCAAAATTTAAAATTAGAAACATCTCACCAGGATGGACATCTCATGGCAAACTCTTGGGGCGAAGTCTGATGTATGGGGGGTGCTGGTGGCTGGAACTCTGTGTAGGGGATGGGAAAACTGGGTTTGTAAGAGATCCCACCTGATGATTGAGTCTATGACACAATCACAATTTGAAGTGACTAGAAAAGATTAAAATGTGCTAAGCAGTTGTTCTTGTCCTAAGAAAAATTTGGAAACTGTTGTTACAGACTGAGGAACTTGGAAAATCAAAGGGAAAACAGAGATTCTTTACTATACAGATCTTTCACTTCCCAGAATCACAGAATGCTGGAATGGTTTGGTTTGGAAGGGACCTTAAAGCTCAACCAGACCCACCCCTGCCATGGCAGGGACACCTTCCACTATCCCAGGCTGCTCCAAGCCCCATCCAGCCTGGCCTTGGACACTTGCAGGGATCCAGGGGCAGCCACAGCTTCTCAGGGCACCCTGTGCCAGGGCCTGCCCACCCTCACAGGGAAGCAATTCAAGTAAAGATTTCCCTGACCTTCCACAAGAGCTGCCAATCCTCCAGTGCTGCACACCCAGAGATCAGGATGGGTTTGCCCCCATCACAAGCCATGACTATAATTCAGGCCACCTGTGATGAGCACTGGGTATGAGAATGGGATTTATGTTTGGCAGTTGTAAAATTAAGCCTGTCAGAAGCTTTTTGTGTAAATGTTAATACATAGTGACAGATGAGTAAAATGAAGCTATTTTGGAGTGTTCCAACTGCCTGAAGTCTCACATTAGTGCCATAATACACTCATAACCACAAGGGCATATTACCTGTTTGCTCAGAGGGATGATGCTGATGTTGATATTTCAGCCCTTGCCACAAAAGTTTCCTCTGTGATTTTCTGCATAGCTTACTTGTACATGGCTTTCATTAAGGCAGATCCAAGGTAATTTGGGTTTCAAATAACTGTTCCAGTTGCTGAAGAGATGTCCAAACCACATTTGGTTTGCTGCTTTTCTCTTTTAAATCATTGCTGACTAAACTGAAAAGCATCACACACCTACTATCACAATAATGATGTTCTGTGGTGTCTTTTTTGTTTGCTTATTTTATTGAAAGATGCCTAAGCAAATTGAATCAACTGGCTAGTCAACACTGAAATGACAAGTTTTTTATCTTGGTAAACATTCAAAACCATCCCTGCAGAGGCTCACTGGAGCAGAAGGTAATTTATTCATTTAGATTTTAACCAGACCTACCTTGCATTCCAGGCAGCACACATACACTAGAAAAAAAAAAAGCCAAATAAACAAAACAACAAAAAAATCTACACAAACTTTGAAGACCTTGGCAAATTAATGCTATTACTATGGAAACAGTAATGAACTTTGCATCTATTGGCAGTTGTGATCAAATTTTCTCCTAGCTGATAAACATACTAATTGTGATTCATCAACTAAACTACCACATCTCTTTATTTACTAATCCTTTTGCTGTTGCATATACTTGTTTCATGCCTGTTTCAATGTCAAGCTTTTCTGGCTTATTACAACACAAGGCTGATTCCAAGGAGGTTTTGTATTCCTCTTATCCATGATACCTCCCTGTAAATCCCAGCTTTCAGTCCCCAGGTGCTTTACATACCCTGATCATCAGGACAGCTTTCCTGATGTCCCGAACTCCGTCGTAGACCAGGCGGGAGGCGTCGATGAACTCGTTCTCCTCGAAGGGCTGGGGCACGTTGGCACTCAGGGCTTCAATGGCCACCTCCACTTGCTCAGCAAAACGTGGCATCACTGTGTGAAACACAAAGAGAGGCAGCAGGATTAGACACCTTCTCTCCTGAACACTTTTCTGCTGCTCTGGGGCATGGATAATTTCCAGGAGACACGGCACACGCTGCCCTGGAAATTCCCAGGTGCAGGGAGGCTCATGGGTGGGTTTGTACCCACCCTGCACAGGTATGACACTTCATCTGACAGCATGGAAATAACCAACTCTGTATTCTCTCCTCCAATTGTGCAACAAAGAACAGGAAATTTCCTTCAAAAACTGTGATTTACTAACTTTTCAAAGGCCGCAAGATACGTGAGCAGTCAGCAAAGTTCATTTAAGAGCTTTACAACCTGTAATGAGCACAGAAAAGATTTGTATCAAGTGATCAAAGCAAACTGTAACCATTATGCCACTAATTTACACAAACTATACTCTAACTCATACTAAATAATAATAATAATTTTGAAAGGGACAAAATGCAAAATTAAGGATATACTTTTGTGAAGACACCTAAATGAATCTTCTGTTTCTTCACTATCACCATGTATATAACACAAAACATAGCCATAGATATAGGCTAAAAATATTATAAACTGTGCTATGAACTTATTTAGTATACAACTTAAAGCAATTATTTACTTTTGTAAATGGTTTCAGGGCGTTGCTTGAAGTAGCAAGAGACTTTTCTTCAAATTTTGTAGAGGATTCCTTTGAAGGTATATTTACTTTCTGCACATCGTGTTTGCAGGAAAATAACTCGTCCCTAGATCAGTCCTCTAACAGCTCAAACCCAAATCCTACAAACATGAACATCAGGTCCCACTGATTATCCTGCACCTACATTCCTGTGCCTGTTTACTCTTCATCATTTAAACATTAATTTTGGAGGACTGTGCTCACAGAGGACAAATATAATCCATGTTTGATTAGAAACTTGGATAAAAAAATGCAGTTGGATTGATTCTTAAGAATTTAAGGAACTTGGGTCAAGTTTAAGATTTATAGATAGCCATCTTTTAATCATATTCATATCACTCTTATTCTAGCGTTTAGGTATCTAGCTCATGGATCTCTGACTTTACAATTTTGGCAATATAATACGAAGAACAGAAAATTATGATTCCCACAACAGTTACTGCCCTTTTTTTTTGTTTTTAAAATCTTACCTTTCTTGCCCATCTTTTCCCTAAACCCTATTTTTAATACACTTATTGGTAACCTGAACCCAACTGATGAATACAAAGGGGAATTTCCAGTTATTTTCCTCAAGAAAAGTGACATTCTGTCCCAGGAACTTCTGCTGTGGTAGGAAGCCACATTTTCTTCTTGACTTAATGTTCTTAAACTTATTTTCTAGTATCTGACTTAAAGTAAAACCACAAAAAAACCTCATGATTTAATAACACTTTACATTTTGAAGTGTCAGCAACCATGAGCTCAAACTTTCTGTTTCCGGCAGTTAAATATTAAGCATTGGATGCAAATGACGAAACCTTTAAAGGGATATAGTGATTCAAATCTTGTTTATACATCACTATATATATATATTCATATATATATATATATAGATATACACACATGTAAAGACAGATGAAAGAACAGATTTGTATTTTCCATGCAGATAATGTTCAGTAAGTTCCTGGGATACGCTGGAGAAACAGGAAAAAGTGACAGCAACAATAGACTTTAAAAAAGTAAACATTAACAAAACACTGCCAAGCAGAGGGGAAACATTTTAATTAGAAAAGGAGTTTGAGAGAGATGGAAGTTTTGGAAAGAGTATTTAATAAATGCATATATCAAATTACCTTAATTAATAGAACACTTGAAAGTGTAGTAGGAGACAAATATGATTGCATAGGGAAGTATCTAGCCTGAATATCAAAAAGCAGTCATTAAAAATACAGTGTAAACAAGTAAATCTAAAGAATAAAAGAGAAATTATTTTGGATTTTTTTGGATAAAATAGGTAAAACTAGAGATGCAATAATGACAACAATAAAAAAAGTGGTAAAGAACAGTAATATTTGGGTTTAAATTAAATTTAACCTTAAATTTCTGTTTAAAATTTCCTAATTAGCCAAGATGGTCAGGTATTGGGTATAATTAACAGCAGGTGTGACAGGAATGAATTAGGAATGGGCAGTTTGAAGAACATCTACAATAAACATAAGGAAATTTATCTTTTACATATGTGTTCAAGTTAACAGAGTATAGTAAAATTTAGCCTGTAGCTCTTAAGAAAAAAATCAAAGCAAATTCTGAACCATTTTTGAGAACTGAAGAAAAACAGTAATGGTGAAAATTCCAGGGATTTGGGAATAAAAAAAAAAAAAAAAGAAAAAAGAAAGCACTTGTCTATTTTAG
This sequence comes from Pseudopodoces humilis, assembly GCF_049639895.1. Lineage (NCBI taxonomy): Eukaryota > Metazoa > Chordata > Aves > Passeriformes > Paridae > Pseudopodoces > Pseudopodoces humilis. Next base: position 4,047,405 of record NC_142205.1, on the reverse strand, counting down.
ATAAAGGCATATAATCCTTCTATGAAGGCTCATTATAGGTAGGGAAGAAAGGAAGGAGGATTTACACTATATTCAGCATAATTTCAGTACCTAGAAATAAAATGAAACATGACATGGAGCAATTAATGTTTAATTATCTGTAAATAATCAGCAGATGCCGGACAGGCAACAGATTTGTGGAAATAAGTTGCACCAAGCTTTTACAATATTTCCCTTGGCAGGGCAGGGACAGTGGGGGAAGCAGATACATCACAGCTGGACTTTGTCATGTGACACTCTTAGAACAAGAGAAATTTCAATTAAATGGTTGTAAGGTGGATGTTACATTTTATTCATACTCCTGAACATGAGACATTCATTCCTGACCACATTTATTAACTCCACTGGGGGTGGAAGCTTCTTCAATCAGTTCAGATTTTGCAGACCTGGCTATAATTTAGTCCCTAATTTACATTACTACACGTGAACATCATCTGCTGTTTCAAAATGGCAACAGATATTAAACTGCTTTAGGAATTGCTTGCTTGCCAATCATATTTTTACTTCAGGACTTACTTTTGATTGGACAAGGAAGAAAAAAACACCTTTAATACAGGACTATTATTGCTTCTCTAAGCATATATTGTCATTTATTGCAGTGAAGTTTCTGAAAATTGAAAATTGAGTTAAGAAATGTATTATTCTCCAGTTAAGGTTACTGAGCTCCATGAAAAAAAAACCCTCCGGTCTTCTTCTATATCATTTATCACATAAAGAAGGATATTCCTATGCCAAAGGTGAAAGAACCACAGGTAAAATTCAGGCAAAGCCATGCATTTGAATCTGGAGCTAAAACTTGTAAATGCATCAGACAGAGAATGATTAATTTATTATGCACAGAGAAATTGGCTACAAGTTTTAGATTCAGAAGCAAATCAATACTTCTGGGGAAAAATTAAACATTGGTTTCTTAGTTTGAGCTGTGGCCTTGAAAACAGCCACACATATGCTTAGACTGAAAAATGTGGTCCATTAACATCTCTCAGCCTAACTACATGAATTAATTAGGCACCTGCATAAATGTTGACAGAATCAGGTCCCAAGTTAATAGCAACACTTCTAATTCACTGACTTTGTCATTCTAACAAAATAAAGACATTATAAAGCCTTTCTGTGGATGAGTTTCCAATGGCACCGAAAGCAAGACCAATGCCAACAAAATCTAGGTTGAACAGCTTCTGGAGAAAAGCTGGGAATCAGCAAAGTTGAAATTACTTCCATTTTATCAATTGATTGATTCTTTTAAATTATACTTCTTTTTTTTTTTTGCTGATGCATGATAGAAATCCAGCATATGACCATGTATGAACTCATGCCTTGATCAAACTTGTATTTTTTTTTTAAAACACTCTGTTCCACAAAGAAAATATTTTCTCTAAAGTTCTTCTTGTTTTTCTCCCACCCACCTGTATCTCCTACATATAAAAATTTACAATTAATTATCTATTTCCTAAAAATATATTCCCTGTTGACTTCTTCTCCTGTGGCAATCAGTTTGTACTGCAATTTTGGTGCTTAGAAACATCACTGCAAATTTTGTTTAGTGATATGGGAACAATAAGATCCCTGACAGACAGAGAAATAAATGGTAGGTTACATAATAAAATTATTGAGATAAAAATTTAAAAAATGTTTGGGCGTTCTCGTTCGAAGCATTAGAACAAAAAGTTTCATTAGTATGCAAGATTAAATGAATGCTTTGCTGATTTATTGCACTTTTATGGCCTTATTATTTAGGAACTTAAATTCCTCAGAATCTTAAGTAGATGTGAATGTTCAGAAATGTAGAAAGGGATAATTAAGACGCAAAAAATGCAATAAAGGTCAAGGACCCTCCAGGTGCATGGGCTTCTAATTCTTAGTAGCATCAATGGGAGTCAGGAAATTTGGTCTGGTTTTGTCCCACTTCATACAAGTGTAACTTTTAAATCTCTTTCCTTATACCAGGCAGAGAACAGTGGATGCTTCAGTGAGACAATCACACCTACCCTACTTTAAAGACTCAAGTTCAGCTGGATAAAATTCTGATTTTCCTCTGCCCACTAAACACAGAGGGAGGTGTTTGGCTTGGACCAGATGCCTGCTTTAGACAACCAAGTTCAGGCATAAATCAAACAAATCAACCCCATTTGTGCACCAAATCCTGGCACACTTTGGCTCTCAATCGGGCTGAGCACACGTGGCTCCTTTCCATCCCAATCTCACTGGAACTGAAGGGTTCCCAGGGCTCTCATCTTTGGGGCATTTTTCTGCCCAGAAGACAATTTTTGAAAGGCACCAGCAGTGCTATTTCCTAGAGCTTCATTTTGAAAAGACAAGCACCTACTTGACTCTGTTTAGAATCCAGGGATTTGGATCCAAGGGAAGCACCCTTCTCAAAGACCAGGGGGTGTTCCCTGGAGCCTTTCCTCAGACAAATCAGATATTTGGGCTGCAGAGAAGTGACTGCTCTCCTGTACCCACCACACCCAGCTGTGCCCTCTGGCCAGCCCTCACAGCTCTGCAGTCCTTCAAGAATTTGTACCTTTCCTTATGAAAACTGATTTTCCCTATGGCACGTTGATAGGGGCACATCATTTAAGGTGTCAATAGCCTTATCTACATGGCCCTTAAATGGTTACAAAAATCTGGTCAGTTGTGGGTAAGATTATTCAAGAATGACACAGTCTGAAGGTTTGGACTTTTACACTGCTAAAATTTTCAGGATCCCTGAAAATGCCTGTGATTCTCCTAAACATCATGGTTGTTTGTGTCATGTAAAGTAAGAAAATTATCTATAATTTATATATATATTTATATATATATATAAAATATATATCTCACAGGCAGGATTGTAAACTTAAGGTTATCAGAGGAGAGGAAAAAAAATAAAAAAACCCCATGAATGATCCATTACATTACAAAAAAATAAAAAAAAAGATAAAGCTCTCTTAAGAAAAAAAACTCTTTATCCAGATTTGAAAGGTTTTAGTATGAAACATTCACAATGTTACAGTTTAAAAATTTCAGGGCTCTGGATTAAATTTCTTCTGTTGGTTTTTGTGTTTGTGTGGCTTGTTTTTGTTCTGGGTTTTTTTTTTAAATACATTAATTTACTTAACTGAAGAAAGAATGCAGTCTACTGGGAAGTTCAAGTATTTAAAACAGGTATTTGAAAGATCATTCCTAAGGGATATCTGACATCATCTGTCAAAGACAGCGCAGTTTTTTAGTTTCATTTGAAGGATAAATAAGGAATGAAATATGATACCTTATTTAGCTCAAAGTGTTTGTGAAAGCCTGTCTCTAGAACTGTACATTCCTTATCAGAAGATTCTAAATACTTCACAGGATGTTTTTAAGTCCTGGTCTCACACCATATAATTTACATTTCAGTCATGACTATTATATTGCTAATTGAAAAGAAAAAGCTTTTAAGTCTACTGAAATATTACATAACGTATCATAGAATCACAGAATCATTAGGGTTGGAAAAGTTCCCTCAGATCATGGAGTCCAACCCTTCACCCAGCACTGCCAAAGCCACCACTGACCATGTCCCCAAGTGCCACATCCACACAGCTTCTAAATCCCTCCTGGGATGGGAAATCCACCACTGCCCTGGGCAGCTCTGCCAGGGCTGAACACTCTTTGGGCAAAGAAAACCTTCCCAAAAATCCAACCTAAACCTCCCCTGGCCCAGCCTGAGCTGTTCCCTCTCCTCCTGTCCCTGTTCCCTGGGAGCAGAGCCCGACCCCCCCGGCTGTCCCCTCCTGTCAGGGAGTTGTGAAGAGCCAGAAGGGCCCCCTGAGCCTCCTTTTCTCCAGGTTGAACTCCTTTCCAGCTCCCTCAGAAGCTCCTGCGGCTCCAGACCCTTCCCCAGCTCCGTTTTGGGTATCAGACCCTGTGTGTCTCATACTGGTGGCTTGGGAAACAAGAAAAGCAAAATTAGGGCACAGTGCTACAACACAGGAAGGATGAAACATCACTGTCCAATCCCCTCATTAAATGGTTAAAAGTCAGCTGTAAAATAATGAATATCCACAGCTTATAGCAGTTTGCAGTGAACACAAGACTTTCAGGAAGAATCAGCCTTCACTGCCAAATACTGATTTAGCCATGGCCCACAAAAACAATGTTCTCAGGCTTCCTTGAATTTATGGCCAATCCTGACCCTTTGACTCCCTTGTGTTAAGTCTTCTGGCACTTCCCAGAAGGCTCCAACTTTATCTGTGGGTTTATGCAACCAAGCAGATTGATGTGGGAATGAGAGAAATGGAATTGCTAATGTGCAGCCCATGAGGTGAGATGGCCATTGCAGAAATTAATGGCATGTCTGGAGCTATGTCACCAAGTGTTGGGAGACAGGGACACACACACTAGGGGGAAAAACACACCTTCAAACCTTGTCCTGCCTGAACTGCCATTGACAGAAAGATAAATGTCAGGGCAGAAGTCAGGTGAGTGCTGTTTGCCTCCTGGCCAGCACAGGAGGCCACTGACTATGGACAGGTCCATCCCAAAGTGGACAGAGGAGGATAACAAATCTCAGCTGCAGGGACATTTGTGTCTCACCAGTTTCAGCTGTCTCACTCTACCTGTGCAAGACTACACACAGCCAGCACCCCCAAAATATTATTCCTGCCAAACAGAACACTCTTAGGTTAATATTTCAAATGAAAGCAAATTCTTCAGAAAGCAGGCTGATGCTGTTGAACACCAAGTAGGTTATGTAAAAAGCAAACCACCCTTCCTGGCTTAGATTTAAGTTTGTGTATATCAATATGTAGGTGTGTGTAGGCGAGGGGATGCAAGGAATACCAGGGCTTTTATTTTAAAACATTATTGTACAATTCACACTTGTATTCACAAAACATTCTGCTGGAGCTGGTGGATGGATACTCACTCCATTTCTCTGCCTATATTTTCTAGATCTGGGAAATTTCTTTCTAATTCCACCACCACCCTCCTTATTTTAAAGAACAGCTTTTAAGAGCACAAAATGTTTTTGAGAACACATTTGAACTGTGATTAAATAATACCGGTTTATGAAAATGGTATTTCTATTATATTAACCCACTATTCATTATACAAGGTGTCTGGCACATCCAAAATAGATAACCTTGGTATTTTTTAAACTCTCACTGAGTTAATTCACATCTAAATCTTGATTTTTCTTTGATTACGTAATCCTTTTCCACTTCTGGAAGATCTTTAGGTTGTGGAGAACAAAGTGGAAATATCTACTTGGGGAATTCAGTGAATATCCTCCTGTAAGCACAGCCTAACATCTTCAGCACCGATGTGAGGCTGTTGAGCATGGAAAAAGTATGATTTCTCAGCTGCCCATTACACTGCCACAGTTTTTCTGAGATGATGAATTAGCTCAAAACCTCAATGTCAATGCAGATTTAATCAATATAGATTCAATAGTTCCATTTACATAGAGAAATTAAATAAAAATATCTTTTAGTCTTGTCTTTCTCTCCCCAGCAGCCCAAACAGCATTTTCCTTTGGGCAGATTTTGGTGCTGCCTATTCACCTGTTAATGAATGCCTCGTGCACCAACCACGGGGCTGACCCTGGAACTCACAAAAATTCCCTTTCTGCTTGCTGAGAAATGATCACTTGTGCTTTGCTTGTGCCTTGTCACCAGCTCTTAATCCATCAAAGGCCCTAATACTCACCCCATGGTTACCCCTTTGTCAAACAGCTGTGTGTGCAGTGCGTTAGGAAGAGCCTTTGAAAATCTAGACCAATTACATTATATTCTCCTTTAGCATTGTATTTCTTTTTTAAACTCTAAAAGTGGAGAGAAAAAGAGCTAGCATTTCAGCTTTGAGCTACAGTGGTGATTTATTCATCTCTTATGTCTCATTTAATTGCTTTATAATGCATTTTATATGATTTCTTAGTGTATTTCTCTGTATATTCATCAGAATTTCTCTGGTTAAAAATTCTTTGGATCAAACCAAGCAGTAGTGGAATACAATCTTGGGTGTTCTCTGGTCCTTTTGTAAACTACCTTTTCTTTAATAATGCATTACATTTTTTTTTTCTTGTTGTTGACACCTTGACCTTTGGATTTCAGTTTAGTAAAACTTTAGAGAAAATGCTACAGTACTTTGCCGAATAAAAGTCATAATTTGATCAAAACTCCTGGAAAAATGATCTCATGTTCTCAGGATGATGGTACTCATAAGTTTTATTGTAACTACCTGAACTCCCATAAAACATGAATTTAACATCATTTATTTTTTAAATAGGTTCCATTTTGCATCTTTTAGCTCTCCCTCAGATTCAATATGGGCTATTTTTTTGATTACAGCTATGCTTAAATTCATCTTCTTGCTTCTACATTTTGTTTGCCTTCATATCACTGCTGAAAAATCCATCTTTCCCACATTTTAGTATTAGCTTTGATAACATCATTGAGCTGCCTTTTCTTAGTGATAAATATCTTTCAAGTTTGCCCTACTCACACTGATATAATTCTCACAGGCTTATTGCTGAATTGCCAGTAGTGCTGATTTTCAACTTCAGTCCATTCTGATAAAGACAAAATAAAAAAAATAAAAAAAAAGTGTGTCAAAACAGAAGTAAGAGTGACCTACTTAAAACCAGGGAGTTACAAAGTTACTGGGATATTTTTAAAACATGCTAAAAGCTGAAACTCCAGTTTCTGGTGTGAATCAGATTTCAAATTTCCAACGTCCTTCACAGGAGTACCCCAAGTGGTACTTGCTGTTCCAGGATGGTTTTCAGACAGCCCAGTGCAAACTGGAGCAAAAAAAAAAAAAATAAAATAAAAAATGGTTGGGAAGTTTTCACAGCCTTTCCCAGGCAGTTCTGGCCCTACTCCTTCTGCTCTTACCCCTTTCATTTCCCGTTCACTTCCTTTCATCACAACCCTGCAAAGTCTACTCCAGTTTTCCCAGCTTAAATCTAACCCTCTTGACCTTTAAACACTGTCAAGGTTTTTTTTTTCCTTCCTGAACGTCAAAAATCTTGGAAAATAGGATCTGGCCTCTTTGCCTGTTCCTTGATTTCTTTCTAGGGATGATTTTTTTTTTTATCTGTTTAGAAGCACAGGCTTCTTGCCTTCAGTTTTTACAGTTTTTGAAGTAACTGCTGAGTGCAATTCAGTCTCCCCTTCGGTGAATGGGAAAACCTCAGCTGGCCTTGGTCACTCTGGGTGATGAGCAGGAGGACAGAACTCAATATTTAAACATCAATTCTGCTCTGTTTCCTCTTACTTCCTTCCCTTTCCTTTTGCCTTTATCCTTGCTTTTAACCTTTTCTTTCTTCTCTTTGCCTTTCCACCCTTCTCTCCTTTTTTTCCCCTCCATGGACATCTCGTAACAGGATGATTTCACAGCTTTCTACAAATCCGAATGCCAATATAACATTGTAACATTTAACAGAGGCACCCTAAAAAAAAAAACCTCAACCAACCAAAAAAAAAACCACAAAGAAGCAACCAAAAACCACCTCAAAACCAACCAATCAACTAAGAAAATTGAACATGAAGCTCTGATTTACTCCTGCACGTGTAACATCCACTAAAATCTATGAGTTTGGTGTTCCCAGTGAGCCCCATCGACTCTGTGGTTTTATAGGTTTCATCTTGGATTTATAAGAAATTCAGCAAGCCAGAGCTAAGTTTTTGTTATGGTTTTTAAAGGAAAATGGAAGCACTGTATTTTAAAAGGCCATTAGCCAGTCTGTCACTCCCTAAAACTGCTGCCAGAGATAAGAATCCAGCCTCTACCCAGTACTTGGCTTTAATGGCAGTTTGTTAGACAAGCACAGGCTACAAAGCACTGAAACACTAAAAATCCCATCCCATATATTCCAGTGGCTGTAAATTGAAACAACAAACAAATAAAACTTGGAGGTGAGACTGGTTATTAAAGCAATGTTTGCAGCTTCCACTTCTCCAAAACTATCAACATCATTTTCATGAGAGATTAACTTTCTCTCCACTAAAAAAAAAAATAAAAATTAGCAAGATGCTTTCCTTTCCAAAGCACTGTATCCATATTTCTCCACTGTGGTCCAACGCAACCAATACTCACAGAACACAGTGAAATCTCTGGAAAAAGAGGCTTAAAAGAGGATTTCCTTTTCTGAGTTGACAATTAAAAGCAAATAATAAATATAATAGAAAGATAATCTGCTTACTTCTTCTCCATCATCATTTAACTTAATTTTTCCCAGCTTCCAAAGGCATTTCATTTAAAATTAAATTAAGGTCAGTTAAAAAAAAAAAATAAAGAAAAAAGGAAGCAGTAAAGATGAAAACAGTGAGATGTTCATGATTGTGCTTCTCACAGACATTTTGATGTGCACATCTGTGGGTGGAACCTTAATCCCAACCAACCACTGCCATCATTTCTGAGTGTTTGACGAAATCTGGGCAGAAACCCGAGGTGAGGAACTGAAAGATATTGAAATAAATGTATGGATTCATAGGCAGCCGGATCATGGAGTCACTGAGGCTGGAAAATACCTCCCAGACATCACATCCCACCACTCCCCCAGCAGCCCTGTGCTCAGTGGTGTCCCCAGCTGCCACATCCACAGGGTTTCTGAACACTTTCATGCATGGTGATTCCAAAATGGCACAGGGGGGTCGAAATTCCATTTTCACCACTTCATTCTTAGGTGATGGAATGAGTCAGTTAATTCTATTTTTTTTAAATCATAATCAGGGCCTTTGTAAATGGCCTGAAAAGCTGCAGATAGAAATTGTGCTCTAATATTAATGATCCACATTCACAACTGTCAGAAATTGTTTAAGCTTCATCAGCTTCATTGAATTTGGGCCCATTCTGTCCCTGAAGTACTGCTACACAATTTGTACATGATATAAAGTTCTTAATATTGTAAACATAATCTCTTTTTTTTCTTTTTTTAATACTCACGAGTTTATTTACACTTTCTAAAATAAAAAAATAAGTAAAAATTTTGACTTGGAAGAACAGAGACTTGTTCTAACTATTCAATCCCAACATTAACACATTGATGTTGTCAAGATGCCCTCAGTCCAGAGCTTATAGCACTTAGTTGTAATTCAAATTATATCAAGAAGTGAATTAAATATGGAATATAATTATTTGCTGTACATGTTATTAATCTATATAATGGCACTTTATACCTGCCCATTGAACAATTTTTAATAAAAAAAAAAACTTATAGAATGTTGGGTCACAAATGTTAGCTCCATAAAAAGCTTAAACATACATTTTGTTTTAATAAAGAAATGTTAATGGTAGGAGGAATTCTTCATAGCCCTTCCTCGACCAAAAGACAACTTTAAGAGAAGAGTACAACAAAATATTTTACCACATAAAACTGAACAGATTATTTTCCTTCTGTGAATTCATAAAACCAGTTCATAAACTTTTAAAAAGAAGCTAAATTTATAGTACTTATTCCACTGATCTCCTGTTGGTTAGTAAAAATAGGCTGACATTAAGCTGGGGGCCACAATACAACAAGTAATAGTTAATAATCCCTGAATCAGTTTTCTTTTTTAGCTTATTTTGTTGATTTCTGCTCTCTGAAAGGAGAAGTTCTAGGCTGAAGAGCTAGAACAGTTTTTGCTTTTCCATCTCACAGGGCAATTCCTGGGCTTTCGGTCCAAAAGTTACATTTGATGTGTCCTGAACTGGTGCAATTTTCATTTGTTCCTTCTAAAATAATCTTGGTGGTTTTAAACCTCAGATGAACAAGTGCAATCAGGCAGGGGAGGATCAGCTCAGACACTTCCAGACACCCACAGCTCGTGCATCTCTAACCTACAGGGCACCTGATCACTGCGTGGAGACCCAGTCTGTGAAGTTCATGAAATTTGGAGCATGATTCACCCAAAACCACCCAAACCCACTGCTTTCAGATGAGAGCACTTGGCACCACTGCCTGCAGTGAATTATTGAGAGCACTGATATAAAGGGTTTTAAAATGACCAGCACAGACCTAATCACCTACACTGAGATGAATCCAATCCCTGCTCTGGCAAGGCAAAAACAAAAAGCAAAGAATATTTCTTCCCAGTCTATCAATCTAGCAGGCTTTTCTACTTCTATATAATCTACATATTTTATACAACCTATCAGACTTTTACATTTTTTCAATCAGGTGGTGCATTTTCAGTTGCTTACATGTATTTTTCAATGAAAAGTTGCTTTGTTTAGCAACACTTCAGTCATCAACAAGTGCATTCACCTGCACAGACCAGAGTAACATTTCCAGTGATTTTCTGGAGATGCATAATACATAATCAATCATCTCAGAAGAAAAGGTTGTTTATTATTTATTCAAATCATAGAAATTTGATGTAGTGGCCTAGTCTTGATGCATTACTGAATCTCTTTTCTTATCTGGCTCCTGTCAGTATGACTTCAGCAACAGCACTGAGTAGAGAATAAAAAACACACTCACTGCCATGAATTTATTTGTTGGTATCTTAGTTTCAGGAAGAGATTTCCCTCTGAGTTACAGATCTCAAAAAAATCCACCCAAAGTTTTAAATTACTAAATAAGAGTATTTCAGAAATTCTTTCAGCAAACTCACCAGTTTCAGAGAGCAGTTTGGTGGCTTCCAGCACCTTCTCAGTGTAAACCCCAGTCTCGTAGTTTTCCATCTCTGCGTTGATGATGTGGATGACTCTGGCTGCACGGCCCCGGATGGCGCCCGCGGTTCTGTCCAGCGTGTCCACATCCCCCTCTTGCAGGGCAATCACACACTTGTTCACATCTTCCAGGATGTGGTTTTCTGGAATTCAGGGGAAAAATACAGCTCGTTCAATTTCACTCTTCCTCGTGGCAAAGCTTGATTTGGGCTAATGTCAGTATGCTAAAAAATTGATATCTACCTTTATTCAGGCTGCAAAACAAAAGCCCTTCTCTGATATTGTCACATGACAGTAAAAATCTGTGTGATATTTATCTTTAGTAGGGGTTGGGCTACATCATCCTACCTCTGCTACTGTGCATCCCAACCTGTAATTCCTTGAAAATCAGTCACATTAATTTCAAACATCGCACTGAATCTTCTCATAATGAAATTGCAATTAAAATGAATGTAAAAAGGAAAACAGTCAAATATTTTGTAGATTCTCTAATAAACAGTTGGGCAATTTTCTGAGGGTGAATTTACACTCTCACATAAATTTTTATTATATTTAGCTCATTTTTGCTTAAGTAAGTCAGAGAAGAAAATAAATCACATTGAAAAGACAACAGCAAATGGCCTTTGTAGACAGCACAAAACCTGGGCATGAGAAGTTCATTTCCACACCAGAGAATAAGCTGGGAATTTCTAACACATACTATAATTATATGTGACTTGGCATAATCTGAAGCAGGAGATGACAACAGTGACTCTGCTCGGAGGAGGTGATATCAAGCACCTTCACTGGGTTCTTGGGAGACGCATTGTTATTTTTCTGTCTCTGAATCAGGCTATCTACTCTCACATGCTGCAGTATCTGAATTTATGTAGTATTCTCACATACAAATGATGTGAAATCATGAAGAAGACTCTGACTAGGTCAGGCATTATTTCTTTGCAGTCAGTAGAATCAAACATAATTTTAGTATGACCAGAACCAAATTTCATATTTGACCAAACTCAGTCTGAGAAACTCAGTGACACTAAACAGCAACTTGATTTTCTGATAGAGACACCTCTAAACCAAAAATGAAATGCTGTTCTTTGTAGTATAGTAAACCAGAATTAATTAGTTCACCTTTT